>NW_024412404.1:54496156-54546189 GCF_014898765.1 Herpailurus yagouaroundi
GAGAGAGAGAGAGAGAGAGAGAGAGAGAGAGAGAGAGAGAGAGAGACGGAGCAGGGAAGGGAGACACAAAATCCAAAGCAGGCTCCAGGCTCCAAGCTGTAAGCACAGAGCCTGATGTGGGGCTCAATCTCAGGGACCGTGAGATCATGACCTGGGCTGAAATCAAGAGTGGGATGCTTATAGGGTAGTTCTATTTTTAATTTTTTGAGGAACTTCCACACTGATTTCCAGAGTGGCTGCACCAGTTTGCATTCATTCCCACCAGCACTGCTAGGAATTTACCCAGGGGATACAGGAGAGCTGCTGCATAGGGGCACTTGTACCCCAATGTTTATAGCAGCACTTTCAACAATAGCCAAATTATGGAAACAGCCCAAATGCCCATCGACTGACGAATGGATATATGTGGTTTATATATACAATGGAATACTACTGGGCAATGAGACAGAATGAAATCTGGCCATTTGCAGCAACGTGGATGGAACTGGAGGGGATTATGCTAAGAGAAGTAAGTCAGAGAAAGACAGGTACCATATGTTTTCACTCCTATGTGGATCTTGAGAAACTTAACAGAAGACCATGGGGGAGGGGAAGGGGAAAAAAAAAGTTACAGAGAGGGAGGGAGGCAAATCATAAGAGACTCTTAAATACAGAGAACAAACTGAGGGTTGATGGATGGGAGGTGGGGGAGAGGGGAAAGTGGGTGATGGGCATTGAGGAGGGCACCTGTTGGGATGAGCACTGGCTCTTGTATGGAAGCCAATTTGACAATAAAATATATTTGAAAAAAAGAGTTGGGTGCTTAACCGACTGAGCCCCCCAGGCACCCCCAGAGATATTCTTTTCTAAAGAATCTCTCTAAGGTTAAGAAAAGAGATTGTGGGGAAAAAACATTGAATTTGGGGTAATTGTGTTTTTCTAACTGCATGTTTCAATTTAGACACTATCAGTTACTTCCCGCCATGAATGAGGAGGGCATTGGTACGTTCACACCCCCTTGCACCCCACCCTCGTTACTTGATTTTTGTTAGTTTTATCATCATTACCCTTTGTGGATTTATAACATGTTGCAGTTCACACAGCGGTTTAGTATTAATTCTATGTTTAAAAGGATTCTCTTGGGGCACCTGGGTGGCGCAGTCGGTTAAGTGTCCGACTTCAGCCAGGTCACGATCTCGCGAGATCTCGCGTGATCTCGCGTGAGTTCGAGCCCCGCGTCAGGCTCTGGGCTGATGGCTCGGAGCCTGGAGCCTGTTTCCGATTCTGTGTCTCCCTCTCTCTCTGCCCCTCCCCCATTCATGCTCTGTCTCTGTCCCAAAAATAAATAAAAATGTTGAAGAAGAAAAAAAAATTAAAAAAAAAATAAATAAAAGGATTCTCTTGTCACAATTGGTCATTTCCCCACATCTTCTCCATTGCCCAATTCCTGATTTTGATTTATCCCTTAATTAGCTTGGTTTCGTAGTCAGGTCGTTTTGCCAAAAAGACCTTGTAGTTCCTGAATTTTAAAAATGTCTTCTAATTCTTTTAATGTCTAAGAACGCCTGCTGCCTTTATGCCTGCCCGGAGCCTTGACTGGGTATAGCGTTCTTGGTCTCCCTTCCTTTCCTTTCGAACAGTGTCCTTGCTCCACTGTGACATTGAATGTGGTCATGGAGAACCCGAGAGCAGCCTGACCCTCTCCCTCCTTGATGGTCATTTGCTTTTGATACTCGGATTCTTGAGGAATTGTTACTTCTTTATTGATGTTAAGTTACTTAATCACGATGTATCATGGCCGTGAACACTCTGAATGAAATTTCTTTTTCCTGGAACATTACGTATTGTGGATTCTGTTCTTCCCGCATTTCAGACAGTGCTGTATTAGATCATTCAGTACTTTTCCGTTCCATTTTTTTGGTTTCTCGCTATCTGGGACACCAATTACCCTCATGTTGGATTCTCTTTGCTCTGATTTTGTTGTCTTTTTATCTCTGTTCTTTGTAATTATCCAGGCTTTTCCTCTTTGCCAATAACTTGATTTCATATCAGTGCAGTTCTTGGTGATTTTAATTAAGTTATTTACTTTTAAATGTTGTTGTTTGATCCACTATCTATTTCCTTTGGTTTACAGACTCCATTTCTCTCTCATTCTGTCATTTTATCATATGGTTCCTCATGTTGTTATGGAAGTTTCAAAGATAGAGAACAGTTGAAAAAAATTACAGTGGACACCCCTATACCCACTACCCAGATTCTATAATCGAAAGTCTGCTCTACTGGCCTCGTGATATATCTGTTCATCAGTTCACCCCTCGGTCCGTCAATCTATCGTATCTTTTGTTATGTTTCAAAAGCAAGTGTTGACCTTGGCATAAGTCCCTCTAATTCAGCAGGAATATCATCAAGTAGGGTTTAATGTTTGCTTACAGTTACTTTTTTTTTCCTTTGAGGTAAATTTGCCTACAATGAAATACACGAACGTTTGGCATACCGTGCACCATTTAATGAGCTTTTCCCAAGAATTTACCGTGAGAAACTTTAACTACACGGCACAGTTGCAAGACTTTTATGGCACGCAACTGTGTATGCACTACCCATATTTTTCCCATTGACATTTAGTAGTGCTGACTTTCTCACAGCTGTAACATACTTCTCTTGGGGTAAAGTTCAGATGCAATGAAATGCACAAATCTTAAATGTACGCACACACTGCGTACTACCAAAACACTACCAAAATACAGAATATTGACTCAGAGAGTTCCCTCATGCCCCTTCTCAGCCCATCTCCGCCCCATTTCCCTGAGGTAACCGCTACTGTAATTTTTTTTTTTCACATGGGTTGGTTTTGCTAGAACTTCATAGAAGTGGAATCACGTAGTATGCATTCTTTTGTGTAAGGCTCCTTCCACTCAGCGTGCTGTTCTCGAGGTCCATCTTTTTTTATGGTCTTCCACTGGAGGACCGTCCTACAGTTCATCCAATCACTCTCCTGTTGATGGGTTCCTGGGCTGTTCCCAGGTTTTGACTATCATGAATAAAGCTGTTAGGAACATTCTTGTGCCCGTCTTCTTTGACTGTTGAGTCGCAGGGTCGGTGCCTGCTTCGTTTGACACGGCCAGAACTTTTCTCTGATTGTTGTATGATGTTGCACCACAGCCAGCAGCCTCACAAGGTTCCAGTGGCTCCATATCCTTGGCAACATGGCGGTGTTGTTGGTGTTTCTTAAGTTTTGCCCTTCTGGTGGGGGGTAGTGGCCATCTTAGACTCTAAAAGAAAATTGGACTCGTGCTCTTACTACATTTTGGTTTTGGCTAAGGCGCTTGTCAAGAATTTTCTTTGGCTGTTTTGTTAATGTTTCTTCCATGGCACGTTTATGTATTTCTTGTTTTGTTTGCTGTGTTTCTCTTCCCCTTGGGGAGGGACGCACACCGACTGCACATCTCTTGTTGCCTAATTGCTATACCGTTTCTTTTTACTTAGCTCGTGCCTGAGCAGCTCTCTCCAGACATTTGTTTTGATCTAATAGAGTAGGCTTGGCTTCTAGACTTTCCTTCCCTCACACTTGAGGATCGCTCCATTTTTCTCTGCCCCCCCCCCCCGGTTACATTATTTTTTTTAAGTCAGGGTATGTCAGTAACGAGTTATGAGATATTAAATGATACACACGGTCCGGTATGATACATACAATACGATACGGCAAAATCCATCCTTTTCCAGGCATACAGTTCTACGAATTTTGGCAATTTGGGCAAATATGTATAGAGCTGCCCTAACAACTAAGACAATATGCCATTTCTCTCACCTCACCAAGTTCTATCTTTCCCCCTTGTGGTCAGTCCTAGATCCCCACCCCCCATCTCTGGCAACCACTGCTGTTTCCTGTGCCTATACTTTTGGGTCTTTTAGAATGTTCTATAAATAGAACCACACACCGTGAAACCTTTGGGATATAGCCTTTTTCACTCGGCACAATGCTCTTGAGATTCCTCCACGTTTCTTGCAGGAATCAGTAGTTTTTACTTACTATTGCTTTGTTAGTATTTATTTATCGCTCAGCTTTTTATTGAGCATCATGCCATTGTATGGATGTACCACAACTTGTTCATCTGTTCAGCGGTTGACTGACAGTTGAGTTATTTCCAGTGTTGGATGATTACAAAAGCTTCTATAATTGTGTACAGCTATTTTTGTGGGCGTTTCTGTCCTGTGCTATATTTTGAGGAATGGTGTTTCATATCACAGTCACATGTTCTCCTCTCGCACACTTCCAATTAAGAGGGGTCTGTGAGAGACTCCCACTTCTGAAGTTTTGCTAAATGCCCTCTCTCGGGCTCACCCCACCCACTTTGGGGTGTATACCATTCCCACAGAGGTCCTCTCGGCTTTGAATCATTTCCCCCCCCAATTGCCACAGAAGCCTGGCCCCCGTGTTTCTGTCAGAGACAGTCAGGGCCCTGATCATAACCCCATTTCCCTCTCATTTCTTTCCAGCAGCATTTTCTACGCTTCTCCAGTCAACGGAGGGAAAGTTGTGAATCCGCCTTCCGGCTTCACTTTAGATCTGATGGCACGAGGGAACATTCCCAGGATTTTGTTGGCCCCTGTATTAGTCAGCGTTCTTCAGGGAAACAGAACAAATAGGAGCCTTATACTTATATCTATATTTATTATATGTGCTAATGGAGGCTGGGCAGCCCTATGCGGTGCCATCCACAAGCTGGAGGCCCGGGCAGGCTAGTGGTGCCATTCTAAGGCCTGGGAATCAGAGAACCAGACTGCTAATTCCAGTCTGAAGGCCTGAGCACCAGGAGCCCTGAGGATAAATCAGTGTTTCAGCTTAATAGGGAGAGAGAGAGAGAGAGAGAGAGAGAGAGAGAGAGAAGGAGAATCCCCTTTCCTCCACCTTTTTCTCCTAGTCAGGCTCTCAAAGGTTGGGATAATCCCTGTCCACACTAAGGAGGGCAGTCCTCTTGCCTCTGTGTGTCTGTTCAAACGTTAACCTTTTCTGAATCAGACACACCCAGAAATAATGTTTAACCAGATATTTGGGCATCTCGTGATCCAGTCAGGTTGACACGTAAAATTAACTATCTCTGCCCACTCACCCTCCCCCAAACGTCTTCTAGGGGTGTTGAGAGTGAGGCCAGACATCTTGCCGCACTGAATCATTTTACTCTCCTCCGTAACTTTTTGTTTCTTTCCTCGGCTGACGCTTTTGAAGTTTAAGGCTTTGGGCCGAGCCTTTTTCCCTGATCCCTGTTTTTTTTTTATTTTTTATTTTTTATTTTTTTATGCAATCAATTTCATCAGCTATTCGGGGAGGATGGTGCCATATGCTTCTATGAGCCATCCTAACTCAGAAATCTCTGTTTACCATTAAAAATCGTGCAGCTCTTTTTGACTTGTGTTTCCGTGTCCTAACCTTTCCTCTGGCCTCAGCCTCCTCTTCAAGTCTGATTTTCCTTCCTGCAGATTTCTACTTTAAAATTTTATTGTGCTATATATAGGTTTACAAGTTGCTTCAAATGCTTTTTGGAATGTAGTGGGATAGAAACAAGTCCAAAAGACTGAGCACGTATCAGAAACGGTCAAGGGTTACCCAAGACCTGTTGGATTCAGGAAGCAATTCCAGCTGAGACAGTGTTGAGAGGGGCCACAAATGCAAATGCCTCTGGAGCAAGGGAGGTCCAAATAATTAGTGAAACAGGCTGGTAGGGGCAATAGGGAGTGGTGGGGACTGTAGCAAACCAGGGAACGTCTGGCCTGCCTAATGATGGCTTCTTCTCCTCAGCTTTGGTGGATAGGCCAGCATGTGGGCTAACCTTGCCAGAACTTTTAGATATGAGGCAATTGGCTAGGCACATGTTTTGAACACCCACTCACTGCCTTCCACCATGAAATCCTTCCTTCAGACAAAATCTCAGATGGAAATCAAGTACCGATGAGAGTGAATGTGGGGCAGCTTATTTGGTTTGAGTGTGGCAGCCTGAAGCAGCGACCTTCTCAGGCCCCTTCTCGAAGGTCTCAAGGCTCTGGGAATAATTTGGAAACCTTCAGACTAGATCATGGGCAAGGTCCTTCCTCCCAGCCCTGATCTTGTCTTGTACCTTATGTACCTATGGGAGTAGTCACTCAGTGGCCTCCGAGCCCTGGATGTGGTGATTTTGCACATTACTTATTGACCTAATTAACTAACTTTGGGCATATATGTGCTTTGTAAGTGTAGAAATTATTTTCAAAGAGTGTTTTGCATCCAATGGACCAAATGCTGAGTGTGTGTGTGTGTGTGTGTGTGTGTATGGCAGCACATCTGTTCCCTGGGCTTTTATAGTTCCATGAAGGCCAAGTTGCTCTTATGGAGAATGTCTAGATTTAGTGATAATTCTAGAACAAAAGTCAGCAAACTACTGCCTGGGTATCAAATTCCACTTGTAGCCTGTGTTTGTACATGATGTGAGCTAAGAATGCTTCTTACATTTTTAAAAGGTTGCAAAAAAAAAAAAAAAAGTGAAAGAATACGGGACAGAGGCCCTCTGTCGTCTTCAAAGTCTAGAATATTCTATCTGGCCCTTCACTGAAAAAGTTTATGGAACCCTGTTCTGGAATATCTCTTATGTTTTCATTTAGTCTGAACCAAGCAGTCCCAAGACTTTAACTATGCATCCCCTGTAGAAGCTGTATGTACATGCTGCTTTTTCTGCTCTGAGAAGTCTGCGGCTGTTGACTTGTTCACTGTCTCTCCTACTGACCAGTGTGATCCTCCCTGTAGACAAAGGCAGATGAGGGTTTGACCAGCCTGGAGAATAAGGGCTACACCCCACATGTCTCTCCAGGCCTGCCCCCCTAAGAGCCAGATTCCCCAAATGGCTGAAGCTGCCACAACCATGTTTGGGAACCTGCTGGCCTCCAGCTGCCCGAGTGGCAGCCACATGATGCACTTGAACGAGCAATTCTCCAGAGCAGGGAAGACGTGGCTTCACGATCGAGTTCAGACGGTCCAATTCTCTCTGAACTCACTTGGGTCCCACTGATGTTCTTTGGGGGTTAGTAAGGGGCTTCTGGTGCTACAGGGGCCCCATCGATGTTGTTTCCACTTCTAAAACTCTGGAAGGCACTCTTGGGAGCCATTCCAGCCAGCCAGCCAGCCTGGGGACCCCCACGTACGCTTCCCAGGTGCTGGCTTCAGGCGTTGCCCATGTCATCTTCCCCCCTCCAGAGGAAGTCGTTCACATCACTTGTGGCTCTGACTCATGGTCACCCCTTCTGGGTTCCAGGGGGACAAAACCATGCTCTGGTCAGAGCATTGCATCCAGAGTCAGCACATCCTTGTCCAAACCTGGTTTCAGCTCTCGCTCTCACCGTGCCAGTCATATTCCTTCCGGGGGATTCAGTTTCCCTATTTGGAAGAGGTGAGGAGGGGGCTAGATCCCTGCTTTTCAAATGGGAGTTTTCAAACCAGTGGACAAAAATCTTTAAGAGATACTGCTTTTTTATTCTTATTTGCATTTTAGAGACAGAGACAGAGAGCGCATGAGCAGGGAAGAGGGCTCAGCCTGGAGCCCGAAGCAGGGCGCAGTCCCACGACCCTGGGATCACGACCTGAGCCAAAATCAAGAGTCAGATGCTCAACCGACTGAGCCACCCAGGCATCCCAAGAGATAGTTCGAAATATTCTATTTTTATTTTACTAGTTAGTCAAAATCATGGATGTACAAATTTTCTGGCCCATCTGGTTGGCCACCTTATACCCGGGCATGGCCATAAGATTTTAGTGCCCGAGTGTTAGCTGTGTTCAAGAGGATGTGGGGCCAACCAGGAGTGCACCCTCCAGTTGCACGGACTAACGAGAGCAAGAGTGGATGTGGCTGAGTATTTGCATCCACCGAGGGCCCATGATGTCATGGCTTCTCTGAGAATGGAAGGTTTTTGCGATGGTGAGAAGCGAAAACCAAGCAGGAAAATTGAGTCATCACGCGGCACTCTCAAGGTCAGCCTTGCCAAGGATGAGCACGTCTGCACCTCCAGCAGCCCGTCCTGCCCTGAACAGCAGTGACTCTGCAGCAGCTGCCTCATTTTAATGCCATTCATGATAATTTTACCGTTTTTGTCATTTGGTTGGCATCCACTCCAAGAATGTTTTTTAGTTTTCTAGTTGTATAAGAGCTAACAGCTTAAGATGCTTATATCTAACCATACGTATATATGTGTGTGCGTGTTTAAGTAAAAACTATAATCAAAGTAATTTTGGTCAAACTTGGGGCCCTGTGGACATTTTTTTTCCCTTTTCAAAGCGATGTGCACCTTACCCCAGAATCAACGGTCTGGCACAGGGGTTGCGAACCGTCTGTGAAGGACCGCAGGTCGACATTTGGGATTTGCCAGTCATGCTGTCTTTATTGGAACTACTCAGCGGGAGTGCACAAGAGGCCATGGGTAATAAGTACATGGTTGGGCCTGGCTGTCTTCCAATAAAACTTTATTGACAAAAACAGGCAGTGGGCCGGATTTAGCCATCAGGACCTACTAGCTTACTGACGCTGGTGTACAAGACGGCCGAGGCACCTTCCTTCTCAGAAACTTGGCAAAGACAGGTTTTCTCCTCTGGTTTCTCAAAAAAAAAAAAAAAAAACAACAACAACAACAACAACACAACAACCCTGCTTTCTGCTGCATAAACTCCCTGAGGCGCTCCAAGGTGAGTCGCTGACTGCCCTAGTGAGGAGGTAAGCTTCCTCCTCCATGCCAGTCCTTGCTTTGGCCCTGGGCCCCTGCTCCAGGACAAGACCCTGACTCAGCTGAGACTTTTTGCGTCTCTCCTGGTGGCCGCCTCTGCACCTTTGTCAGGGAATCATCCCGTTTCTCTGACACATACACCTTGCCAACATTTGGATGCTGTTATCGAAATAATCCTGCAGCCAGCCTTAGGAAGCCGGCCCTTTTATCTTTCTCTATAAATCACCCTCTCCCTCCACTTAATCCTGCCTGGCCTGCTCCTCTGAACTCTCTCCAATCTGTCTCTGGTGAGCTGGTTCTGAGCCCTGCTGGCTGCAGGCAGCCAGGTGCAGCCTTGCTGAAGCTTCGGGAAAAGGGAGGGGTCCCTCTTCCATCTGCCAGGGATGGGGCTTTGCCCGCAAACCTCCGCACCTTTTCTCTGCTCCTGCTGAATGGGGCCCAAGTAAGCGGTTTATTCGACAGTCGCCCAACGTTTATTTACTGGGTTCCCCACCCAGTGTTAGGTATGTGCCAGGCACGGAGGGCACGGCAGCGAAGGTGATGGTGGTGCCAGGCCATCTTGGGGCCAGAGTGAAATGGATGAACACATGCACAAGATGCTTACGTATTTTCAAAGCGCTGTGGAAGAAACCGGTGGGAGTCGAGGTGGACAATGGGGAGAGGTAGAGAATACAGGGATGTCTGCCCAGGGAGAGGGGTTGAGAAGATTCTGCAAGGTGGTGACACTCATGCCTAGGCCTCAACGATCAGAGGGAGCCAACCATGAGAACAGTGGAGGGAGGAAAAGCCTATACAGAGGGATAGCATGTGCAAAGGTCCTGTGGTGGTAAAGGGCGTCTGGGCTTAATTACATGAGGAGCAGAAAGGAAAGTGTCTGCTCAGAGACTCCTGCCTCAGAGATTTTAGGGCTGTTTGGGGAGATGGGCTCAGGAATGCCCTGGGCAGTGCAGGGAAGCACATGTACAGGCAGATGTGAATAACATGTGAATACTATTCACATAATAGCCTAAGATTCACATAATGAGCTAATAATCGTCATTATAATAGCTTCTCCTTAACCATGTGCTCGACACTTTGTTGAATTTATTGCATTTAATATTTAGGGCAACCATTTGAAGAAGTTACGCTCTCTCCTGAATTTTACAGATGAGGAAACTGAGGCCCAGAGAGGTCAAGTAGCATGTACAAGGTCACACAGCTAATACGTGATGGAGTTGGGATTCTAACCCACAGCAGCTGGACTCAAAACCCCTGTTTTATTATCACTTTGATTCACTTTTTTTTTTTCTATTACCTTTGGAAATAAAGTCTTCTGCTAGTTCATTCATACCCTACGCAAGGTGCAGGCAATACAGAGATTTAACATCACAATATTTCCTCTTGAAAGCTCATGGTTTAATGGAGGAGACCGGCGCTCTGCTGGGGGTCAGCAGAAGGGACTGGGGACAGAGGGGGGTTGCCTTGTCAAGGAAGCTGAGTCTTAAAGGGAAGTAATGGAGGTACGCAAAGTAATTTGGGGCACAGTGAACGGTAAGGGGGAAGGCTCAGGGGTATAAAAACATCTTCCGTGTTCAGCGGTGGTCTTTGTGTCCTTTGGCCTGGCTGGAGCCCTGGGCGTGGGTCCAGGGATGAGGGGTGCTTTCTGGGAGGTTGGCTGGGCGCACTAGGTCGGGAAGGGTGTTCTGATGCCAAGTGTATCCTGCCCCCGAGGGTATTTGGTAGGCAAGGCTGGGGTCAGGCTGCTTGGGTTCGTACACCAGCTCTGCTATCCAAACCTGTGTGGCCTCAGCATAATACTCAACCACGCTTTGCCTCAGTGTTCTCATCTGCAAAATAGGGATAGTAACAGTACTTCCTTGACAGAACCGCTGGGGGGCCGAACGAGCCAATTTTAGGCAAAGGGCTTGGGGCCGGGACTGGACACCAAGTAAGCCCTGGAGAGCATTAATTCTCATTACCATCACTACCATGGTCAGTCGTGATGACAAGTGTGCCCCCTACGCAGCTCCGTGCACGCCGGCCCGGGGGCAGCCTCACCAGAGGCTGGAAGGCCAGTGAGGGGCTGCGGTACGATTCTGGGGAGCAGACAAGAGCCTAGACCGGGCTGGGGGCAGCGGGCACGGTGAGGACGGGCCTGTTCAGGAGATGAGCTGGAGGCTGAGGTGCCAAACCCAGAGAATCTCCGGAAGCCGGGCACAGGGTTGGCCGAGGGGAGACTAGGATCAGGCCAGGGATTCGGAGCTTGCAGGCTGGGGAGAAGGTGTTGCCAATCGCCAAGGCCGGGGGCACGGTTGGGGAACTGGGGGCCGTGGCGAGTTCAGTTCTGGGTAGGTAGCTGTGACGGGGCACCTGGGGGACACCCATGAGGGTGTGTGTTGGGCCCGAGGAGGTGAGACAGGCCGCACCGGGTGTGACGGCTGGGATGCAGCAGAGCAGGCATCTGGTCTGGTCTTCCCACCGCCCCAGTTCGCCCGGGGTGGCTCCCTCCACTGACTGTTCTCAGGGCAGGCACGCAGACTTCTCGGACTCTCACATGGCCTTGACTGTGGCCTGTACCCCAGCTCTGCACCCCTGGACCACTTGGTTACAGCTGAGTTCCTGGCCCCTGAGAAGGGGGAGCCCTCAGAAAGGGCATCTCCAAATCACTGACGGGCCACCAAGGCCATTTCACAGGGAGGTGGGCAAGTGGCCTAGAACTCGAGTGAGCTAAAAAGAGGGGTGGGGTGGGTGGGAAGGGAGTCAGTACCCCGGGGGCTGGGGAATGTTCTGGTTTGTTGGGCTCCCAGGGTTGTACTTAACAGGTAGGACTGTGGACCCTCAAAGAACACAGATGTCCCCCAGCCCCGAGTTCACCATGTCTCCCTTGGCAGACCCCAAATGCACTGGGGACATTCGGAGCCGAGGGCGTGCGGAGAGCAGCCGTTTTTCACTCCCTCCTTCTATTGTCCAGTCCTGTGCTCGGCGCCTTGCACACACGATCTCATTTGCTGTGAGGGTAGCTGCTCCTGCGGCTGCTTTATAGGGGAGGAAACAGAGGCTCAGAGAGTTTAGGTAACTGGCCTAAGGTCACACAGCCGATGGACAGTAAAAGGTAGCCTCTTTGATTTGAAAGCTCGTTCCTGTTCTACTTCCCTGTTTCTGTTTTTCCGCTTCATCCACTGCTTCCCCCGGTGGCTAACTCCCCCCCTCTGAACCCCGCCCCTGTGGCTAACTCCCCCCACCCCACCCCTGTGGCTTCCCCGGGCCTGACACTGGTTGGTGCTCATCTGCACGTACAACCTCGGGCTTCATGCTCCCTGTGCCTATTTGTGCTTCTGACGGCAGGCGAAAACCGGTGCCTTTAACATGCCTTCGCCAGGCACCTGGCTTAGTGGGAGGGCCCAGAGTCTGTGGATTACGGTTGGCATTATTTTGGATTTGAACCCCCAACGGCTCAGGTGGTTCGTGCTGAGCCCGCGGGGCCGGCATCTTCAAAGTCCCTCTCGGTGCTGAGCTTACAAGTGGGGAAGAGATGCCTACTGCGTGCGGAGGTCCAAATCCACCGGGAGCTTGCCCGGGAGGGTGCTGCCGTGGGCGGGGCAGCCCAGAGAGAGTGGGCCTCTGTCTCCTCGTGGCCTCGGCCGGGAGGACCCGGGCCTCCCTGCCCCGCCTCCCACCCGTCTCCCCAGCTCAGCCAAGGTGCGGAGCGCGGAGGGCCCCGGGAGGGCTGGGAGCTGAGCTGCAAATGTCCGGCCCCGGGCTGCCCTCTCTCAGCACGTGTGATGCATTAGGCCCCGACGGCTCCCCGGGGACTCCGTTCCCATCGTCTCCTCCGCAGCAGCTCCGAGGCGCTGGGAAGATCAAAATGAGCGCATTCTCAGATCACGTGCTGAAGGCTTGTTGGACTTGGGCCGTCCCAGCTGGGGCGCAGGGAAGGAGGTGACATTTGAGGTCTGAGTGAGAAGAGAGGTGAGCCCAGGCAGAGTGGGGCTCGCAGAGGCAGAGCGAGGGGGGCAGGCACCCAGCAGCCGTCGGTAGCCCGTCAGCCTAGCGTGCGGGCTCCCAGGCCTGAGCGAGGCCCCGATGGGGCTGCCTGCGTCCCTCTGGGCCAGGTCCTGGCTCCCTGGGTGCCAGGCTGTGGATCTGCTCCCCAGGAGGCAGGGGTCTGGCTGGCTGGGGCAGTCAAAGCCAGCACATTAGGGACCTGGAACGATCCGTGGAATCTTGGGCACTGATGGCATCTGAGGGGCCACAAACGGCCTTCCCCATTCCAGACCCCATCCTGCCTGGGGTGCGGCCAGGCCTTTCCTGGGGATGGAGACCACAGGGCCATGGGGACCATCATGGCCACCAGCTTTAGCTCATGCCTGCCCCCAGGCTGGACACTGGCCAGGTTTTTCCGTGAGCGATTAATTCTTTTACTCCTTTATGTTAAAAATGTATGGGCCGGAGGCGCCCGGGTGGCTCAGTCGGTTGAGCGTCCGACTTCGGCTCAGGTCGTGATCACTCGGTACGCGAGTTCGAGCCCCGGGACGGGCTCTGTGCTGCTAACATCTCAGAGCCTGAAGCCGGCTTCGGGTTCTGTGTCTCCCTCTCTCTCTGCCCCTCCCCCGCTCATGCTCTGTCTCTCTCTCTCTCTCTCTCTCTCTCTGTGTCAAAAATAAATAAGCATTAAAAAAATGTATGGACCATTCATTTCACGCTAAGCGCAGGGGAGATAGGCAAATAAGTTTCCATTCTTGCCCTCAAAAGAAGACAGATGCATACATCAGGACAAAATAATAAGCTAGTTAGAGCACATCTTTGTGTGAAGCATTTTTGGGGCACCCCAAATTCGGCAACTCTCCCCTCACAGCAGACAATATCCCTAACAAAATGCAGTCAGGCTCACTCGATCCCTTCTGATCCTTAGGAGTCTATAAGCATGGTGCTAAATGTATTTTGAGTTAGGAATCTCTCCAGCTCTCCTCTGGGTTCCCCCCCCACCCCCCCCAGTGTGGCACAGCGTGCCCACAATCTCTAGGGCTGGGACACGGCCAGGAGCACGGAATGCTCCTTGAGTTGAGATGTGGGTGCCGGGCGGTCGGCTAGGTGCGCTACCTATAAAAACATAGTTCTCACGGTCCAGCCCTAGAAAAATGACAGAAATGCAGCAAAGCCTCCTGGACTACTGGCGAACAGCTCCAGACAGCGGCGGTAGGAGCCCTGCATGACCAGCTGTCTCCGAAAAGCTCAGCCTCGTATTCAATTGTGGTTCTGTCCCTGGGGCCTGTGCACACAGGTCAGCTTTAGTATACTTCTTTATTTCTTTTAATGTTTATTTTTGAGAGAGAGAGAGCACGAGCAGGGGAGGGGCAGAGAGAGAGAGGGAGACACAGAATCTGAAGCGGGCCTCAGGCACTGAGCTGTCAGCACAGAGCCCGACCTGGGGCTCGAACTCACCAACCGTGAGATCATGACCTGAGCCTAAGTCGGACGCTCAACCGACTGAGCCACCCAGGCGCCCCTAGTATACTTCTTTTTCTCAAGGACCACCTCCTCTCCTGGACAGGAGAATTCACGTTTGAGGGGAGCCACGGCCGGACAGGGGCCCTTAGGAGAGCCTCGCTTGGTGGGGTCACTCGTGGGCCTTGGCCTCTTAGCTTCTGGGCTTGAGGAAGCTGTGCGTATCCAGGCTCTAGGAGCACAGCTCTCATGAGGGCCGTGAGACCCACCCCTGCCTCCACTTGCCCAAGGGAGGCAGGAGTCAGGAGGGCCTGCTTGACCCCCCGAGTCAGGACTGTCCACTTCCTGTCGGGTCACCAGGCCTTTCAGCTGTGATGATGATCCACGGGAAGGCCCAGAGGAGGGCTGAACTCATCTTCATGGAGAGGGGAGAGGGCAAGCTTCATGAGAAACCCCACATCGGGGGCACCCTCAGAGGAGAAAGCCCAGGTCCCCTCTCCGCAAACCAGCCCCACTCAGACACCGTGCTCACTCCAAATGGCCGCCCAGTCTGTGATCGTCTGCTCACACCTTTTTCCCCAAAGCAAATGCCAGGCTTGTTAGAACCCTCATTTACATTTCATTAGGAGGTGTCAGGCTGGGTGTTAAAGAACAGAGCTGTTCCCTCCCGGAATCAGGGTAGCACTCGGCAGTAATTCTCCAGCCACCACCTCAGGGGACTCACCTCCCCTTCCCAAATCAGAGCCTACAATCATAGGAACCAAAATACAGCCTCCATTTACTGTGCGTCGCGTTCAGCACTGGGCCCTTTGCCCATGTTTTTGCCCGTTCTCAGAACAAACCTGAGAAGCGGGTACTATCATCTCCGTTTTGCATGAGAGGAAACCAAGGCCCAGAGAGGTAAAGTGACTACTCCAAGGCCACACCGCTAGGATATGGCAGGGCTGAGCTTAGGCACACCCGTCAGCCTGCCTCCAAAGTTCATGTCCTTTCAGTTTTCCAAGCTGACTCCCGTCTGAAGGGGGCTCAAGTGTGATACTTGCCTGCATCAGAAGATCTTAGTGTGGACTCTTGAAATATGAGAGAGAGGGAGGGAAGGAGGGAGGCTGTGTGTGTGTGTGTGTGTGTGTGTGTGTGTGTTTGGGAGATGTTCCTATGCTTTCATCAATTTCTTAATCCCCCCCCCCCCCAAATCATGGAGCTCAGTGGTGGGGTTCTTGTCTCAGAAGGCACCATGTGAAATTGCCAAGGTGTCCCTCACCATTCTGTGGGAACACGGAGACCTCTATGAGATACATGCCTTCTAGAAGGAAAGTGCCACACGGCTAGTCTTCTACCCTGCCACAGAGGGCATAAATAGTTGGGAATCTCGTGGAGCAGAGGCGCCTGTGGCTTTACGTCAAAGGTAGGGACCAGGGGCTCAGAGAGGAGGGGAAAGATCCTGTTCTTTCCTCTTTATTCCTGGGGGCTGGCAGAGACGGAGCGGTGAGCGGACTCGAAGGGCCGCGCCGGGCCTCTCCTGCCCATCCTCGAAAGCCAGTCTCTCCTCAGGTTCGTAACAATTTGTGCTTTATCCCATTTCCGCACGCAAAATGTGTTTCGGCATTTTTCATTAGATTTTTAAGGCTCAGATTGATGAGGGCGAGGTGAGAGCCAGACACGGGGGTAGAAGAGACAAAAGTTTAGTAATGAGTTCGAAATTTACAAAACACAGAAGCCAATATGGCTTCAATACACGATGTGACCCTTTCTAAGGCTGGAAATTACTCTTCCAAAATCATTCTGGCCTGACTTCAGAGTCGAGTGGATGCTGGGATACCACAGATTGACTTTGAGAAGTGGGTTGGCATTGCAAGAATTTTTTAATTTCCTGTAACTCACAACAATTTTCTCCCAGCGAGACTTTAGAATCACCCCTGCAATGGTGCGTCGACTGCATTTTCTGAAGGATCTGCTGCCCGAGCCGGCTCCTGCTCGAAGAGAAAACCCACGGAAGGCACGCCACAAATGGGATTACCTGCAGAAAATCGTTAAAACGTTCAGAAAATGTTCCCAGGTAAATGAAGGAGCAGCTACATAAGCTTCTAGGTTTCAAAAAGCCCAGCAAAGATGGCATCCTTTACACTTTCTGAGCTGAAAAGAATTTGGGAGAAGCAGATTATTAGTAATGATTTTTAATAGCTTCTTAATTAGGCCTTCAAACGAGTTTTTCAAAATCCCCAAAGGTGTCCAATTTGCATGACGTGTTTTTACTTTTCTGTGCATTTCATTAGCGGGCCCCCCACAACTTTAAAAACCTAACAGCAAGACGGCATTGCAATGATTTCAAAAAGGTGGACAAAAAAAAAAAAAAAAAAAAGAGAGAGAGAGAACTTAATTATTCCTCTAAAAAAGTCTCGTGCGTCTTCTTCCGGTTCAGCGGGGTCCCGCCTGTATCTCGGGCCACTCATTACAGCTTATCTGCCTTTCACAAATCACTAAACAGATCGGCGAGGGGGAAGGTGGTTGTGGAGGTTGGGGTCTGCAGGAACAGAGCCGCAGGGGCGGGGAGGTATCGGGCTGACGACCCCTTCTTCTTTCCAACAGCAAATCCATTACAATAATGGGCTTGGGAGCCATCAGTGGGCGAACAAGCGGGTCAGGAGGATCTCGACGTGTGGACACTGAGCCATCCGCACTCGGCTGCTTTTTACAATGTGTGAAGCGAGGCAGAAAAGCGGCACATTTGATTGAGAACAGAGGAGAGGGGCCGAAACCAGCCTCGCCTTTGCTCCGGTTTCCGGTGGGAGGTTGCGGGGGGAGGGGGGGTGGATTTAGGGCCGGGGAGCCCGAGACCACACTTGGCAGCTGAGGGCGTGGGGCTAAACGGTGGGCCTGAGACCCGGAAAGAGAGGAGGGGGAGCTCATTAATGTTTGGCCCTGTCTGCCCCCGCGCTCCCCCTTTCCCTTCCCCCACCCCTGCTGCCGACACGACGGCCGTAAGAACAAATAGCAACAGTATCTAGAACTTGCTTACCATGTGCGAGGTCTTGTGCTAAGTCCCCGGCTTGAATTTTCTCCTCTTTGCCCTGGCATCAGAATAAGCCCTGGTCTTAGCTCCATCTCACAGATGATGAGAATTTAATAGCTAACTTGTTAAGAACTTACCCGTGCGGCAGGCCCTGTACTGTATGTGTGTTAAGTCCCTGAATCACCGCAACACCCCGGGGGGGGGGGGGGATTGGTTCTCTTGTGCCCATTTAACAGCTGGGGAAAGGGAGGCCCAGACCGTGGGCACACAGCTGGTGAATGGCAGCGATGAGATTTGAGGCCCGGCAGTGGGACACCACCTGCTGTCCTTCAAGGCCTCCTTCCTGCCAGGAAGGCTTCCCATGGATCTGCATTTCTCTTGTTCTCGGGCCCTGTTTTGTGATATGTGCCGTCTTCGGAGATTACGAAGCCCCCGGAGATCAGGGGCCGTGTCCTTTCCCCACGGTATCGGCAGCATTATTCATCCAGCCCAATGTCAGGCATGTAGGAGGTATCTAAGACACATTTGTTGAACGAAGCGTATAATCCAAAAGCAGCTTTACTTCTGAACGTGAGCG
Source organism: Herpailurus yagouaroundi (assembly GCF_014898765.1). Classification (NCBI taxonomy): domain Eukaryota; kingdom Metazoa; phylum Chordata; class Mammalia; order Carnivora; family Felidae; genus Herpailurus; species Herpailurus yagouaroundi. The sequence continues at coordinate 54,513,883 of NW_024412404.1, forward strand.
TTGGGTCGGACTGTACTTTATCACATATGACGTTGTTAGGAGCTAAGGGACGGGTGATTCGTTTTTTTGGTGTCAACTCGATGGGGCCAAGTGACGTCCGGAAAGCTGGTGAAACATTATTTCTGGCTGCGTCTGTGAGGGTGTTTCCAGAAGAGGTTGGTGTCCGAACCGGCACATGAGTAGACATGATTGCCCTCATCAACGTGGACACCATCCAGTCTGTCGAGGGTCAGAATAGAATAAAAAGGCAGAGGCGGGGGTGAATTCGCTCTCTTGCTTGAGCTGGGACGTACATGTTCTCCTGCCCTTGGACGTCAGTGCTTCTGGTTCTCAGGCCTTTGGACTCAGATTGAGACTCACCGCGTTGGCTCCCCAGGCCTTGGGGTTTGTACTGGGCACACTGGTTTCCCTGCACTACCGTTTGCAGAAGGCAGATCATGGGCTTTCTCAGCTTCCAAAATCGCATGAACCAATTCCTATAATAAATCTCTCTCTCTCTCTCTCTCTCTCTCCCTCCCATATGTGTGTGTATACACATACACACACACACATGCATGCATCTATATAGTCCATTGGTTCTGTTTCTTTGGAGAACTCTAATATAGGGCCCGATATTGCTTATTAGATTCAAGGTGATTCGTCTTTTTTTCTTACCTACTAATGGAAACTTCTCTTCTGGAGTCACGCTCATTAGCACTCAGAGTCTGCCGTGGCAAATCTTTCCAAAATAGCCCCAAGTATATTTGTGGGAGGGAAAGAAGCTAAGTGAGGTACAAACATATTAAGGCTCAGCATGTGGCGGGGCCTTGAAATAAGGCAGGGGGGGCAGTGGCGGCCTCTTGCCTCTGTCCTGGAGTGAGGATGGGGCATGCCAGGCCCTAGAAGGGTTGGGTAGATTTTGTGTTTAGTGGGAGAGCAGCGAGGAGAACCAAAGAGGAATGAGTCAAAGTCAGGTGGAAATTACACGGTGTGGGTTTGTCTGTTTCCTTCGGGGCTCTCTCCTCGTTCATTTTATTTTATTATGTACACGTTTTCTTCATTTTCTCACCTTAATTTGTCCACCAGCCTTTGAGGTAGATATTATTCCCATTTCGCAGATGAATAAATTGAGACCTAGAAAGTGTCATTCCAACTGCAGTCACACAGTAAACTTGGATTCGAATCCAGACTTCCCGATGCAGAACCCACGGACCTCATGATGCCACTGCTGTTGCTTTAAGCCTCCTGGTTCTACCCTTTCTTCAGGAACGAGAAGGGATGCTGGAGGCTTCTGAATGGGTCCAAAATGTCACACGCTCCCCAACTGGGTTGGCTGCCTAAACACCTACCAGATAGCTGACATTTTACTATTAAGGAGATGCCTTAGGGTTAAAATATCGTCCACGGTAGTTTCTTGCTACAAGACCCAACAGAAATGCTCTGGACTCTGTTGGCAGATATAGTCAAAAGCCCGAAAAGGGGAATAATGAAATCTCCCTCAGAGGGTCATGTAATAATTAAATGAAATACCGAACGTAAAACTCTGGCACGGCGCCATCATCATCGTCATTATCGTCACCATTGTCACCGTCACCACTGTCGTCATCATCATCATCACCATTATCAGCATCATTGTCACCGTCACCACTGTCACTATCATCCCGGTCATCGTCGTCACTGTCATTGTTACTATCATCACCACCATCACCTGTGTCATCACTATCATCATCATAGTCATCGTCACCACCATCATCACCATCACCACTCTCCACATCACTGTCACCAGCATCGTCATTGTTATCGTCATCGTCGTTGCTATCACCTCTGTCATCATCACCACTGTCATAGCCATCATCATCATCACTGTCATCTCCATCACCACTGTCATCGTCATTGTCATCATCAACATCGTCATTGTCATGACCACTGGCATCATCATCATTGTTATCATCATGTCACCGTCACCACCATCATCATCATTGTTGCATCACTACTGTCATTGTCATCATGATCATGACCATCGTCGTCATCACAACTGGCATCATCATCGTGGTCATCATCGCTGTCATCAAATGTCACCTTCTACAACCAGATGTCCTGACCATTCCACCAAGTAAGTCCCTCCCTTATCATGTCAGCCATGTCTCTTTCATTTGCATATGTGTTTGTTTACTAGCTGTCTCTCACAGCAAAATGTAAATTTCATGAGGGCAAAGATCATACTATTTTGCCCACTACCTTGTGCCCAGTGCTTGGCTCCGTGTCTGAAAGGAGGTTGCGGGCGAGGAAATGAGCTCAGAGAGGAGAAGTGGCTTGCTTAAAGCCACACAGCAAGCAGACAAGGTAAACCTGACCCCTGGTCACCACCCTCCCCAGTAATTACACCTGCTTCTGAGGGCCATTTAGATTGTTGAGGAAACTCAATGAAATAATCGTGTAGGCAGCTCAACACAATGCCTCATCGCTGGGCCTCAGTGACGATCGGTAGTAATGATCTCTGGTGTTACTATTATGTTGTGACTCCCTCCTCTCCTGCGAAGAAACTCTGAGCCCACAGTTGGGTCCTCTATGGGGCCAGACTCTGGGAAGATGGTGGCTTCATGATCTGGAATCTTCTCTTGCCCCACACTTCTTTCCCATGCCTTCTGCCTACCAAGTCCCCACCCTCGTCCCCACTCTGACAAAAGTGCTTCTGGAAAAAGGACTCAGCACCAGGTGAAGAAACCCTACAGGGCATCTCAGCTCCTGCCCTCTTTTCACCAACAATATACTGAGGCCCACAGAGGTTAAGGACTCGGCTACACTCACATCGCTCATCGGAAACAGAACCCTTGGTGTATATTGTCACTGTGCCTCTACTCTCCAGAAAAATCCATCATGTCTAGGGGCAAAAATACCATGGGTCCTACCAAAACAGTGGTTCTTGATCCGGGATGGTTTCTCTCCCCAGGGGACATCAGGCCACATCTGGGACATTTTTAGCTGTCACAACTCTGGGGATGGGGGTGGGGTGGGGTGGAGGGGGGGATCTGCTACTGTCATTAGGGATAGGGGCAAAGGGTGCTGCTAAAAACCCTACATTGCTCAGGACAGCCCCCATAACAGGGATTCTCCTACCCCAACTGTCAATAGAGCTGAAATCGAGATATCCTGTACTAAATGAATTTCAGAGATGAGAAGGGAAATTCGTTCCGGGGTCAACCATTCTGCTCCCCTTGGAAGAGACAGAATAATAACGACCCAGACCAGGAAGTCTATTTTACAAAGGCAAAGGGCTATCACAAGCATTGTTTGATTCAAGGCTCACAATAACCCCCAAAAGATAGATACGATGATACTAGTACCGATATGGAAACAGAGACTCTGAGAGCAGGTAAGACCCTCCCAGGGTCACAGACGCCGGAAGTGGGCGGGGGCAAGGCCGGAAGCCAGATCTTCCGATTGCAAGGCCCTTGTCATCGACACTCCAGCTTCTCCCGGTTCTGCGGCCAGGCCCTGGGACGAGAGCCGCCTGAATCTGGGGAAGGAGGGACCCGTGACCGTTTAGATGAGAGACAACCTCCCCGCTACCTAAAATAAATTAGGCACTAAATCCCACTTCACTGGGTCTCGCTGATCAAAGGAAAGGATCATCAGGAAAAACAAATCCTGGGGCTTGGGAACCACTTCAGCATGAGTGTGAAATTTTAACCGAGAGTGTTCCGCTGGGCAGATGGGCGGCAGTGAGCGAGGGCGGTCTGCTCGCGGCTGACACCAGTTGACAAGTTTGTGGACTCTGGGGATGATCCGACAACTTGCTCAGAGTGGAGACTATGTTCGGTTTCTCCTTGAGGAGAAAACAGTCTTCTTGCTGCCCGTCCCCAGGTGCCTACAGGCAGTGCGTAGCTGATTTTCCAGCAGAACTGGCAAAGGACCGCGAGCTGCTGCCTCCCAGCTCCTGGCACTGGGGTGACCAGGCCCAGAGGGGCCTGACTTAGTCAGAGGGTTCGTAACGTTCCGTTCTGTGAGGTCTTCTGCAGAAGCGAAGGGTCAATCCCGTGCCACCTTCTCTTCTTCATCCTCACGCTTTGCCAAAAGACTTCCATGTGCGTGCAGATTGACTTTGAGTGTAATTACAACTGGTCTTATGAGGCTAATTGAGTCATTATTTGCCGAACACCTGCCCTGTGCTGGAGATGCAATGGTGAGCAAACCACACAGGACCCAGAACTCACGCAGGTTATCATCTGAGATGTGGGGAGGGGAGGGTGGATACACAACCAGTATGTCACAGGTGACAATGGCATCGTGGAAGATAGATCTACTGGTGGCTAGAGCATCAAGGAAGGCTTCCCGGAGGAAGGGACATCCAAGCTAGCATTTAAAGGATGTCTAAGAGTTTGCCAGTCAGAGTAACTTATCCTACCCTTAGAACCTCTTCATTCAAACCCCTCCGTTAAGGTTCTCAGAGCACAGGACAGGGGACCACTGGGTGGTGTGGGCAGAATGGCTTCCCCAGATGAGCTGAAGTTTCCTGTAATTTCTCCCAGAGGCCTGGCTTGGAGTAGAGGCACGTATGTGAACAGAAGTAAGATTTTGCTCATTTATCCACGGGCCAGTACAAATAAACCAAGCACCTACTGTGTTCCCGGCACCATGCCAGGCAGGCCCTGGGTTTGCAGAATGAGGAGCGCCTGTGCAGCTGGGGGGACAGATCACGGGATGATTAGAACACAGAGGGAGGTGGCACCCCTAGCGTCTACATGGGCACTTTTCCTGCTCTTAAATATGTGTATGTAGTAAAAGGCAACGCATTTATCAAGGAATGAAAACGTTAAGTAGTAAATGCTGGTAAGTAACAAGTAATAGTCACTAGCTAATGCTGTTCCCTGAGCCTAGATTCTTTTCCCCCCACTGAGTGGCCTGCTTTGCCCCTTCTTGAGTGCAGGTCTCTCTTGGGTGAAGCTTTCCAAGTTCCTCGGCCCTCACCCTGGCCCTCCCGCAGCCTCCGCGGCAGATAGCACAGATTGCCATCACACGTTTGCGTCGTTACTAATCTACGTCAACCTCCCTCATGAACCTGCAAGGTTCTCGAGGGTAGAGACGGATTCTGTTTTGCATCCCCAGGGATGCCTGGCATACAGCAGGTGCTCAGTACGTGTCTGTTGGATGAATAAATGATACATCGACACTGCGGATATGACCACGGTGAGGACGTTGAGTTGTTCAGCCTCCTTCTCCCTAAGAAACCATTCAACGTATTCTGAGACTCCCCTTGCCTTTAAACCTTCTAAACATTCCTACAGGGCTGGTGTGAACCGCTCCGATCTTCGGGTGACGAGATCAAGGCCTGACACTCCGGGTTCACCTGTCAGCGGGGCTCAGCTGGGCTGAAGATGCCACTTTCCTCTAGTTGGTGAGTTCTGTGCTTGAGCGGCGTCTTAGAATCACCCGAGGACCTTTGAGAAATGCCAGTGTCCGGGACATACCCCCAGAGATTGCGATTCAGTTGCTGGGATGGACCTCGGCATCCGTGTTGTTACAGCGCTCCCAGCGGATTTCCATGCATGGCTTTGGTGGAGGACACAACTCGAGCTACAGCCAGAGAACCAGAGGGCTGGGCTCTACTTGAATTTTACCTAGGAGGCACCAGAAGCTCAGAGAGGGGTAAATCTCACGGAAGGTCACACAGCAAGTGGGAAGCCCAGCCTGGATGAGCCCTCTAGAGTGCCTATGGGGCTGTTTCCTTGGGCACGGGGAACTTTCTCTTGAAACCCCTCAGCCCGTCAACTCGAAGGCAAGACACCTTTTAGACAGAGGGAGGGTGGCCACCCAGGCTGAGCCTCGGAGCCCCTGCACCCTGCCCACCCTGATGGAGGGACAGCCAGAACTTCCTCCAGGCTCACAGATACCTCTGTCTCCCTTGCACTCTGTGCCCTCACGACCCCTTTGTTGGAGCATGGCTGCGTCGCCGTGGCCCATGATGGAGCTGGGGCCGCTTGGGGACAAGAGACCATCTCTGAGTCTGGAACCTAGTCATGGGCAGCCTCTTCTGGATTTGAGTTTCTGGAGCCTTGTGGAGAAAAGGCCACACTTCGCAGCCCACGGAAGCGAGGAGAGGCCTCAGTTATCTGCCCCGGCATACCCATTCCTGGCGGAGGATTAGAACACTCCCGCCCAAGTGGGACTCCATGATGGATGTCGAGAAGCAACCAAATGTCCCTCATTAATCACCAGCCCCATCTGGCTCCCCGCCTGATGGTTTTCAGCTGACTTGAAAAAGACCCAATTAGATGAAAACATTTTGACAATTTATCTTGTGGCATGAACAGGTCCAGATTGAGGCTATGATTTCATCACTGGGGAGGGAGGAAGGGATCGGGATGTGGGTCACGCACAGAGCTCGGGGGGACGTGGGGGTCTCCCCCAGGAGCCTTCCTGTGAACCAGAGTGCAGTCCGCCTCCCGCTGGCTGCTGGCCGTGTCAGTCCCGGGGCCGGCCGGAACCGCAGGAGGAAGAGCATCCTTTGGTTCGGGTGGAAAAGGCCCAAGAAAATGGACAATCGGAAATAGTCGAGCAGCTCGGCCTGCGGGGGGGTTGAATGGGAAGCAGAAGTTGGGATGTGACCAAGGCCGGGCCTGGTCCAGCCCTCACACGAGCGAGGTGCCTGGGGACCCAGCCCAGAGACAGGTGACTCAGATTTGGCCTCCTTGAGGTGTGCCTGGCAGAGCCCCCTGAGATTCCCACACCCTCCTTGTAGAGCCGGGAACGTGCCAGTGTCTCCGGAATGGCCCATCCACGGCGGGTGATTGTTTCCATGAGATCACGGCTCTTCGTTCTTCAAAACCGTGTTTCCAGCCGCCTTGAAGGTCCTTGTGGGTGGCTCGCCAGGAAAGCCCCCGGCGGGCTACCTGCCGCCCCTTGAAACTTGTTCATGCCCTCTCTCCTCTGCACGGGGAAGCTGCCTGAGGACCGGAAAAGCAAACCAGGGTGTCTCTCCCACCAAGTTCATGTCTGCAGCCCGCAGGCCGACAGGAGGTATGCTTGCACACGGTGGGGGTGGGGCGGGGGGCGGGATTTACCTCTCTGGGCAGGACTTCTGCCGGTGGCCAGCCTGCCAGGCCCGGGAGGGCCTCTAGTAGGCCAACCTGCCGCTCGCACTCTGGGAGGCGGCCTGCGTGGGGACCTGCCCTGTGACTTGCCGGGCAGGGCTGGCAGGGAGATGGGCTTCTCCTCCGGAGCTGCTCGCCCCACTCGGCACTCACCCCTCCCTACCCAGCAAGCACCCGGCACACGGACGCCCCACCCCCTCACTTGCACGGGTCGAACCGGACTCTTCTCTTTCACGGCTTGGTTTGTTGCAGTTCGGCGCGTACGTGCGCGCATGCACACACACACACACGCGCGCGCACACACGTGCACACGGCACACACGCACACACACACGGCACAGCAAGTCACCCAGGGACCCCATCTCAGGCGCCTCTCAGTTCCTGTGCACGCGTGCGCTCACATTTGCACACACACATGTGTACTGCGCATACATTACCCTTCATCCGGACATACAGCTGGTTGGGGGCCAAGCCTGGCAGGTGACCAGACACAGCCACTGTCCTCGGGAGAGCCTGTGTGTGCAGGGCAGGCCAGCGGAAGCCTGACCTGCGGAGTCCGCCTCCCAAATAGATCTGTCAACAGGTCCCCCCTTGACTCCAGGCTGAGTCTTATGGCCATGCCTGCCGGGGCGGGCGGCCCCCCCCCTCAGCAATGCTTGTTTTGTTCGTGTTTTGGGTGGAACCAGCCTCCATCTTTGAAAAATGGTGATAATCTTTGAGAAACACTGGCTTACGTGATCACCGGGAAGTCTTCCGGAGCTCCCGGTCTACGAGCCTTACTTAGGTGTCACTGAGATGTTACTCATGCGCCCGGAAAGAGCGCCCAGCTGCAGCACCGCGTTATCGGGTTTGGTTGATGCATTACTCAGGCCCTCATCCCCCACCCCCTTTTTGCAAATAACAGAAACCCACCTCAAACAGGCTTGAGCAAAAATAAATCAATTGGTTTAGGTAATTGGGAGGATGGGGAAGAGTGCTGCTGGGAATTTGGACGGCTCTCAGATGACCTCTTCACCTCTCCACGGATGTGTCTGTGTTGGTCTTGTGCTCTTAGACACCTGCCCGATGGCCAGCGACTCAAGAGACAAACCCACAGGCTTTGTTGTCTTAGGAAGAAAAGCTAGGCCACCTCTCTTCCCAGTTTGGGGGGAAAAATGAAGGAGATCTCTGATTGGCTCATTTGGAGTCAATGTGCCAGCCTTGGGCGCAATCACTGTTTCTAGGTGAGGTTCTGTTGTGATTGGTCTACCGTGGGTGTGACCCCACTTCCCAGGCCAGAGTGTCAGTATCTTTCTCAGGGATTCCCCGAGGGAGAAACAGTGGGGAAAGAAACCACAGGTGTTTATTACAGTCGGCCTCTGATGCCCCCCAACTCCCACCTCCCCATCCCCTCCAGGATATGAGCAATAACAGGCAGTGAGTAGCTGGGGATCTTTTCTTGGGATAATTGTCCCAATTTGCAAGCTTCTTGGCAAGCTTCTGTTCTAAGACCTATCCTTCAGGTTCCTAAAAGAGGTATCCTTCCACCCCCCCCCCCCATTTCCAAGGGACATGGGGGACTGTTCTCGGGACACACCCAAGAGGGAACTACATGGAACCCTGTTTACAAATTTAGCTGGAGGCCAACCTCAGCCTCCGAGCCATTTCTACATGTGCACTCCCAGAAATACTGGTGCAGGCTTTGGGTTTCTGCCCCCGCAGGACCCCGCTGTGTCATGAGCTGAGCTTGTCAAGTATCACGTCTTAACTAGTCGGTTCAGGGGTCAGCTGGGCACAGAACTCCCCTGTCCTTTTTTGGATCTCCGTGTGCACTCATTGGCCGAGGCTCCTCATGGCAGCTGTCACTCCTTCGTTGGCCAAGTTGGAAAGTGGTCCACGTTGAACCCACCCTGGAAGCATGAACCTCTCCAGCCCCCAGGATCCTGATGGATGACCTTACGGTTGAGTCAGTTAATGCAGGGAAAGCGTTCAAAGTCTTTGGACGTGGGATCGTGCACCATTTGACCCAGGGGATTTTTAAAAATATAATTTATTGATTGACAAATTGGTTACCGTACAACACCCAGTGCTCATCCCAACAAGTGCCCTCCTCGATATCCACAAATACGGTGCCCCGAGGATTTTTATGGCATTTCTGGGTGAATTGGCTTGGGCAGACTACTAATTGGATTAATAACAATAATGCAAATGGTGGTGGTGGTGGTGGTGATGATGGTGATGATGATAAGGATGATGATTGTATGTTATCATGATGCATGGTAATTATATCAGCAAGTTCTGTCGCTTTTAAGCACTTCCCATGTGCCAGCCACTGCATTTATCCCTGCTTATACAGTGTCATTGAAAACTTAAACACCAGTCTTGTGAGGTTGCCATTTGGCAGACATGGAATCCAAGTTTCCGAGAGGTTGAGGAACTCCTTGAAATTCACACAGCTAGTCCAAAATTCGAATCCACGTGTGTTTGATTCCAAAGCCTCTGCTTTTGACTCCTGTACCATATACTTCAAAGAGCTGAAAACTTGAAAGTACCCAAATGTCCATCAACAGGGGGGTGATGATATCCAAACCATGGAATATTAAGTAGCTGCTTAAAAATCACGTATGCCTGCATGTCCTAATATGGAATGATTTTGAAGACGTGGGCAAGTGAGAAAAAGCAAGTTGAACAAGATAAGTAGAGGATAGCTTCATTTAAGTACTCTCCAACCACACAACAGGACAGTGGAACTTTCCGTGTTCGTGCACGTGGACGGAAACAGGCCAAGGAATATGCACCACCACCTGGGGACTGAGGCTTGCTGTGGGGAGGGAAGTGAATTTGGGTGAAGGCCAAGGGTTCTTTGGCTTGACCTGCATTTCTGGGAATTTTTAGATGAACCTGGCTTCTTGCATTCACTGCATAATTAGAGAGGAAAATTGTGTCCTGGCTAGGAGTTTGTCTGGATTTACATCCTGGCTCTGTCATCATGAGCTGTGTGACCCCAGGCAAGGCACTTATCTCTGTTTCCACATCTGTAACATGAGAATAACTGCCAGGACCACCACCATCAAAACAATAACAACAACTACTACTATAATAATAATAATAATAATACATATACCTGTACATATCTCAGAGGATTAATACGGGGTTTCCCAATCATAGCATTGCTGATATGTTATGCTGGGAGATTCTTTGTTTTCAGGGGCTGTCCTGTCCATCGCTAGATGTTTAGCAGCATCCCTGGCCTCTCCCCGTTAGATGCCGATCGCACCCTCTCACCCCAATCGTGACCATAAACATGTCCCCTGGAGGGTGAAATCACGGCAGTCGAAAACCACTGGGTTCACGTGATGGTAAAATGAGTTAATCCGCGTTAAGCGCTGAGGACAGAGCCCGGCACAGAGTAAGCCCCGGGTAAACGGTAGCTCCCACTAACCCCAGGGAGAGAGAAGGTGAAGGGGACGACTTTCTCCTCCAGCCAAGCGTGGGTGTAGGGGAAGAATGCCGGGCTGGAAGTCGGGCTGCCTGGGGTCTGCACGTGCCCCTGCCCCTCAGTGCTGGGGAACTTCGGGTTCACCTCTTGGGGCCTCAGTTTCCTTATGTGTGGTAAATTCAGGTCCCCAGGGAGCACCTCCCCTCCTCCATCTCTCAGGGCCCCCTACCCTCTTCCCTCCATGGCGGCCTAGGCTGCTGGCTTGGCTGTCTGGGAATCCAGCTCCGACGCGGCCCCCTCCCTCCCTCCACAACTGGGGAGCAGATGCCGTCCGTGAGGCTGTTGCCCAGACGCAGGTGGTACCACCTGCCACAAGTTCCTTGATTCCTGATCGTCCTACAATCACTTTTGGCCCCGAAACAATTTGCTGGGTGAAGGGAGAGAAGGGCCTGGAGGGAAGGGAGGAAGAAAGGGAGGGAGTGGGGGGTGGTTCAGGGTTAAGAGTGGCCTTTGAAGTTTGCAACCATCTTATATAAAACATCCTCAGTCATTCTCCATTTGGATGATGTCAGGAGAGCACATTACCATCCCGAGATCAAATGCAACAGCAAGAATCACTTGTTGCTCACCAGGCTACAGTCATATATCAAGTATTCCAGGCACACGCAATTCGTAACTTTCCCCGAAACAGATTGATATTTTCCTCTTCCACTTTCTGGGAAGAAGACATCTGACTTTGCTTTGAGCAGACTTTGGGAGGCGGTGGGGAAATTAAACCAGCGCCCATTGTCTTTGCACGAGGCTGGCCATGCAGCTGACAGCGCGGTTCTATTTCTTCTCTCCTCTGTGTTCACTTGGCCACAGGCCGTTTGCTCTCGGCGCCACGCCACGGACAAGACCTCCAAGTGATTTGCTCAGGCCCTCGAGAATCTGACCCACGTGATAAATAGAGCAGGAGGAGTTGTTTCCTCGTCTTCTTTTTTAAATCTCCTTCTGCTACGCTCTTGTCTTTTCCTTTTTCTCTTCGGTTGTTTTGGACTCGTGTTGTCTTCCTGGTGTGGAGGTCCTCGAGGCATCAAGTCCCTCCTGAAGAAACCGTAAAACTGGGCGAGGGGACTTTTTCCCCTCGGTTTTGCACCCCAGAGAATTGCAGACCGCAGAACCGAAGGCCCCTTACGTATCACCAGGGGCAACCCTTCCGCTTTACAGACGAGGATATCGAAGCCCAGAGAGGGGAAATGATCAGCTGAGGGCCACACAGCCTTGACCTGGAGCGATGTGCTCACTGTCTCCAGGTGCCACTTTTCTGATTTGTCAACAGGGAGAGCGGTAAGAGCTCCTTTCCCAGAGGTGAGCGTTAGGAAGCCAGGAGAGAACGGAAGGCTTTTCAGCAATTGTGAGGTGCCGTCCCAAAGCGAGGCACTCAGACTCCCGGTTCGGAACGGTCAGGAGCTGAAATGATGAACTGAAGTTGAAACGGACTTCCCTACTTTTGTGGCTCTCTTCCTTATTTTACAAATCTGTGATGACCGCACAGAGCCTGAACTTGGAGCAAAGGCAGGCAGATTTCGGAGACTCCTGGGTGAGCTGGGGTCACCATGTGTCCCGTGCAATGAGGCAGGCGGGAGACTGAGAGGCAGACTGGGGTCCCTGAAACCAGCTTGGGGAAGAGAACAGGCCAGTGCTGACCTCACCCCGAAGGCTTCAGTTATCCGGAGTCTACATCGTCTCCTTACGGAGAGAGATGAGTCATTAGTATCGGTTCCTCTGTGCCCTGTAGTCACACGTGGAGATATGTGCAGCTGCCCTTGAGACAAGCCGAGTGCATAGGAGGCAGTGGGGGCTCAGTGGTTTGCATGTGGTCTGTAGCCAGTGGCCTGGGTTCAAACCCCGGCACGATCAATTACTAGCTGTGTAAACCTGGCTAAGCTTTTCAGCCTCCCTGAGCCTCGGCTTTCAGCACTTAAATGTGTTTTAGAAATCATAACTTAATGCACACATAAAAGAGGACACACAACATGCAAATGGGCGATGAATCCCTGTGAACTCACTTCCCCAAAATACACCTTTCCAATATCTTTGTATCCTGGATGGCTCTCTTTCCTTCAGTCCCCTCCTTCCACCACAGAAATAACCATGATCCTGAAAAGTGTCTACGGTTCCATTACTTAAAAATGAAAACCAATTTTTTTATTATTTACGTATGTACCGCTAAGTAACATAGAGCTTATTTTTGCTTGTGTGTGTGTGTGTGTGCGTGTGTTTTCTTTTGAGCTTTAGAAAGGTTGTATCACACTCTTGGAGGTCTGTGGGACTTGCTTTTTTTCCTACTTGAAATTATATTTTTAAGATTCATCCTTGGTATTGGGTGAGGCTGTGTTTCATCCATTGTCTTTGCTAGACACTATCCTATGGTCTGAATATAAAATAGAGCACAATTTATTTATCCAGTTTCCTTCTGATGGGCATTTGAGTCTTATCCAGTTTTGTTGTGTTTTTTAAACAACTGTTAACACTGCTTCTATGAACATTTTAGTGTGGGTCTTCTACTGCACCGTGTGTAAGTTTCTATTGGACGGATCTATAGAAGTGGGATTGCTGGGTCTTAGGGAGTAGAGATTTCAACTTTATGGGATGGCACCAAACGATTTTTCAGAATGTTTGGACCCAAAGCCTCCATTTTCCATTTGTAATGTAGACGCCGACCTCACAGGGCTGATGCCAGAATTGAATGCATGCAGAACACATCGAACATTTAGCTCGGTGCCCGGGCATGGCTAGATGATGCCCGGACACGGTATGTTTGACTGGCCAGCTCCGTTCTCCAGCGGAGCTTGGAAAGTCCTTCTCCATCTTCAAGAGGCCGGTTTTCTGCTACTCAATCTGAACACTTTACTGAAGTGTGTCCTGTGACTCTCACTTTAGGGCTTAAAAACCACAGGTTTTCTTTAAAAAAAAAAAAATGTTTATGTATTTATTTTGAGAGAGAGAGAGAGTGCCAGCTGGGGAGGGGCAGCGGGAGGGAGAAAGAGAATCTCAGGCAGGCTCCGTGCTGTCAGCGCAGAGCCCGATGTAAGGCTCAATCCCACGGGGCCGCGAGATCGTGACCTGAGCTGAAATCCCGAGTCGGACGCTTAACCGACTGAGCCACCCAGGCGTCCCTCACAGTTTTTTCTGTCCACCCAGCATCCTGATGGACTCTGCTACTGCCCAGTGTTTATCATACGGGGGACTCTCTCTCTCTCTTTCTCACTGTGCCTCAGTTAGAACAGCCCCTGAAGGTAACTTCCAGAAGACCAGTGTTTCTCAAATTTCAATGGCGATCTTGCAAAAATGTAGATCGTGGTTCGGCATGTGTGGGGCAGCTTAGAGATTCTGTTAGCAGTTAGGAGACTGCTCCCAATGCAGGTTGACACTGCTGGTCACGGGCAGTGGGTGGGAAAGAGTGATACCCCAGCTGAGCCCCGGTGGAGGGCCCGGCTTAGCCAGGCTACGGCACAATGAGACGCAGCCCGGCCAGGGAACAGGGCCTTGCAGAGGAGCAGCCTGCGAGGTGGTAAAACTCGCTCCATTGTGTGAGTCTGGCTGTTCTCCAGGAACTCTCTCTAGGACTTATAAAGAGTTGCTCACGGGCACCTGGGTGGCTCAGTCGGTTGGGCTTCCGACTTTGGCTCAGGTTGTGATCTCGCGGTTCGTGAGTTCGAGCCCCGTGTCGGGCTCTGTGCTGACAGCTCGGAGCCTGGAGCTGCTTCGGATTCTGTGTCTCCCCCTCTCTCTGCCCCTCCCCGACTCATGCTCTGTCTCTGTCTCTCTCAAAAATAAATAAATATTAAAAAAAAAAAAAAAGAGTTGCTCAGGTCTTATGAGGGCACCAACTGAATTGGGTGGCCCCAACTGCCTGGCCTGGTCCCTACCAGGACGTTCCGAAGAAAAATGTAGGGAAGCAGCTTCCCATTGCTGGGGTCAGGACTCTGGTTTTGGGTTAGATTCCCATTTTTCTCATCCATTTTATCTTGGAGCCCAGGACAGCGCTGACCTGACTCAGCTTCAACGCCCGTCTCCAGCCCCAAAGTTCCAAAGCCGACCGGCAGTGTATGGCTGCAGAAGAGACCTTTTCCTCTTACCCCAAAGCCACCCCCTACCCTGTCCTGTCTCTAGGTAAAAATAATGACTTTGTTTTTCAAAGCCAAGAACTTCTTGGGCTATGCCAAGCACAGGGCATGTCTTCAGAACGTACGTGTGACAAAACTCGTGTTCTCCCGTGAGCTCAGCGTGTTGGGCTTTGGGAGATTTAATTATTATTCTTTTCTTTTCTTTTTAAGCGGCGGCTGATGCTTTTCCCTCCTCTCTGTCTCTGCCGTTGACAGCCCGACACCCAGGACAGCGTGCAAACCCAGTTATCCACAGCTGTTGCCAAGGATATTTATCACTTTTCAGCCCTCCACGTGACTCCTAGATGAGACACCCAAATGCACCTAAATGGGGCCCTTTTCGCTTCCCGTTTGAAGTAAAAATTTCCAAGCAACATCTGACATCAGGATAACGATGACTCAGACTTTCCGACACTTAAGCCCAGATCCACATGTCCAAACATCTAAGATGATGCTACGTGGTATATGAGTTCTGCCCCTGACTCCAACAGGCTGTTCACCTTGTGGCATCTCCGAGGTCCTTCCACGGTGCCGTGGTTCTGGAGGTCTCGCTTACGTGCCGCCTCAGTATGGAGTCGTGGAAGGGACGTTAAACTAGACTGGAAGAGTGCAGATCTAACCCAGAAATGCCAGCAAGGGGTTGCACTGTCCCAGGCACTCTCCCGGCCTCTCGGCATTGCGGTCCGGTCATTTGAGAAATAGTCAGCAGTTTCCAAGCATTTTGTAAAACAAAGATCCCTTTGGCCAAACCAAATCTTAAATGGAGCCCCAGTGTAGGGCGGATAAATGCCGCGCTGATTTGGTTGAGGCAGGACTGGAGCCCCAGAGTCCTACTCGCTCTCCTCCTTCCCGGTGCAAGAAGCCCGAAGGTCACTCTAGGAAGCTTTAGGGCTCCATGGAACACAGTTGGAAAACCACTGAACTAGGTAAGCCCACAAAGTGCTTTTACCGCGGATGGTCTCTGAAGCGGTGGTGAGATGGCCGGGCTGGGGATGTGGAGAGTTTGGGGCTGAATTGTGTCCCTCCAAAGTTCATATGCTGAAGTCCTATCTCTCAGGGCCCCAGAATGTGACTGTTTGGAGAGAGGGCCTTTAAGAGATGATGAAGTTAAAAACAAATTTTTTTAATGTTTATTTATTTTTGAGACAGAGAGAGGCAGAGCATGAGCAGAGGAGGGGACAGAGAGAGAGAGACGGAGACACAGAATCCGAAGCAGGCTCCGGGCTCCGAGCTGTCAGCGCAGAGCCCGACGCGGGGCTTGAACTCACGAGCTGTGAGATTGTGACCTGAGCTGAAGTCGGACGCCCAACCGACCGAGCCACCCAGGTGCCCCAAGAGATAACTAAGTTAAAATGAGATCACTAGGGCGGGCCTGATTCCCATATGACTGGTGTCCTACGAAGAGGAGATTAGGACACAGACACACACAGAGGGAAGACCAGGAGAGGACACGGCGGGGAAGGACCGCCACCTAGAAACCAAGGAGAGAGGCTTCAGAAGAAATCAAACCTGCCAAGACCTTGCTCTCGGACTTCTAACCTCCTTGACTAGGAGAAAATAAATTGCTGTTTAAGCCACCCAGTCTGTGGCACTTTGTCAAGGCTACCCTATGAACTAATATCATAAAAGCGGAGGGGAACAGTTTCCCCTACGGGTCACCATTGTAAGGAATCCTACTTATTCCACTCTAAGATGACGAGGAAACATCGTGTATCTCCTCTCAGAGAGTCTGAGTCCATGTTCTTCACAGAAGAGACGCACCTGTGGTCTCCCAGGGACTACGTCCCTGTCTTTGGGAGGATAAGTGGCCTGTTCTTGAGTCTGGCCATGTCTAGTTGGGGGGGGGGGTCTGAGTTCTGTAGGCATCCACAGGAATGGTGATGCTGGGCTTGGTGACCGGAACGTCAGGAAGACCTCCCTCTGGCTTCTGGTCTGTCAAAGTCTGGCCACGGGAACATTGAAGGCCTGCTGGGAATATAACCCAGGTTTTATTTTTTTCCTGAACAAACTGTGCTAACCTAGTGCCCAGGGTAATAATAGTTATCGGTGGTGGAGGTGTGTGAAACTAGCAATTTTCACTTCGCAGGAATTTGTCTGGGAAAATCACAGTTTTTCACCTTTGGAAACTGCCATTTGGTTTCATGAAAACTTCTAGGTGAAAAGAAATGTAAGAGAATATTTTCCAGTTTTCGTGAACTGGATTTTGGCAGAGGTGGGAACTCTCGTCAATCTCAATGGCAAGAGGGTCCACCGTGGCATAGGACTGCAAAACAAGTAGGTGGAAAACGAAAGGGGTGTGGAGAGGCCATGCGGTGCCCTTAATGTCCTTCCAAGGGCCTCTCTGGAGAAGGGGCAAGGCACGGCTGACACCAAGCTCTGGAAAAGCAAAGAGGGACGTAGGACTTTGGGACAAATCACTGTGTTCTTTGGCATCTTGCCATGGGGTGTGAGGGAAAGGGGTAAGCTTATTTATCATCTCGTTTATGAAGGTCTCTTACCTTCCAATCTCAGCGATGGGCTGTGTTTATGTGGCTCATGCCTCCTTGGGGTTTTAATCATGTGGGGTTCATTCATTCAGCCACCTACGTAGTTTCCCTTGTACATCACATGCGTGTGGTCACAACAGACATTGCACAGGTGTGTGTGTGTGTGTGTGTGTGTGTGTATGTGTGTGTTTTGGAGGTGGGAGGAAGATGGTAAAGTGGAGACAAGGCATACAGCAGTAGAATAAGACGTCACATCTTTATACGTGAGGAACTGGAAGTCTGTTGGAAGAGACAGAATTCTTGCTCAGGAAATAGCTGGAAAAGAGTGGTGAGGCAGGCAAAGATACAGGACTAAACAAATGATGCCTGCTGAATTGGACAATATGACCCAAGAGCCTTAACATTGTAATTGCTCTTCTGAGAAACTATCCTAAGGAAACAGTCAGAAATGCAGTCAAGGACATTAAGATCTTCTCTGTGCACTTATTTACGAATAGTACGATGGTATCCAACTTGGGTATCAGCCTAAGCTGTAACAGTGAGTGGGATTGGTTCAATCAATGATGATCCAGCCCAGAGGTTGGTAAACTATGGCCCTTGGACCAATCTCGCTCTCCCTCCATCAGGTTTTTTCTTTTAATCTTTTCTTAAAATTTTTAATGTTTATTTTTGAGAGAGAGAGAGAGAGAGAGAGAGAGAGAGAGAGAGAACGCACAAGCGGGGGAGGAGCAGAGAGAGAGGGAGGCACGGAATCCGAAACAGGCTCCAGGCTCTGAGCCATCAGCACAGAGCCCGATGCAGGGCTCGAACTCACAAACCGTGAGATCGTGATCCGAGCCGAAGCTGGACACTCAACCGAATGAGCCACCCGGGCACCCCACTCTCCATCAGGTTTTGTAAATAAAGTTTTATTGGCACACAGTCATGACCATTCCATTATGTATTGTCTGGGACTGCTTTGGCACCCTAATGGCAGAGTTGAGTAGTTGCCACAGGGACCACATAACCTGCAAAGCCTAAAATATTACTCTTTGGCCCTTTCATAAAACATCTTCTGACTCCTGGTCGAGCCATATGAGAACATGCCAGGCAAGCATCAACAATGAATAAAGACTTTTTTATTGTCACGCATATGTCATGATGTTAAGTAAAAAGAAAGTACGTGATTTTTTGATATTAATAACAGTAACTAACATTTGTTAAGTGCACATGAAGTTCTCAGTACTGTTAAAATGGTGTTTACAAGGACTTCTTAATAACAGGAGAAAACGCTTATGGTATAATACCAAGGCCCCCAAAAAAGCAGGATGTAAAATGTTGATATCAGTAATAATTATATTTATTAAGCACATGTTAAACTCCAGGCACTGGGCTCATCACTTTACATATCATTTCACGGAGCCTTCAAAAATGCCACTTGGAAGTTACTGTTATTTACAAATCAAGTACCGAGATACACAGAGCTTAAGTGGTTTACTTTAGGGACCTACCTGGTTAGCGAAGGAGCCCGAATTCAAAGACAGGGAGTGTGCCTCTACACAGAGAAAGGCCTAGAAGGAAATGGGGCAAATGTTAGCATGTGTATGTGTGCGGTGGGAGGAGAGCTGTAGAGCTGAGGTTGTCTTTGGCTGGACGTCGCCGAGAACTTGGAAAATATCAGCTCGGGCACGTGCGGTGTTGCTTTCTCCCATAAGCAGGAAATCCGGGGGAGGCAGCCAGTGCTGCATCGGAGGCTCTCTGACCCCACGAGCCACCTGCATTCGACCAGCCTGAGCATGTGAGTTTTGTCCTCAGGCTTGTCACTGGTTTGTCCGGGTGACGAGCAGGTGGGTCATTTTCTGCATTCAAGGCAGAAAGAGGGCTCGGGGCAAGGGGCCAAAAGTGTAAGTTGACTGAGAGGTCCCTTTATAGAAGGGCTTTCCTCTAACTTCCCAATAGTAGCTTTCGCTTCTGCCTCATTGACCGGAGTGCGGTCACATGATTATCCACAGTGGCAAAGAAGGCTGGGAACTGGTTTTCCAGCCAGGCACACTGCAACCCTGAACAAAATTGGGATTTTGTGAGTAAGGAAAAAGGCGAGTGTGGATAACTGGGAGTCAGCTTCCAGTGTCAGCCACATGGGTGGATGGTCGCCAATTTTCCTGTATTCTTTCTGGAATTTTCCTGGATAAATCTTGCTGAGTCTGAAGGCAGGGGGACGGAGGAGAGGTGGGGAGAGAAAGTGACGGGACAGACATGGTGTCTTAGTCCACTTGGGCTGCTACAACCCCATACGATAGACCGAGTGGATTATAAACTAAAGAAATCTATTTCTCACAGTTCTGGAGGCTGGGAAGTTCACGATCAAGTGCTGGCAGATTTGATGCGTGGTGAGACCTTCCTGATTCATGGACAGCTGACTTCCCCCGGGGTCTGCTCATGGCAGAAGGCATGAAAGAGGTCTCTGGAGTCGCTTCCTATAAGGACAGTAATCCCATGATAAATAAAGACTGTGCCCTTGTGACCTCACCAACTTTCAAAGGCCCTATTTCCAAATACCGTCTCATTGGGGGTTAGGTTTCACCGCAAGAATTTGGGGGGGGGGCATACACATTCAATCTATAGCAAGTAAGGAAATCAGGGGAAGCTTCTCAAGGAGACATATTTTATGGGGTGACTGGTGAAGTTGGGAACCTCCAGCTTCCTTTGTTATGCAGGAGAGCCTTGAGTTTTGGGGGATTATAAGAGAAGTCCCTAGACAGTCTGTTTGATCAGCTTCTCCCACCTTGGGTAGAAATGCGGACCCCTGGGGGGGATCAACCCTGCCTTTCCCCCCTACCCCTCCCACCCCCACCCTGCACAGGCCTGTGGCGGGGGGGGGGGCATAGCACATGGACTCAGAAGCCATTGAGACCCACTGATAAGGCCAGGAGGCCAGGAGTCCGGTCGGGCCAAGGGGACTTTGGAAACTATAGTGGGTAGAATTTCACATGCATTAAACGATGTCGACTGCACGAGTTCAGTGAGGGGTCCTTCAGTGGAAGCTTCTGGATTTGAGCCAACCCTAGATCCTTGTTTCGCATGTGCACCTTCAAGACTATATCCCAGCCCCTTCCTTCCAGATGTCGGCCCCCTGTGCCCTACAGACCTTTCTGCCCTGAGGTGTAAATGGCTGTTATCAGATACTTTCCTGAAAGCAGGTGCTGAGAGTTTAAAGGCGGGGACTGAGGAGGGAGATCCCAGAGGTTGCTGGCGCTGTGAGGGGGGTGAGAAACCTGGCTCTGACACTTTCCAGCTCTGACTCAGTATTCCCACCTGTCAAATGGGAATATAGTTAAAGAAAGACCAGAGGTGGAGAGCCTGGCAGACAGCCTGATAACAGTAGGGGCTAAATATGTCTGCTCCTTTGTTCCCTTCCATCCTTTGCCTGAAGGGAGCGAGAGTGAGGGCCTGCATGTGGAGATGGGGGGCACGGGTCCCAAACTCAACAGACTTCCCAAGGGTCAACCTCACGGCTGGGCCCGGAATTCCTTTCCTTTACAAAGCATCAGGTCAGGGCTCACCATTGACTGACTCGGGCCATGCAACCTAGTCTCGGGACCCATCCTCAGGAGGGTAAGGGGCTTGTGCAGTTCCTGTTAAATTGCTAAGTAGCCGCTTGGAAGGCCCTGCTGGTGTTTGCCGGGCGAGCCCCGCGGCCTCCGGGCTGCCGACGCCGGTGAGCGAGAGGTTTCGTGCGCTGTAAACAAAAACTCAAGGTTTCTTCACGTTGGCTGAGTCTCTCGTTCATGCAGAAAATGAGACATGATATCAAAAGCACATGGGGCTCAGTGGTATTAGGCAGCTTTTATGGGCCTGTCAAGTCCTGGCTCAGAAAAGGGGGGCACTTCCTTTACCTGATATCTTTAGTAACTTTCGGATGATTAGGGTTCCTGGGGCCCAGGCCCCAGCAGCTTTCCAGGGACACAGTAACAACTCCCTTTCTAGACAGGGCCAGGAAGCTAGTCTCTTCTCTGGGGCGGCCGCGTCCGGGGTGGGCGGGCGTCTAATAATGTCTAACGGTGGTGCCCGCGTCCCCAACTAGGTCATCATCCAGGCGTGTAAGAGTCTCCCCGAGCTTGGATACACGGAGAGTGCCCACTGTGCCGTCGGGTGGGGTTACAGCGCTCTAGTCCTCCTGCTCCGGCACGGACCTCAAACATGTCCCCTGTAGACAAACGCATTGATGGGGACGAGTTTGAGGCTCTATCTCATGCTGGTTGTCCAAGTGAAAGCCGGGGAGCCCGGCCCCCCCAGGACCTGAGGTTGAGACAGAATAGCTATTCGGAACAGTTTCCATCAGAGTCCCACGAACCGTATCAAGGTAGCTGCTGAACTTGGCTATGTGAGTTGGTGAATGGCCATGTTCATTGGTGGGATTTGCCTGTGTGCTGGGGTGGGATCTGACCTGTTTTCTCCAGGTAGAGCTTGGTTCAAAAGGGAGGGCTTTAAAGACCCTTAAATGCCTAACAAGGAGACTTTTGTACGGACGACCCCCAGGGGGCTCGAAGGGTGGTGCACTGCGTTCGCCCAGAGAAGGGCTGCATTTTTTTAACGCACACAAAGCTGTGGTCCTGGCTGGCACCTTGAGATGCTGGCACAAAGGGTGTTAATAGAGGAAACCCTAGTAGCTAAGTTGGAGTGTGCACTCCTCCTTGCAAAGCTTTTCTTTTTTCTTTCATTTAAAAAATTTTTTTAATGTTTTTGAGAGAGCGAGAGTGCATGAGAGAATGTGAGCAGGGGAGGGGCAGAGAGAGACACACACACACACACACACACACACACACACACACACAGAGTCCGTAGCAGGCTCCAGGCTCTGTGCTGCCACCATGGAGTCCGACACGGGGCTCGAACCTATGCCCTGTAGAACTGTGAGATCATGACCTGAGCCGAAGTCGGATGCTTAACCGACGGAACCGCCCAGGCGCCCCAATCATTGTAAAGCTTCTCTGTTGGTGGAAGCAGAACTCCAAGTCACTCTTACCTTCACCTCCGCTTGTAAGATACTGTCTGTGGACCTCCTACCAGTATTCTAGAAATATGTGCGCTCTTTGATACGACTTTTTAGATCTCAGGTATTTTCGTTGCCTTTTGACAGATCAAGAAATCGAGGCTCAGAGAAGCTGTGTAACTCATCTAAACACATGACGCGCCACAGGTGGGCGTGAGGATTGGAACCCACAAGAGACAGACGCCAAGGCCAACTTATTGGAAGCCTTGGGCTGGCAGCTTTCCAGGGTCCCTTGAACAAAAATGGCTCACAGATGCTGGGGCCACCTTTTTAAAACACTAAAGATATATATGTAGATGTAGATGTGTACATATGTATATATAACTGCGAAACACAATTTACGTATAGGAAAGTCCATAATACATACACTTTACGCGCTAACGAATTACTGTAAGTTAACACTCACGTAGCTTCCACTTACGTTCCCTTATGAATACCCCAGAGGCGCCCCCCCCCCCCCCGTGTCTCCTCCCAGACACTCTCACAGCCCTCTGGTACAACCACGAACCCGATTCTCTTACAGAAGTCACTTCTCTGCTCTTTTTTGTTTTATCACCTAAGCAGATGTGCGTAAGCAGCCCAGCTTTGTTTTGCCTGGTTTTTGAACTTCATAGCCCTGGAATCACACGGTGTAGACTCAGCTGTGTCTGGTTGCCATTATCCAGCAAGGTATTTGTGAGAGTCATCTAGATTCCCAACGGTTTGTGTATTTTCCTTGTGCTGCCGTATTTTATGATAGGACTATTCCGCAGCGTGTTTGTCTCTTCCTCTAGCGACGGACCTTTGGGTTGTTTCCAGTTGGGGCATTCTGAGGCTGCTGCTGTGAACGCGCTTACGTGTGTTCCTACGTCTCCGTCGAGGGACATCTCAACATCATGGGACACACATGTCCTAACGTTAGCGGATACTGACGAAACGTTTCCTGAAGTCAGGTGCCCGTTTACACACCCAGCCGCCGTGGGTGAGACGTCCAGTTGGCCGACGAACCCACCAACTGCTTTGTGCATCGGTCTTTTGGACTCTAGCCATCTTGGTGGGCGTGTAGTGATAGCCCGCTGTGGTTTCGGATATATTTTTTACGATTCTATTTGTTCTGGTGAAGCCCAGGTTCGTTTTCTTCAAGTAGATGCAGGAGGAGACGACCATTGAGGATTTTGGGGCTGAGCTCCGTGCACCTGGAAAAGAAAGTGGTCTTGAGAAGTTGCCCTGCGGAACATCCATGTGGGTGTTGGGGCTTCAGGATCAATGGGCACGTGGGCACCTGGGCGTGGAGGACAGGCTTCCTTCTTGGTGGCCCTCTGCTGGCTCTCTCCCCTCGCCCCAGCCATTCCTGTCATTTCCTTGTCCCGATGCCTCTGAGTTACCCGAGATTTCTGGGGGCCGCCAACAGTCATAGCGGCTGCTTCCTGGGCTGCCCTCTGGGCTTCAGTTTCCTCAGTGGAAAGAGGGGATCTGGGGAGATCGAATGCGATGATGCATGCTCGCCTGGCACTGGGCCTGGCACAGAATAGGTGCTCGGTTACCAGGCTGAGACTATGCTGTGGCACGTGAGGTATGTGGGGTGCAAAATGTAAGGCCCCCGCCTCGGATGCCACCCCTGCACTTGCCCCACCCCCAGAGTGAGTGCCTCCGCACGTTTCCACCTTGGGCATCTCACTTACCTCCTCCTCGCCCGGGCCCTGCTCAGCTGTGAGGCCCCACTGATCTTCGGACCTCGGCCGCCCGGAGAACTTTCTCTAGAGAGCGCTTTTCAGGCCACTCATTATGAATTTCCAGCGGATTCCAAAACCAATTTGAAGATGTTTTCCACAGCACTCATAAAACGTGGTGTGGAATAGGACAGAAAATATTAAATTCATCCTCTGTCACAGGGGTAAGTGCTGATTCAGGGATCTAGGTCTCGGTGATACGTATGTACAGGTGCACCAGGTCACGGTGTATGACCCATGGGTCACCGTGAGTCACAGTATAAAAGGGTTTTGAAAAATGCCACGTTGTCACCTCTGCACCGTTGATGGTGCCGGGGACACTGCCCACTTCTCCTTCTGCCCGCCTCCTTCACCTGGCAGGTTCTTGCTGCCCCTCAGACATCCCTGCCCGAGCCTCCTCCCCTCTGAAGCCTGCCTTAACTTCCCCATCCTCGGTACCTCTGTGCGCCTCAGGGATGGTCACCGCTTGATGCTCTTGGGCAATGAGGTTGGCAAGCGGAGGGGGCCTGGAACCTCTGGGGTGTGAGGGCGAGGCAGAGGACACAAAGGCTTGTACGGCCCTGTTTCTCTGTCCCTGAAACGTTGTCACTTAATGCTGCACAGCTAGGCCAGACTTTACTGGAGAGATGGGAGTAAATAACAGAAATTGCAAAACTGGGAGGGGATGATGCGCAATTCATGGGGTTCCCACAAAGGTTCTCCAGAAGAAAAGCACCAAGATGACCGTGCATAGTGGGTGTGAGCTCCTAGCCGGGGTGGCTCCATCTTGGGATCCTCCCTGGCCTGAGAGCCCGCCTCTACCTGTAAACCTTCTAGATGAATTTCCGCATGTCACAAGGGAAGCTCCGCGCTCTGCTGGCGGGATCGGCCCGGCCCTGGGATTCACCCCCTCCTTTTGGCAGCCGGTCCTTGAGCTTCCATAATCCCTGAAGCTCATTCCCAGGACCCGGGTGGTTTGGTCAAGTTTGAAAAAGACAAGTGTGTACGCATGTGTGTGCATGTGTGTGTAGGTGTGTATGTGTTTGGTAGAAGACCAGAGGGACTTGAACGGGACAGTTTGGGACGGGGTTGGCCACACCAACTCAGGTCTTGCCCACCGGGGGAGGTGTGAAGGGATGGTTCTTCCCAGTCATGCTGTGGACACCTGGGACAATATCCCCCCAACCCCCAAACATAAATACATCCGCGAATGAACACACACACACGCATACACACAGCAAACACTACCACAACAACACATGTATAATAGATGTGTGCATCACACATACATCTATGCATATGCACAAACCCACACACATGTAACCACATGTACACACAAATATGAGAACATAAGCAGACCACACACACAGACAGGCACACACACACCTGTATCTCTTTCAATGACAAATATTAATTCTCAGAGGTCAAACAGTCTAGAATATTCTAAGGGGTGCAGACATTTCCCCCAAGGCAACCTCATCTGCACGGGCTCCTGTTCTCCAAGGGAAAAGCCTTCTGGGCGTTAATCAAGGTGGTCTCAGTTTCCTTTAATCCTTCTTTGGCCAGTCCCAGCCTGCCTACTGGGATTCGTCTGTGTAAGGAACTGGCACCCGTCTCAGGGCCATGTGCACTTAGAGCTTCACAAAGACCAGGTAGAAGTTCAAAATTAACTCTAATTTGCATCCCAAAGCAACTCGTCTCCTGAGCAGGGCATTCTCCCGAGAGTGGAAGGGAAGGAAGCAACACGCGGATTTATGATCCTCCTGTACCAGCAAAACCCTGGGATTTCTGCTTCTATTACGCAGATAGTCATGAAAGCTTAGACGAATAAATGAGCGAATGAATCACGTAACAGAGGTTTTGGAATCCAACAGACGTGGGCTTGACTCCTTGCTCTATATTTGTGTGGATTTGGGCAAAGCACTTAATCTTTATGAGCCTAAGATCCCCTATCTGTAAACAGACGTAATAATACTGCATTAAAGACGAAGCTATCGTCGTAAAACAAAGAGCTGTCAAAATAACAGCGGCCCCTCAAAAGTTATGTCTACTTCCCTCTCATGCATCGCTCCCGGGTGAATGGCCACGGTTGATAGGCAGTTTTGCTCATGTGGTCATTCCAGGACCTAAACGCCTTCCATCTTGTTGCTCTGCCTCCTCTGGGCCATTGTTCCCATCCACGTGGTCAAAACCAACATGCAGGGAGGAGAAAGAGAGAGAGAGATAAGTAAGGGGCTTGCCGTTGGAGTGAAAAAACATGACACAAAAATCGCACAAATAACTTGCAGTAACATCCCACTCATCTGAATGTAGTCACGTGACCAGACTAGCTGCAAAGGAGCCTGGGAAATGTAGTTCTTCGGCTGGACAACCATGCGTTCGGCTACAATTCTCTTTCTATGGAAGAAGGAGAGATTGCTCTTTGGTGGATACCTAGCTGTCTTACCACAAGGAGCCATGTCGGAGGGTTGGGGTGAGGACTGAATCAGGTAACGTGAATAACGTGCAAAGCACGGGGCCTGACATACAGTCTGCCCTTGAGAAATGGGAGCTATTAGGTAATAATCTCAAAGGAATTCTTTTAAAATGAATGTTATAATAATGTAATCGGGACGCCCGTTTACTTGGTCCTTTGGTGGGGCAGGGTGGTACGGAAAAAACAAAGGGTCCAGTCACAAATGTTTGGACGAGACTCAGGGAGTTTACGGCCTAGAAGGCAACATCAGGTACATCTCAGGGTGGAGTCTTAGAAGAGGTATAGACAGCCTAGAGACGTCCCTCAGATAGGAGGGTCGAAGGATTTGGCAATGGCGGGAAGCCACGGCGATGAACGTCGGGCAATGTGAATTTGTTCTCATGCCCTTGCTAAGTGCTGCTCGTCCCAACCAGGAAGTAAGTTTCCAGGACCATGAGGGAGAAAGCCAGCGGGACATGCGTGGTCAAGAGGAAGGCTGCATGATGGAGGGGGACACCTCTGTTCTATGGTTTCATCCCCGCGCAAATCTCCTCGCCTTGCGAAGCTTCGTTTTTGCCCACGCACAAAATAAGGACCCCGACAATTCTTCCTCTCAGGGGTGGTTATGGGTCCAAAGCAGGATAATGGGTGTGCTGTAAATTCTGAAAGCCTCTACAGATGTGAGGAATTAGGGTAATTAAATAAAAGTGGGGGAAATCCATCACCCGCAGTCAGGTGTGTCCCCAGCCCCGCTCGGGCTCATGTGGTGGGTGGGTGGAGCCCGCTTACCTGTCCAAGAGAAATGCCTTCCCGTCCCCCCCCGGGAGTGGCAGCAAAGCTGTCACTCTCAATCAGAACTTCCTTTCTGGGAGCGGCTTCCTCTGTGTCACAAACTTGGCACAGTTCAAACCTCTGCTTCAAGAGTTATTCTCCTTGGGTTTCGCAAATCCTCTTTTACCCGGAGGAGACAGAAAGCTCCACGTTTCTTTCCACCTGGAAATCACCACGGTTCTAAGCCTGTCCTTGTTTCCCTGCTAAAGACATATTTGTGTGTCTACACCCCGCAATTTCCCCATGTAACTTTCATTAAAGTTAATTGGCGTCACAAGATTAAGGCAGGCAGCGAGAGACAAAGAAGTCAGTGCCAAATTGCGCCTGGCCGGGGTGCCGGGAGAGTGACAGGCTTCAGGGGGGGCGGGCAACAGCAAGTGGGAGTCCCAGGCCTTGCTTTGGGGGGTTTCCGGAGAAGGGGCTGCCGACGTGCATTGTGGGAAGAGCCACTGGCCAGGGTTCTTATGTAAGGTTAGGATTGGAGACTCCTTCTGTAATGCAAAGGGGCTTGGAAGGTGTTTTGACCCCTTTCTCTTCTTTACGGTGCTTGGCAATGGGAAAACGTTTTTACAGTCGTGATAGCAACCGTTCACTGGGGTGTCTAATGCGCTCCTCTCTGAGTCGGGGGGCCCCTCTTGCACTTGGATTCTCATGGCCACTCTATGAAGGGTATGTTTATTTGCATGTTACAGATCAGAAAGTGGAGGCTCAGAGAGGTTTCGCGATTAGCCTGAGCACTGACACAAAGACTCAGGAGTGGAGAAAACGTTCCAGTTGTTGTCATCTGACTTTATAGCAGGACAGCGGACGGAAAGTGTGGTGGGAAAGAAAGGCTTCCCTCCTTCGATCACTCCTATTTGCTGCCACGTCACGTGGAGAGACCCTTCCGGGCAATCTTGGGGCTGGCGGGGCGTCTGGGACCCGTTCTCTGCGGGGCTGACGTTTGCAGCGTCTGTAAAAGCCTGGAAGGGGGAGGCCTGGAACTCCCAGGTAGCCGGGATTCAGCGCCTCCCACCTTCTGCAGCAGGCAGTGGGCTTCCTGGAACCCAGGATCCACCAAATCCACTAGTTCTAAGCCCTTTGGCAGACAGCGGCCCATTTAACGTTAAACAAATGCAAGATATTTTTAGTATCTGCTCACTGAAAAACAAAATGATAAAAAATGATGATACTCTCATTTTAATACTATTTGGACATATGTCTGTGTTTTATTTATCACACCTCTGTAAATTAATAATGATACAGTTGGGGCGCCTGGGTGGCTCAGTCGGTTAAGCGTCCGACTTCGGCTCAGGTCACGATCTCGCGGTATGTGAGTTCGAGCCCCGTGTCCGGCTCTGTGCTGACCGCTCAGAGCCTGGAGACTGTTTCAGATTCTGTGTCTCCCTCTCTCTGACCCTCCCCCGTTCATGCTCTGTCTCTCTCTGTCTCAAAAATAAATAAACGTTAAAAAAGAAAGTTTTAAAAAAAAAGAGGAAAAATAATGATACAGTTAAAATAGACAATTCACAGGGCAAATGCAAATGACCAATACCTATGTGAAAAGATGATCAATCTCACTAGTAATCGGGGAAATGCAAATTAAAACAACAACGAGAATCACTGTACTCACCAGATAGGCAAAATTAAAAGTTTGATGCTATCTGGTATTGTCTAGGGTGTGGAGAAATGGTTACTTTTATCTATTTTGCGTTCATGGGAGTAGAAGTTGATGCAGGGGAATCGACTTGGAGGGAAATGTTAAAATGTAACGTTGTGTGTGTGTTTGTGTGTGTGCACACGCACACACATACACACCCCCACACACATTGGGGTCACTTCTTGGTGACTCCCTCTAGTGCACAAGAAGAGATGAACATT
Source organism: Herpailurus yagouaroundi (assembly GCF_014898765.1). Classification (NCBI taxonomy): domain Eukaryota; kingdom Metazoa; phylum Chordata; class Mammalia; order Carnivora; family Felidae; genus Herpailurus; species Herpailurus yagouaroundi. The sequence goes on from NW_024412404.1 coordinate 54,542,873, forward strand.
GAAGCACTGTATGAAATAGCAAAACATTGGAAATAAGCTAAATGTCCATCAGTGCAGCAATGATTACCCAAAAAAATGGGATATTTATACCATGGAATGCCATGCAGCTATTAACTTGAGTTAGCAGACAATATATACTGAGGGGGAAGGACTTCCAGACGTACGGTTGAGTAGAATGAACAAGCAAGCGACAGAAAGCTAATGCTCCCTGTGATATTACATGGCGGCCATAAGAAGGATCCAAGTGGCATCGTCGATTGAGGATCCTAGTTGTTGCACTTTCAGCTCCATCCCTGTGTTTGAGTCAAGGCCGTGCTCTCCATGGGCTGTTTCCCTGCCGTGACTAGGTAGAGGAAGAATACTAAAATAAACCTGCTCCCAGGAGACACGGGACTCCTTCAATGGCCAGCTTTGCTCAAGGACTCCTCAGCAGAAGTCTAGGCTCCTTCCACTTACCCCTCTCCTTTCCTTCCCTGGGGTCAGTCTTGCAATGTTGTCCGATGGTTTCCCCAGAGTCCCTCCTAATTCCACTCTCTTCCCTTCCTACATCACGCCTGCCCGATAGTCTCTCCTCCGGGGACCTCCCTTAATGAAAATTGTACCCGCTTAGCCCTGTTTTGGTATCTACTTCCTGGAATATGCATTGCGCGTTATTAGTGCAGTGGTTCTCAAACTTCAGCGTGCCCTCGAATCACCTGAAGAACTTGATGAAACACACGTTGCTGGCCCCAGCCCTGGAGTTACTGATTCAGTGGGTCTAGGGTCGGGTCTGGGAATTCGCACTTGAACGAGTTTCCAGGTGATGCCGATCAGAAAGGACCACATTTTAGGAACCATGCTGTTAACATATAACACACACAATTTGGAAGATATTTTTATGGGTTTGCCTATGTTTGTAAACACGAGGAAAATATCTGGGAGGCACCCCAGTGAAGTGACACCAGTATCTTTCTCTGTGGAGGTCAACAGGATTGAAATCAGTATGTTGTGGTGGTTAAGAGCATGGCCTGGGTTGAGATCCCAGTTTTCCAACATGGTAGCCGCACAGCCTCAGACAAGTTCTTAACTTCCCTGTGCCTCAGGTTTCTCATATGCAAAATGTTGATAATAATTGTAGCAATCCCTTGGGTTGTCGAAAGGAGAATATAAGTTAATACATGTAAAGTACTCAGAATAGTTATCCGGGACAAGTAGGGACACAGCGTGAGCTGTTTTATTCTTTTTAGATAAAACGAATGGTGAAGGGGTCTTTCATTCCAAACTGTTTGCAACAAGACTGAGGTGTATGACTTGTATAATTAAAAAGTTTTTCAATAAAAAGAAGAAACCTCGTTGTGCATATATGTGCGTTTGAGGCACATCCTGTATTGGGTCTGTATGTGATATTTGGTTAACAATGGAAGGCAGAGATTTCTTGTGAGATTTTTTCCCCCATCCTCCACCCTCTGAGGGTCCCAAACTCATAAGTGATGAACCTTTAAATAAGTCAACCCCCACTGCCTTGTTGGCCAAGTTTTTAAAAATTAGTGTAACCCAAATAGTCATCAGTCCCTATGTGACCCAGTCTATATAGGATCACATTTACAGAAGCACGCTCCATCAGCCAGAACTAATTAAAAAGGAATTCCAAATTTGACTTACAGCATCACAAAAACATGAAGGGGGAGCCCCTGAATACCCTCAACCACAGGTCTTAAAATGCCCCTTTCTCCCTCTCCCCAGGGAAAGCCGGGGGTTTCTTGCGTGTTAACAGTTAATGGTGTTGGCCCCTGTCACACTGGATTCATCAAGAAATCAGTTTAATTAAGTCTGAGTGTTAACAGCCCTCCTGTTTTTAAAGTGAGCGGCTGCTACCATAAAAGGTTCCCTTTTCCCTGGGCAGATAATCCTATTTGAACGTTGAGCTATTGGCCATGAAACCTTCCTGCATTAGGCAGATTATGAAGTAAATCATGCCCCACTCGGCAGAAGAAGGATGGGTGTCAAGGGGTGAAAAGGTGGAACAACCTTCCTTTTTGTTTTTTGTTTTCTTTTGATTTGTTTTTCCAAGTTTCTTTATCCAAGCACTTATTTAACACCTATCTTAGACGTATTATATTCTGGATGTGAAGGTGGAGGATGTACATCCGTTATCTGAGTTCATTCTCACTCCCCCACCTGTGACATAGGAAAGATTTCCATTTTTCTGATGAGTCACCTGAGGCTTAGGGAGTCAAATAAAAAGTTGAGCTCCCCAGTGGCTGAGCTTCTGGGAGGGTTTCACTGTAGCAGCTCTTTGGCTGAACTAGAACACAGCAAAGCAAAGCTCCGTTGTGCTGTTCACAATCCGTACGACGTTGAGAAAATTTCTCAACGTCTCTAAGCCCCGGTTTTCTCATCTGTGGATGAGATCATCAGTACCTGGCGGAGGGGATTTCTGTGGGAATTAAATTAGATTCTAGATGTGTCTTCCTATACACGGTGGGTGTATTGTGAGCCTTACAGTGTACGGGTTCATTTTTACAAAAGGAGAACCATGGCCCACATTACCGTGGCCGATTCGGGGGATGCGTTCGCTTAGTATTCCTCACACCCCCCCCTTCCAGCTTCTCTTTTTGTATGAGAGATGCTGCACAGCTAAAAGCAAAACCACACTTTCCAGATTCTCTTGCAGCTAGGAATCTGCGTCTGATCCGGGTTCTGCCAAGTAGACGTGCCACCCAAATCCTGGAAGTGAAGAGAGCCACAGACGTTGGTGGCCGCGCACGGGAGGATGACACGTGCCGTCGAGTGGAGTGCAGGCACCTGTATCTGGACCCGGCTGCGGTGGAGCTCGTGGAGTCCATCGTTCAGTATCGTAGCCTCTGATGAGTGGGTTGGATCGCAGAGCCGTCGTGCGGTGTGGCCATGGCTTCTCCTAGCAGAGCGGGACCTTGGCTACTGTGTGTCTTGCAGCATCTAAATCTGCTTTTCTAGCTCTCCTTAGACGTTCTGTGGACGGCTCAATCCTCCTGAATAAATTCCTTTCTGCTTAAACTAACCAGAGCTGGTTCTGTTCTCCAGAAATAATATTCGAAGGCTGACGCGGCATTCACCAGGAATAGGCTGTTGGAAGCGTCAACCTTGAGGGTTCAAGTTGTTCGTGGTCGTGTGGCCGGCGCTCCGAACTAACATAATCGTAAAGAAATAATATGTTTCCAGGTTGCCCTACCAAGGAAAAAGAGAAGGTTAATGGGGACCAGAGATAGTTTCTGAATCTTCTCTTGATTTTGCCGATAAATTCTGTAGTAATTTCAACGTTTATTTATTTTTGGGACAGAGAGAGAGACAGAGCATGA
>NW_024412404.1:54546589-54585038 GCF_014898765.1 Herpailurus yagouaroundi
ATATATAAATTTATAAATTTATATATACCTTATAAATTATATATTTAGATATAATTCTATATTCTATATTTATATATTTATACCCTTATATAATATATAAATTGACAATTTGGCTAACATACAGTGTGTAAAGTGTGCTTTCGGTGTTTGGGGGTAGATTCCCATGGTTCACTGCCTATACACGACACCCAGTGCTCACCCCAACAAGTGCCCTCCTCAATGCCCATCACCCATTTTCACTCTCCCCCACCCCCCCACCTCTTACCTATCTGTAAATAGATATAACACAACCAGTTGCTATACATCTGAAATATGTGAATCGAGTCTTGGAATATCAAATCCTCTTGACATATCTATCTATCTACCTATCTCTCTCTATATATATATTTGTGTGTGTGTGTACACAGACACTCACAATTGTGGGGGTTTTTGGCTTCAAAGAATTTAGATAAATATATGATAAGCAGGGGACCTTCCACCTCTGCGTGTCCGGAAAGGGTCCTTGTCCCCGTATTAGTCCCAAGCCTCAAGCCTTCACATTGACTCCTAATTGGTGCCTTTCTGGTCTACTAAGCCAGGAGGCCACGGAGCGGATGGATTGTACACGCTGCGTGGCCCCTTGAGCAGATCCCCCACTCCGGGTGTGGGGTGCACAGGGGAAGGACTGAGAGATCCCTGGCACGGCCACCACCTGCGCTGTATTTCTTCCTTAGATAAACGGAGTTGAATCTCTGTCATTGTCTCTACAAGCCCTTTTTAACAGCAGTGCTACTAAGTGAACGCTGAGGGGAAATAAAGGGAAGAGAAAGAAAGCGAGAAGGTCAAGGGTGAGTGTCGTAGGTGACCACATTTTGCCACTTAGGGGTTGCCCCGATTTTGCAAAACTCTACCTTCCTCCTTGAGTTGGCTGTTTCTACCCTGGAACAAACAGATCTTTCTAAAAAACAAAAGCTGAGTAAGAAGCTTGGCTGAATTCTTAGACCCAAGTTTTCCGCGGGTTAGGCTAGCTAGAAATTAACCAGTCTGCAAAATATATAAATAAACGAATTGCTTTGTTCCGAGCTACAGTAGGGCTCCGGCTGCTTGCTATGAAGCCGGGTGGACGTTCCACTGCCCAGTGCTTTTATAAATACTAATGAGTGACATATTGAGAAAAATTGTACCTACAAAAGCAAAGACTTCTTCCATGCAAATCAGGCCCCAATTCCCCACAGATAAAGATCTTTTTGATGGAACACATGCAAAATCTCCAGCTCTTAATTCTTTCATTAGTATTCCAGGCAGACGGCTGCCAAATAACAGAGAAAACTGTCTGAATTGCTGTGTCTGAAACCTAATATTGATTTGTTTAATAGTGTCAGGAAGTCAAAATTCACAAATCTCCTGTCGATTGTTTATGAGGCAGTTAGCAGAGAATTGGTTGCCCCTGCTTAATTAATAACTCATTACTGAAATTTGATTATATGCTTGAATGCTTTAAATGGGTTCTAACACAGCGTCTGCAAAGTGGCATAGCCACAAGGTAAGGCGGCTCTGAGAGCTTCCCTTTTGAGGCTTCTGCCATTAGGATTTCCCGACAGTCACACGACACAGGCCTCTTTTGGCTCTCTTTCCGCGGTCAACCTCCCTGGTGTTCATATGTTCCTGTAGAAGGTGTTCTGGGGTCACGTGAACTGAGTAGAGGCTGGGTGGAGACATTTCTCGAAAAAAGAGCGGACAGGAGCCTAACATATTGGTCACTTGATCAGAAGAGACATATACACGATATTGTCTGCAAACGCACGCGTTGTACAGAAAGGAGCGATTAGGGGGCGTTGTCTCTTGCGGGAAGATCGGAAACGCTCTATCCGTCAAGTGTCCTTGTTTCAAAAAATAGAAATTCCGCGTGGCTAGTTGCCACCCGTAGACAGCAGGGCAGGGGCAGGGCCCAGGGGGTCCCGGCATGGTCTGACCTTGTGCTCTGAGGCTGGGGGTTTGCAGGGAGGTGCTGTTGGGTGTGGCCGTGTGCCGGGGACAGAAGGGGGAAGAGTAGAGCCCCAGTTAAGGTAACATCGGCGTGAACGGGCGTCTCTGCTGTATCTCTCGATTAAAATAATGCCTTTGGGAGAGAACCTATCCAAAGGCTGGGCAAGATCCCTACCTTAGAGCCCCCACCCCCACTCCTGTTCCCCTGGCTGTCAGGGGCCGGCTCTGGCCAACAAGAGTTCTCTGAGCCCCCTCTCTTTCTGTTTTAGGTGCAACCGGCCCGACCTGATCAGGGGAAGGCCGCACAAGGGGAGGCGATTCCTAGCCTTGCCCCGTTCCCTACCCCTCCAGCCGCTGTGACAGGGCGTGGGTGGGGGAAGCCAGGGGAGGGGAGTGTGTTTCTCACCAAAGCACTTCCCTCTAGTGGATCATGGGGTCAAGTTCCTAGGCTAGCCCGTGGAAGGTTATTGAGCTCACAGTGGATTAACACTGGTAACTGGAGTGTGTCTGTTGAACAGCACCGCAGTTATGTTCTAGACAAAAGAGGACTTTGTGGGCTAGCCCCCGGCCTGGCCCCCTCCAGAACGTCACTGCATCGTTTTAGAACATTGTTATTCTGGAAAAGCAGAAAGAGGACATTCTAAATTCCCAACAAGTGATTCACAAATAAATGTTTGGAAACCAATCCTTTGTCATCCAGGGCTGCCCGTTTGCAAGCCCACACGGGGGTGAGAAAGGGCTCCGGACGTGCTCACAGAGGCCCTGCTCTACTGGGAGGCTCCTCAGGGAGCTTACAGTCTGACTGCTCCTAAGAAGCTTAAGAGCTGCTTAGGGCAGAGCTTAGAAGATGGCTGAGTGAGGGGACACACAATATGGCTGCAAGATTTCGGGGGAAGGAGAGGTCACGGCCGGCTGGTTCCACCAGGGAAGGCTTCAGGGAGGAGGTGGGCGTAGAACAGGGCCTTGAAGGGTGGTCAGATTTCATGGCGGGGAGGTGATGGCACATTCCGGGCGGGCACAGGAGTAGGCTGGTCAGAGGTAGGTTTTGGGGACCACGACCGGCCAGACCAGCTGGTAAGGAGGGTAATATGACCGGCCCGTCTCCTGCCTGTGATCTTAATTGAACCAGTCAAGCTTTCAAAATGAACAGTTGATCATTTGATTAAGAAGGGCCTTTGACTCTTTCAAGACCCACGGAGACTGATTTTTATCAAAGTGTAGCAGAAAGGCTTGCACGGAGGAGTGCTCACCAGATTCAGGACGGGGGTCTTTGCGGCTCCCAGGGGCGGGCCCGAGCCACTCCCGCTCACTGAGCGCCCCCTCGGTCTGGTGGGGGGTCAGGTCGGGGCCGGAAATTACCGCCCAGGGTGGTTGGGTCCCACGGCCACCGCGCCTCCTGCCCGGGACAGGAGTTTTTAGCAAGTCCCTGCTTCAGAGGTAAAACCTGGGTTTCTCCCAACAGCCTCTGATCAGGACTGTCTCCAGACGGCTGGGGCTTGGTTATTAACCAACCCCAGTGCAAGGCGAGTCCACCAGTGGCTGCCACGAAGCTGATTTGTCAAAGAGCTCTGAAGGATTTTCGGTTATCCAGAAAAAAAAAAAAAAAAAAAAATGGAGTCCACATTTTTTAAGTTCTAATTTATTATGCTTGATTACGCAGCTGGAATGGGAAGGTAGCCGCTGTTTGTAGTTAAATAACTCCTCACAATTTCTTAAAGAAATGATCTTCAAAGCTTTAACGGGTCAGTGGCTCAAGTACAAAGGAAAGATTGATTTTCATCCTCCCACCTTTGTTCCCAGAGTTTAAAACAGACACGTTTGGGTAAATTAGTTTGTCTATGTTATTAATGGAAGAAGTTATTAAACTCCCATAAATATACGGTGGTATCTCGCTGAAGATGTCAGATTTGCTTTAAGGAAGAAAAAAAAAAAAAACAACTCAAGAAGAAAATATGGAAAAGCGCAGGAGGGCCTCCTGGTTATTTTAAAATTGCATTTCTAGATATGGATTTGGATCAGGAAGCGAAGGAAGAGGGCTGGCTCCAGATATCCCCTATGCTGGGGGATAAATGCCCGAGGAAGGAGACCCTGCACTTTTTTTGTAAAAAAAGAGTCACTGAATTTAATGGAAAACATTCGGAGGCTGGATTGCAGAGTGGGGGTGCGTGTCGGTGGGAGGGTGCAGGAAAGATATTCTTTCCACCAGGAAGGGGACGATAAAGGACCAGCCAGCTGTTAAACACGAGGGGCTGGTGAACATTTGATGGCTGAACGGGGAAATGTCTTTGCTGCTCAAGGGACCTTTTGGAGAGGGGGCTCAGAGGTGACTCCCCTGAGTGAGGGACGCAGTCCCCAACCGAGATCCCGGGCCAGAGTGTGAGAGAGACACAGCCGCAGGACTCACGCATGGGGAACTGTGTCCAAGGAGGTTCAAGCCTCCAGTCTGCTTATGCAAGTAACGCACCCCCACCCCCACGGCCTGGTACAGCTTTTCACAGTTTAGAAACCCCTGACTTTAGTGTCTCCTTTGAAGCTCGAAGTGACCCTGGGATGTTGCGATCCTGATTTTGCAGGTGATGAAAGTCAAACATAAAATATTCCCGCACCCCTGAGTAGAAAAGTAAAATAAAGGAAGATCATTTGAAAAGTAAAGAAAAGAGTAAAGAAGAAAAACAAAATCGCTGTCAGATGATGTTTACCGTTTTGGAGTTTTTCTTTTTGGATCTTCTCCATAGCCACACACACACACACACACACACACACTCACACATGCAAGCGAACTGTGTGCCAGGCACTATTGTAAGTGCCCGTTACATATTAATTTCTTTACTCTTCAAAACAACTATTGCTTTCATTTGCAGATGAGAAAACAGAGGCACAGAGGTTTTGACTTGCCTGAGGCCCCACAGCGGCAGTGAGAGGTAGGACTTGAACTTAGACTGACTGCTTCTGCCACCTGTCCTGTGTCCTAACCACTCTGCCTGTGGCCTCTTTGTACGTCTGTAATATAAGTGAAATCATGCCGTACTTACGATATTGCACCCTGCCTTCTTCCCATTCAGTATTGTCTCGTGAGCATTTCTGGTGCACATCCATCGCAATTCTCCTAACATGATTTTCGGCGCTTGCACCCGAGACGGGGAAGTTTTGGCGAGCTGGAATTAGCTATCTTGTGTGGGGTCCTATACGCTGGGACCGGAGCTGGGGTTCTCAGGCTCACAGTTCAGTGCTCTTCCATTATGCTCCGTGTAGAGATAGTGACAACATGAAAGAGAATCTGAGAGCCGTCAGGATGCATTGTCAGATTCAGAAGTGGTGCTGGGATCTACAGGGGCTGCTGAGGCAGGGTGGACAGCCCTGGGATGGGACTATTTTTTCTGTCACCTCGGTGTCCCTGTATTCAACCACGTGTGAAAAACTCACTCTTTAAATTCAAGACTGGAAAGAGCTCTGTATTCCCCAAGAGGCTACAATGCTTCCTTACTTCCCTCCTTCATAATCAGTTTTCCCTTTTCCCATTTCCCTGTTGCCACCAGGAGGCTCAGCGTTAAATCTGAAGACAGATCAGAGGAACCACGTGATCCCTTATGACCTGCAGGCTCCTCTTTGCTTTAGTCCTTGCCTTGATGGTCTCTGCTTTATTTGCATTTGGTCTGTTTCCGTTTTATGTTTACACGTTGCCATGACAAATGTTACAAAGTTTCCTCCGACAGCAACCTCCCTTGTGCAACCTTCATCTGCTGGGGACTGGCATCTCAACACGATGGGGAGAGCTGAGAACAATGATCTCGAACATTTCTAAGTGAAATAGGTCAGTCAGAGAATGACAAATAGCATATGATCTCACTCATATGTGGGACTTAAGAAACAAAACAAACAAGCAATGGGGGAAAAAGAGAGAGAGAGAGAGAAACCAAGAAAAGACTCTTCGCTGCAGAGAACACATTGCTGGTTACTGGAGGGGAAGTGAGTGGGGGGCATGGGAAAAACAGGGAGTGAAGGGTAAGGAGTACGCTTATCATGATGAAATAAAATGAAATGATAAAAAATCTCAAACATTCAACTTTGTGCTGGGTCACTATTTATAAAGCTCATGAGCAGCCACGATCCCAATTACTCATCCCCCCAAGCATCCTGGGGTGGGGGCAGGGGGAGCATGACCATGCTTAGCCTCATTTTAGAGCTGAAGAAATTGAGGCTTGCGGTGGAAGTGGCTTAACCAAGGCCACGTCCAACCCTCCCTCCACTCCCTGGGACTTCTCGGAAAGGCGCCACGCATCCTCAGCGCCGAAATGGGAGTTTCTTTCTCTTCTCCTCTCCCAGCCTCACGCTTCCCTGTGCGTGGGCTCTTCCCATATGCGCTGTGTGTCATGCTTGGTGCCGTGCGAACCGACCGGAGGTATCACACTGAGGAACATTTTTAGGTTTCGAAGGTTGTGTATTTGTTTTAATGGGTTACGGTGAGTGGAATTGGTTTTTCATTAGCAATGCTAATGTGATGCATTCTTTTAAAATGGATGTATTAGGGGCGCCTGGGTGGCGCAGTCGGTTAAGCGTCCGACTTCAGCCAGGTCACCATCTCGCGGTCCGTGAGTTCGAGCCCCGCGTCGGGCTCTGGGCTGATGGCTCGGAGCCTGGAGCCTGTTTCCGATTCTGTGTCTCCCTCTCTCTCTGCCCCTCCCCCGTTCATGCTCTGTCTCTCTCTGTCCCAAAAAATAAATAAACGTTAAAAAAAATTTTTTTTAAAATGGATGTATTAAAGTTATCAAGAACAAAGCAAATCAATGTAAAGTAAAATTTTGAGTAAATGATAAAGGACAGTCGTGCAGATATGGCCAAAATGGCGAGACAGACTTATTCTTGGCTCACTGCCGACCTCGGACCAGATAGGACCCTAGTGTCGTAGGTAAGACTCTAAAAGACCAAATGGTTCTCCAGATCCATTGGAACGAGTCCCCAGCATAAGAATTCCAGGCCAAGGGTGCCTGGGCGGCTCAGTTGGTTAAATGACTGACTCTTTTTTTTTTTTTTTTAATGTTTTTTATTTATTTTTGAGACAGAGGGAGACAGAGCATGAACGGGGGAGGGTCAGAGAGAGGGAGACACAGAATCTGAAACAGGCTCCAGGCTCTGACCTGTCAGCACAGAGCCCGACGCGGGGCTCGAACTCACGGACCGTGAGATCATGACTTGAGCCGAAATGGGACGCTCAACCGACTGAGCCACCCAGGCGCCCCTAGTGACCGACTCTTAATTTCGGCTCAGGTCACCATCTCATGGTTTGTGAGTTCAAGCCCGGCGTCAGGCTCTGCGTTAACAGCACAGAGTCTGCTTGGGATTCTTTCTCTCCCTCTCTCTCTCTCTTTATTTAAAAAAAAAAATTTTTTTTTCCAATGTTTATTTATTTTGGGGACAGAGAGAGACAGAGCATGAACGGAGGAGGGGCAGAGAGAGAGGGAGACACAGAATCGGAAACAGGCTCCAGGCTCTGAGCCATCAGCCCAGAGCCCGACGCTGGGCTCGAACTCACGGACCGCGAGATCGTGACCTGGCTGAAGTCGGACGCTTAACCGACTGCGCCACCCAGGCGCCCCCCTCTCTCTCTCTTTAAATAAGTAAATAGATAAATAAATGGAAAAAAATTCAGGTCAGCAGGAAGTGAGATTCCTTAGGTCTAAGGCAATCCGTACTTCAAATCCAATATCCAAGGACCACGTAGTGGCAGGAAATTCAGGTAAGGTTCCCCTTAGCCACCACGGCAAGCCAAGTAATCTCACTGCACCGCCATTTGTTCATCTGGAAAATGGGTGATCTCTGCCTGGTCAGGTTAAAGTTGGGGCTAGCTCCCCCCACACAGCTCACGCTCGCTTCACCCAAAGTTGCGATGTTTCGCTCCCTTGTCCTTCGCGGCAAGCCCGGCGGTCTGAGGTGATTCAATCTCGGGTGCACACGCAAAGGGCCAAGAAGAATTGGGTCTGGGAGACACCGGGAGCTGTGTGCACACTTTTGCACGCCACGGGAGAGTGGTCTGAGCCTCGGTTTGCTCATCTCTAGGGCGCAAGGGGAGGGATTAAGTCAGGTCTGGCAAATGCGCAGGAGCAGCAAGGAGCACTGTGTGTAGGAGAATTTCGAGGCCCCACCCAGGATCCGCGGAAGCAAGGCCCAGTGAGTAAACTAGCATATAGGTGGCGGCTTGATTGTCCACATAGAAACAGCCCCAGCAGGCAGGATCCTCCGGACCACTCAGGTCTTGGGGCCTATGACCATGGTCTCTAATTCCAGTTGTCTCTAGTTGTCTTAAAAGCGGTTCCTAGGGGCGCCTGGGTGGCTCAGTCGGTTAAGCGGCCGACTTCGGCTCAGGTCATGATCTCACGGTTCGTGAGTTCGAGCCCTGCGTCAGGCTCTGTGCTGACAGCCTGGAGCCTGTTTCAGATTCTGTGTCTCCCTCTCTCTGACCCTCCCCCATTCATGCTCTGTCTCTCTCTGTCTCAAAAATAAATAAACGTTAAAAAAAAAATTAAAAAAAAAAAAAAAAGGCGGTTCCTAGAGAAAGCCTGCCCACCTGTCTTCCTTTCGTCCCTTTTCCTAGCCCTGTCTCCATGGTGATTATGTGATCTCCATCTCTCAGGAAGGCTGCTGGACTCATGTGAACCCTTCGTAGGGATCATACAGTTTATCATCCACTTTGAGACGCCCGTGCCATCAAAAGGCCATTCTCCATGATTCTCCTGGGACCACGGCTGTGACCCGGGACCCTCCTGCAGAACTGGCATTACTTAAGGCCATCGCGCTCAGACTTTACCACGCTCAGGATGGCCGGAGGGCATCCTCAGGCCCTGCCTTCAGCAATTCCGATTCAGCAGGGTTAGGGCCTGAGACTTTGCATTCTAATCACTTCCCTAGTGATGCCAATGCTGCAGGTCCACGGACCACACTCTGAGAAGCGTAACTCGGAGCATAAGTGCTCAGCGGTTCGCACAACTGGTCGACAACATATTGACCCAACATTCGAATTGATCCTTACAAAAAGCCCAGGGAGCCTGGAAAGTTGTTATCCACGCTAAGCTGCGAAAATGAGACTCAGAGAGGTTCCGTGATTAGCCCGAGGACACCCAGCTCCGGAGGAGAAGCCATGTGCCAGCTCCCAGGCCCTGCTTGGCTCGGCAGATGCAGAGCCTCTCAGCTCACAAGCTGGTCCCTCTGGCTCTGCGGCGATGTTTGCTTCTCAACAAATGCTCCTGGCCCAGATTAAAACGGGCTCCTTCTGCTTTATAAACACACTTCAGGTCAGCCAAGAGGTCAAGGATTTGGTGTAAGGAATTACATTAGCAATGCCTTTGTCTACGTTTTAATTAATATTTTGGAGTTTCAAACATTTGGATGCTTGGGATTAGAAGAGTGCTCGGCAAGTCCTGAGTGTCCATAAATAGCAGGTATTCATTTTTTTGTCCTCTGCGGGACACCCATTCGATTCCCCCTTTCAACTTTGTTCGGCATTTTTATACCTGCCCACCCGTGCGCTCTCTCCAAGTAGAGGTATCTTTTCCTTCCCCACTTTATCCCCCCAACTCTTGCTTGTACACAGTAGGCGACCAAGACCTACATACTGAAGGAGTGCAGGGTGTAACGTGCATAGAAATTTCAGGGACTCATTTCTACAGAGGAAACCCATAAAACCGGAAGCCCTGAGCACTGAAGTTTTGTGGAGGTGGCTGGAACAGCCCAGCTTGGCCGTGACCCAGCTTCCCACATCTCGGTTCCAGCTGCATGGAACGTGTTGTGGGCTCCACAGCACTGTTCCAGACGCGAGGCCCCACAGGCTTTCCAATGTGAGTTCCACTCCAGGTTTCGGAAGGCCCGGAATCCGTGGATCCAATGGGAAAATGGAAAATAGGTTGTATAAAGTCTCAGTCAGCTCTGTTGGCTGCTGATGCATCTGGGAGGGACTGGCATGCTCCTCTGGATTCCTGGCTATGAACAGAAAGAAAACCAGAAACAAAATCAAGGCAAGCATCCTGGTGGATGTGGGATGTTTTGTGGCTTGGTCCAAAATCAGAACCAAAAGTGGGAATGAATCTCATGTCCAATGGTCATGGAGTTAGATCTTTTTTTTTTAAGTTTATTTTTTATTTGTTTTGAGAGAAAGAGAGAGAGACAGCAGCTGGAGGAAGGACAGAGAGAGAGGGAGACAGAATCCCAAACGGGCTCCGCACTGTCAGCACAGAGCCCGATGTGGACTCTGTCACAAACCATGAGATCATGACCTGAGCCAAAACCAAGAGTCAAACGCCTAGCTGAGCAAGCCACCCAGGCACCCCTCACAGAGTGAGATGTTTTAAATAAAAATTCTTTGTTGGTTGCTCAGTGAGCAAAGGGGTTTCATGATGCTCAGGGAGGGGGGACAGAAGGAGCACTATTGAATCTTGCCTGGTTGATGGGTTTCGGGGAGCCTAGCAGAAGCTCTCACATAGCCCTGAGAGATAACCAGTGAATCAAAGAAACGGAGGGCACAACAGGAGTAGATTTAGATCATAGGAAAACCCGTCTGACTCACAGAGCGTGTCGTAGTTCGTGCCCGCTGAGAAACAAGTCATTTGCAGGTAGAGTGACTTAACCACCATTTATTGGTGAGTCTATGGGTCAACAAATTCGGTTGGGCTCAGCTGGGCTGTCTTCCCTCCTGAGTATGCATCTGTGCTGAGCTGTAGGTCAAAGAGGTGGCATTGCTTCTGGAGGTTGGCCTGCTATTAGCTGGGCAGTGGGGACAACTGGGCCACTTAGCTCTCATCGTCCAGCAGGCTAGCCGTTTAGATGGTGGCGGCGGGATTCGAAAGGATTCCACGTCTATTGAGACCCGCTCTTAGAAGCGGTATGTTGTTTGTTGCGCTAGTCCACCAACAGTGAGCGGTTAGGGGAGCGAAGCGGATAAGGGATCACATGCTGACGATGAGCGATGCTGAGGGTTTGGAAAGCCAGACATCCCGCTTAGCCTCCCGGCCGCCTGTGAGGAGCAGAGACAGGGCTGAAGAACAGGCCTGTGGGGGGGGGGATGGTGAAGGGGGTGAGCTCGGGACCCTGATCCAACGTTGTTGAGGCATGTGGCTTCAGCGGAGGCCGTAAGTACATGTTAGCCTCAGTTTTTCCCATCTGTAAGATGGGATCACAGTTTCTACCTCATAGGGTTGCAGTGAGGACGAAAGATGCCTTTGGCCTGGCCTGGGGTAGCCCTGGAAAAACAGCCACAATGATGAGTCGCATATGATATCAATCAAGCATCCAAGAGCAGCATGTACTGCGAAAGATAATGAATAATTAGAATTTCCCCCCGGCTAACGAGTTAGGAATCGCTTACCTTAGGAGGCAGAGAGGCATCCCAGGCTTACACTGGCAAAAGCCGGCATCTCCATGAGGCAAATGCCAATCTGGCTGACAGAACTCGCCCCTAGCCACCTAAGGCCTCCATGGTCTCAGGCACCTGCCAGGGCTCTGCGGGATCTGGGGATTTTGTTCCTCATAACAAGTGCCCACCAGGCTCTGGGTAACACAGTAGCCCCGGGTTTGACCTTGACCCCGCACCAAAAGGCCAGGTACTGTGAGGAAAGGTCTTACTGGGGAGGCGAGCCAGCCTCTTAATGGGCCCAGGGAAACCTCTCTGGTCTTGTCCTTGGATCTTGCTGAATGCCACTGTCTCTGGGCAGGGAAACATCAGGGCAGAGAACAGAGAATTATGTAGAGTTTTAGACCAACGCTCTTGAACATAGTCTGTACCTGCGCTATCCAATATGGCGGCCTCGGGACACATTTTGAGCACTTGAAATGTGGCAGTGCAACAAGAGACAGAAGCTTACATTTTAAGTAATTATCTATAGAGCCACTTGTGGCTAGTGGCTACCATTTTGCACAGTGCAGCTGTAGTTGGGTGAGCCTCTGAAGAGAAAGGGCTTTGGGGATGCCAAGCCACACAGCCATCGGGCCTGAGGGGGCTGGGGATGTCATCCGGGGCTGTGCGGGAGCCAGGCGAGGGTGCGGGGCAGGGTGGGCGGGGCTGCAGGCCCTGGGGGGGCCCCTGGCTACGCTGCTTTGGTCCCCCTCCACACCCCTAAGTAGGGCTGAGCAAAGAGAGAAGCCCGGGACTGCAGAAATTCAGAATCCAGCACAAATTTGGCCACTTGGTCCCCTTGCTCTGCTCTGTGTGGGTCCTTGTAGCTCCCAGAAGGGCCTTGGTTCTGTATACAGCCTCATGTGTCCTTGTGCCAAGGAAAACCAGACCTCAGCTGTCCAGTCGAGGAGAAAGGGGGGGGCACCTCCCAAGGAGGAGAGAACGGGCCTTCCCACGTGGGTGATCGCTTTCTAAGAAGAGGGACCACGCGGTCCAATGTGGCTTTTGAAGACGTTACCTTAGCTCTCGCATCCACGCACACAGACACGCAAATACATATGTATGCACACATATGTATACACACACACACACACACACACACACACACACACACAGTTTGTTTATGAAGGAAGTTACTCTTGAAGAGTTGGGACAGGAAGCCCCGTCTGGAAAAATTGGAGGTTTTGCCTCCGCTTTAATTGGGTTCAAAAAGATGACAGCCCAAGTCTGCCTCAGGGTTTGCTCTCGAAACTCACATTGGAATTTATTTCAGGACCTTCCCCAAGTCACAGCAGAACGCTGCTTGCCCAACCGATGGCGGCATTGGCCTAGACGTTTTTTTTTTTTTTTTTTTTTTTTTTTTCTTACTGCCTTTCAACCCCATCAGGAATAAATGCCCCAAACCAATCATCGTCTTTGTACAAAAGCTGGATGAAAAGACTGCTCTCTGCCCACCTCACCCGTCTCTCAATCCCCTGATATTTCTTTAAGTTGGGACTCTATTGCGGGCAAGCATTCTAGTGTCCTTTAAAGCACAGAGGCTTTCTGGATCCTTCGATTAATTGACCGTGGTGGAGACCAGCGGCTCCTGCATGGGCTTTCTGCAGTGGCACGGGAAAGATTAGTTTTCTGCTATCACCGTGATTTACAAGGCTCACATAGCCATGTAACGACTTGGTGATTACATGGAAAATATCGTATAAATACATAGTAATTACAAGTTCATGCAGATTCCTTGGTATATACATTTGAAGTTGCCGAGTAGTTCAAAGATTAATTAGCCTGTAACTGGCAGTATTTAAATCATTTTTTCCCTCATAAACGAATACATTGAGGCGGACTTCAAGGCCGGCGAGGATGGGGACGTGATGAGGACGATCTGAAAAGAAAAAATGAAATTTGACAGGCATGGATTATTTAAAGCATGCATATGTGAGCCGAGCAACCACGACACTTTGATGCAAATCGTAGGGGAAAGAGCAGGGGGATGCTGTGTAGAGAAAGGTGCTGAACAAAGTAAGGATTTCCTGCTGGCGACTTGAAATTTAAACAAATAATCATTTAAATGGCGGCCCGGCATTACGTTCCGAGTTGTGTGCATTAATGTCAACATCTGGTACCAACATTTTGACAATTCTATTAAAATGCCCCAGCATTCCCTATCTAACACCTGTTAGCTCTAATTTTCTTTCCTGAGAAGCACACCAGTAGACAGGGTAGATTCCAAATCATTTATCACTTTTAAAGTGCTTCCATATGTGTGTTGGACCCAGCCTGGCCCTAGGCAAACGTTTTCTGAATGCATTAAAATTCAGGCCTTTTTTTTTTTTTAAGTGTAGACACCAATGTTTCATTGAATTCATGTCTGGTAATTATTAGCTTAAATTATGGCTCACACATGACTTGACAAAGTGGACCATGAATTAAAACGCGCGCACGCACACACACACACACACACACACACACACCCCAGAACTCTTCAGTAGATGTACCTAACTCCTACGTTGCTCGTTATTGAGATGTCAGTCAGTAATCATTAGGCAAACACTCTTCATGGAGGGAACTGCTAAGAGGCCCAGGAGTCCCAAGAGACGATCTAAAAATGTCAAAAATGTTACAGTATAAATGAATGACACCAACAGGAGAACATGTGTTAGAGATGCGAGCAATTAGTTAATATATTACAAGTTTCAACCTCGGAGCAAAACAGGCAACAAAAACTTCCGCTTGACAAAAGGCTACAGATAAGATCAGCTTGATTCCCAGACAATATGATCTGCCTGAATTGGGGCAACCCTCCAGCAGGCTGGGAGGGAGGGATGATCCCGGGATTCGGGGCTTTGTAGGGTTGGAGCCCCCAGACGAGGTCGGTCCCTGCTTTGCCTGGAAAAGGCTGGCTTGGCTGCTGAACTCTCCCAGTGGAGACAAGTAGGGTCTAAAATGAAGGAAGATATCCTGTGCTCCATGGATCCGGCTCACCAAGCTAAGCTGCCTGCTCCCTGCTGGAGCTTCAGAAGGAAATTTAGAAGGTCGAAAGAAATCATATTGCTGTTTTCAAAGGAAAAGAGATGCCTGCAAAAGGTGATGAGGGGCGGGGGCTGCTTCATGGGCGACTGCTTTTCCTTTGCTTGTCAGAGATTTAAAAAACTAAATATTGTACGTTGTATAGTTTCCCTCTCTCTCTCCCCCTCTCTGATTCTTTCCCCTCTCTCTCCCCCCACATACATGTATATACACTATCCATATACAATACACACACACATGCACACATACAGAAAAGATGTTTTAAGCAAAAAATTCCTCCCACATATATACACGTCCAGAAATACATTTTAAGCCAAAGTACACATGATGTGTACTTGGGCTAAGGATTTGAATAGGTCCTGTGGAAATCCCAAGGAAACACCGAGAATACAAGAAAAAAAAATGAAAACCTGAGTTCACCAACTCCATAAATGTAAAAAAAAAAAAAAATTTTGTAGACAGTTAAAAATGTCCGCCCGTGTACACACGCACACCTACACTTTCACACTTCCTCTGTTTACTAAATAACATTTCAGCACAGTTTTCATCTTATAAGGAAAGTGTTTGAAACTTGGAATAAGTGCACTTAATTAAAGGAAGGCTGTGAAAATGTGCACTAATCTGATATGACTAATAGCAAAGTGCATGAAATTGCTAATTAGAATTTCATTAAAGGTGCTGCTTTATCAGACTGTGAATATCACAACCTTTAAAATTCTTTCAGGAGAGCTTAATTCCTTTTCAAACAGAAATATTCTTTAAAGACATTTGATTTGTTCTGAAGGAATTCGTGGCTTAGGCTGGAACTTAAAATGTTGCGGATATTCCAGGAGGTGCTATCAGAATAGGAATATAGATCAGGGACTTTGTTTCATTTGCCTGATGAATCCCTTCCTCCCCCATCTCTATGGATTATTCTTCAAAAACCCAGTCATGAAAATAGAGTTGAGTCCTTGGTTTGATCCACTTGTCATTTGTTTTCTGCTGAGGCCAAATGGTTATTTTCCGTCTCACACACAAAAGGGAAAAATGACTTGAAAAAATTTTCAGCCACTGGAAATGAAAGTAAACCTTTTAACTCACACATTCACTAAAGAAATGAAAGAGCACAGACAATAAAATAGTTTTTTAAGGGAAAAGGCCATTCACTAAAAAAAATGTCAGCTAGCAGCTTTCACTCTTTAAAGAAAAAAAAAAGACCTCTTAAATACTGATAACATTTCAACCACAAAATTGCATTTTTTAAAATTAGGAAAAGCCAGTGCTAACTACAGCAAATGCATTTTCACTCCTTTTTTGACTTGCTTTTTCTAGGTCGTAAGTTTTCTTATTTCACATTCTAATTATTCTCGGCACTAAATCTGCATTTCAGCTTTTCTTTATTTTTTATTTTATTTTACTTTATTTTATTTTTTATTTTATTTTATTTTATTTTATTTTATTTTATTTTATTTTATTTTTTTGCTACTCAGACTTAAAAGTTCTACCTTTCTGGTCATCTTTTCTGCTCTCAACCTTATTTTCTGTGACTCCTCTTCATTTTCAGATGCGTCAAGTTGCTATAGTACACTGTTCTCCCTGCACACAACCCTGGATGTTACCAATTGTATTTCTGTTATTTGCTGTTTTTCCCGATGGTTCCAGAGTTCTTACAATTGGTAACTGGGCTCTTTTCAATATTCAGGCTTGATTGAACAGTTACATTTTGTTACTGAAAAACTATTAATGCTAATGGAAACTACAGCTCACTCGAAGCGGCAGTTTACTTTTACAGAAGTTGTTAAAAACTCAGCCTGGCTTCAAATTTGCTGAACACACAGGTTCCCGGTGATGTAATTTTGCAGAATTGAATATTTTAAATACACTTGAAAAGCGTTGGTTTAAAGGCTAATCAGTCATGTTTACCTGCTGACCAGATCTGAAAGGGGAGGAATGAGAACAGAAGTAACTTTATTTGAGGAGCAGCGTGATTTCTTTAGACATTGAAACAAATCTCAAGTGAGTTAATTACGGTTTGCTCTGATTTTAGGTCCAGCCAGTTCATGGCATTCAGATAATTTATCAACTGGGCTACGTAACAGATAAAAGGTTACGTTTTCCTTTCCAACATTTGGGAGGTGCATTTGTACCGTAAATGCGACGATTTTAAAAGATCGGTCTAGACTTAGATGAATGAAAATGAGGCTCGTTAACTGTAATGTCTGGAGTCCGAGGTGGGGCGCAAAGCAAGCCTTGCTCTCCGTGGGCCGCCGTAGTCAAACGAAGCTGCTAATTCGAATGTTTCAAGTTTCGAATTGAGAAATATTGTTCTAATAGGGCAACAATGGGGCTGCTGTCCCGGCCCCTTACAGCTTGTTTTCTGCAAAACGAATGGCAGGTAATTGTGATTTAATTCTTTTCAAGTAAATTACAGTGAGTGCGTGACACAAAGGCGCGGCGGACCCTCCTTTCTCTGTCAGTAGTTGAATTAATGGTGGCAGGAGTAAAAACAGCGATTGTGCACAAGAGCCCTCCCCGGTCCCCACCCCTGCCAAGGGGGGACCTGCCAATCAGGCCGCGCCACCACGAGGCCGGCAATCGTCGGGATGCGGGGGTTCGCGGATGGACCCTCCTGGTGTCTCGGCCCGGGGGTCGCGGGGCCCGGGGCCGCCCCCTCCCCCCCCCCCCCCCCCCCCGGGCCGCCCCCCCCGGGGCCGAGGTGCCCGCAGGGGTCCGCGTCTGCGCGCTACGGGCCGGGGCGCCCCCCGCTTGGGCGCCCTGGGCTCCGTGCCCCCCGGGGCTGGCCTGTAGAGCCGGATTTGCGCGGCAGAGTTGACGGCAGAAAGGGCTCCCCGGTAACCCGGCGGTGCTGGCCGCCCCGAGAGGCGCCTCGAGGGCTCCCGGAGGAGGCGGCGTGGCCGAGCGAGGAGTGCGGGGAGGCCAATCTTTGAGCCCCGTCTGGGCGCGGCGCTGGATGGCTGGGGTCTGCGCGCGTCCCTGCGGTCGGAGGGGCCCGAGACCAGAGCCGCCGCGCGCGCACCGCGCCAGGTCTCGTCCCCAAACCCATGGTGCCCCGTCGGAAGGGAGGCGCGGGGTGGGGGTGGGGCGAGGGGATGGGCCCAGGAGGTGTGGGGGGGGGGCGCCGGTAGTGTCTGTCCGAAGAGGGGCGCCTGCCCAGGGTCCTGTCCGCAGGCTCACCGCCCGCAGCCTGGTGCACAAGAAGGCTGCCAATAGTCACTGACCTGACCGCTGACATACTATGTGAACTGGTCACTTCCCGTTGGACTTGAACAAAACCCCAGCTCCTTTCCGAGGCCCACGGGGGGGGGGCTGTGTCCTCCAGCTCTTGCCTGGGATCTCCTCCAGTGAACTCTGGATGTGGGATGTCCCCGGGTGGAATCCTGCCTGCCCTGTCCTCCGTGGGTAACTCTGGGCAGGTGGCTGAACCTCTCCGGCCTCAGCCTCCACGACCTAAATGGAGTTGCTAATGGAACCCTGCCTTCAAGGGTCCTCAAGGGCACTTAATGAACTGCCAGTCGAGTGCCAGCATGGTGCCAGGCACAGGGTGCCTACAAATGTTAGCGGGTCTCACCCCACCCCTGCCACATACATGTTTTCCTTTCCTTGGACCTCCCTAAATGAGTCCCTGCCCCAGTGCCTTTGCACTTGGAGGTGGAGCTCTTCCCTTGTTCCCCCGGCTTCTGCTTCAGACTTCAGCCTAGCGGTCCCCTCTGAGACATCTTCGCGACCACCTGCCTTTCCCATCCCACCCATCACTACTGCAAAGGTCTTTGTTTTCTTCCTAATGTTTATCCTGATCGGAATGTTCTTCTCTATTTGCGCTGGGTTTATTGTCTGCCTCCTCCTCAAAGCAGAAGTTGTAGGAGATGGGGATCTTGTTTGTCTCGTCCTCTGCAGGTCCCGGCACCTTGGCCAGTGTCTGCTATGTAGCAGGGGTACTCTGTAAAAACTGTAGATGGGTGAACGGAGTCGCATCTCCCGGCCTGCACATCAAAATAGTTGAACCACCTCGTGTCTCAGTGCCTACTTCTGTCGTTCAATGAGAGCAATTGCCAGCATATTAGTCAGATTTTTTTTTTTTTTTTACATAAAAATAAAGACAGTAATTTTCTGAACGAGGTTCAGGTTTTCGAGAAGGCTGTCAATTGGAGACTTTACTCGGTGTCCTGATCTTTCCACTGTGACTAGTTTTGACCATGAGGCTGGAGTCGGTTCTTTTTTGAGCTCTCCCTGTAGCCCCTGAACCTGGGAACGGACGGAGGGGCCTTCTGGATTGGCTCCCCAGGCCTGACGTCTTCCCCGATGGCCCGGGACCGCTGTAGACCTCCACCCCAGGGCGCAACAATGTCCCAGCCTCATCTCAAGCTACCCGCTGCATCATGGGCCACGGGCCTTTTGTCCTCAACCTCCCCCCAGTCAGAGCTTTTCTGCTCTTTTGATAGCCCCTCTTTGGCTTTAATCGCAGATTCACACCTGTCTTTCGCCCTCCCCAGAGCCAGCGCCTCTATTAGACGGGCTCCCGCTGGGCTTGCCAGGCCACGCGAAGGAGCCAGTGAGGGCCGAGAGAGGCTGGGTGGGGCTGCCTCGGCATCTCAGCTCATGTTGGGGAGATGAGTCAACTGGCTGGGGTCACCGTGTCTCCGTGCCCGAGCTGGAGCCAGGGACAGAGTATTTCTGGAAAGCCCGGCCTGGCTCCCCATCTCACGCTATTTATTTCCTCGGTGAGGTCACGATAAACCATGAGTATCTCGGACAAGGTCACCATCCTTGGCGGCCAGCTCCCATGCCGGGGTCGCGTCTTTGGGAAAGACTTTGAAGACTGCTGGCTCTCCGGAGAGCGGAGGGGGATGGTCTCAGAGCACACACCGAGCTCACCAAGGTCACACAGCCGGAGACGGATGGGGTCTGAACCCGGAACTAGAGCCTGCACTCCTAATCACCACGCTGCGCTGAACCTCTGTCTCAGTCTCTGCCCTCCAGGGTCATGGAGCATCAGGAGCAAAGACAGGAGGGGGGTGAGGGGCTGTGGTTCCCCGCACAGGGTGTCAGTAATGCTACGTAATGGCTCTTCCTAGATCCACCAGGCCCTGTGCTAATTGCTTTCCACACATCACAGCACCTTAAGACGCAGGAAGTCACATCGCCTCCACTTTACGGATAAGACGCAGAGAGGTCCTGCAGCCTGCTCGAGGTCTCGGGGCCGGTAAATGGCAGAACCCCCAGAGCCTCGCTCCGGGGCCCCTGCTCTGATCCCTGCCGGGTGTAAGGAAAGCCTCAGCCTCAAAGTCCCGGTGCCCGGGAGAATGCTGAGCCCCTTCGGTGTCACCAAAAACACCCGGCATTTGGAGCCAGAGGACTTGGCCTCGAGCCCCGGGGCGGCTGCTTGCTAACTGAAACCCCTGGGGAGTCTCCATTTCCTGTAAGATGAGGGTCATGAGGCCAGCTCTACCTGTCTTCCAGGGCCACCGTGAGGATTAACGACGATAATGTCCAGGGACGTGAGCCGTGAAGCGCAAACTGCTGGCCTCAGAAAACATTCAGTTCTGTGGGCGCTGGTCCGCGAGGTCACTGTGGGAACCAGTGACTGGCCTACCTCAAAGATCCTGCCACACGGCCCCGGGGAAAAATGAAGGGGGGGGTTATTTTCATTGCGAAACAAATGACTATAATGAGGTGTCTCGTTTGGTGATACAGATGATTAGAGAATTAAGTCGGTTACAGTCGGGGACTTTTTTTGTTTGTTGGTTTCTTTCTTTTTTTTTTTTTTTTTTTAAACGTTTATTTATTTTTGAGACAGAGAGAGACAGAGCATGAACGGGGGAGGGTCAGAGAG
Source organism: Herpailurus yagouaroundi (assembly GCF_014898765.1). Classification (NCBI taxonomy): domain Eukaryota; kingdom Metazoa; phylum Chordata; class Mammalia; order Carnivora; family Felidae; genus Herpailurus; species Herpailurus yagouaroundi. Next base: position 54,566,791 of record NW_024412404.1, read on the forward strand.
AGAGGGAGACACAGAATCCGAAGCAGGCTCCAGGCTCCGAGCTGTCAGCACAGAGCCCGACGCGGGGCTCGAACTCACGGACCGCGCGAGATCGTGCCCTGAGTGGGAGTCGGACGTTTAACCGACCGAGCCACCCAGGCGCCCCTGTTTGTTGGTTTCTAAGAGGACTGCATTCAAACGCCCCTGGGCCCACACTTGGATTTATTTGGCTTCATGCCAGACCCTGTGCTTGGTGCTTCCTGTGCTCACCCCCCAGGCCTTCTTATAGTCCTGTGATGTGAGACTGACATTGAACCCATTTTACAGGCCGAGCAACTGAGGGGTAGAACAACTGGGGCTAGTGAATGGAGGGGCTGGTCCTGAACCAAGTCGGGCTGACTCCTGTGTCGGCATTTTTGCCACAGTTTCACAGGTGCAGGTGCAGACCTGACGTGGGCGGCGGTGGGGGGTGGGAGGGGGTGGTTCCCTCTGGTCCCTGCTTCTGAACGTTTGGCCTTAGTTCTACCTTTGTCTGGGCGTCCACGTCCCTTAACCTCGGTGCTTTCCTATCCTCCACCCCGCCTTCCTGAGTCTCGGGGTCCGCTGGAGGTCAACACCTTGGCCTCGTCCAAGGCGCAAGGCAAGGGGACGTGCTCTCCCGTCCCCAGGGCCTCGCCCTGTGTGAAACAATACCTCAGAGGGCCAGGGTGGTTTGAGGAGTCGTGGTGTTGCCTTGGTTCCCCTCCACGTCCGCCCCAGATCTGCTCCTGGCCCCATTAACCGAGTTTATTTTGGCTTAAGTGAGGCAGTGGCTGGAGACCGTAAAACACCTACCTTCGTGAAACCATCAGGAGGCTCGAATGGGGTTGTGAAGGTGATGCAGCCATCTTCCACGGGCTGCTGGGCTCGGTCGTGGCTGGTGACACTGCTGGTGTGTCCATGTGTCCTTGGGCGGATTCCCACGGTCAGGCTCTGACTTCTGAGGGAGAGGGGGGCAGGCCTGGGCTGCATGGCGGGGGCACGAGAATGAAGGAAACGCCTTCTCTGTTTGCCTCGACTTCGTGGGTGGCCTCGAGCAACCGGGTGCTGAATGAGTGCACGCACGGGTCAGGGGAGGGCACGCCCACAGAACGGGCATAGTCACTAGGGTCGGGGTCCCTGTGCCCCCGCTTACTAGCTGTGGGGCCTTGGGAAAGTTGGCTAACTTCTCTGTGCATCCATTTTCTCATCCATCAAGCTGAGATAACAGCTGGATGAATCTTACAAGGTCGGTGGGAGGAGCTCATGATGCAACACGTGGAAAAGCCTTCTGAATGACGTCTGGCGCAGAGTACGTCCGTACGTGTTAGCTGACCCCAAAGTACCAGCTCAGAATGATCTTCTCCACTCACATTTGCTTTCCCACTCAAAATGCGTCAGGCACGAAAGGCACAAAATGGAGTGCCTTCAAGACTGTATGGTGACAAGAGACAGGCGTGAGGTATAATTCTGGGCTCCACCGTTCACCCCCGTGTGATCCTCTGTAAGTGGCTTAGTCTCGCGACCTTCGCTTTCCTTCCCTATAAAATGGATATCAAATAAAAGATCTACTAAGAGTGAGGACGAAATGAACAATGTGCATAAAGTTAATGGTATTTCTTCTTCTTCTCTCGATCTTTCTCCCGCCCCCCTCCCGTTCAAGTCCTTTTTGAAAGGCTGTGTGTTCTCCAAACCAGTTTTCCTGCCCTCCTGGGTACCTAGGAAGACTACATTTCCCAACCTCCTTTGCAATCAGGGGTGCCATGTGACCGAGTTCTGGCCAGTGGAATGTGGGCGGGAGTAACATACGCTGCTTCCAGGCCTGGCCCCTGAAGTTTCTTGTAAGATCTTTCATGCACATTTCCTCCCTCCATCTGCCAACTGAATGTCAGTGCTCAGGGTGACCTGGGAACCCCCTGCTGGAGACGGTGGAGCTCCTGTCAGCAGAGACCTGCTCTTTTTTTTTTTTTTTTTAATGTTTATTTTTATTTTTGAGAGAGAGAGACAGAATGTGAACGGGGAAGGGGCAGAGAGAGAGAGAGAGAGAGACACAGGAGACACAGAATCCAAAGCAGGCTCCAGGCTCGGAGCCATCAACACAGAGCCCGACGCGGGGCTTGAACTGCCGAACCGTGAGATCATGACCTGAGCCGAAGTCGGACGCTTAGCATCCTGACCCCGGGCACCCAGCAGAGCCCTGCTCTTCATCACGTACTCTTTATCGGTCTGCTGGGGCTGTGACATGTTGCATTAGGCCATTGAGATTCAGGGGTTGTTACCGCAGCTAGAGGTTAGCCTATCCTGACATATACAGAATCTTACAGAACTTCCACCTAACGTTGGTATACCCCTCCATACATTCATACAGGATTTTGCACCTATTTGAGAGTCTTTCTGGGTCCCAGCTCCCCTTCAGCTGGTCCACGTGTCCATGTGGCCCAAGGTGAGGACCTCAACTGCCTCCAGGAATAACACTCAGCAGAACGTGGTGGTGAAACAGTCCTGGGAACAACTTCCCGGCAGCAGAGAGGTTCTGAAGGCAACTCCCTACTTAAGGTGGCTTACTGGCAGCCTAGGGTCTCAGGGCAGAGGTGTCCCAAGAAAGCATCACTAATCATACAGGCGCTCTCCTTCATGCCACCGATGCCAAAGTGCTTGCTCTCATCCCCGTGGCACGACCAGCAGCTCTGATGGATCACAGGTGACAGACCGGTCAGCAGCTCCTCCCGGCTGAGTCTCTGGGACTTTGCTCAGGGCCCCCATGCCTGCGGCCCTGCCCTCCTGCCCTGGAGCAGACCCGCTCCTTCTGTCCTGCCCCCCCTGTTAAGGTGAGCGCCCCCTGGAGGTCGGGGCTGTGTGGCAACCCTCGCCTTTCTCCTCACAGCGGCTGCAGGGTTGGGGGGCGGCAGGTGTCACTTGTTTTGCACAAGGTTGTTGATTCCAGGGGTCAAGGACCATCGTCATGGCGTGCTAGAAAAGTAAATATTCTCAGCTTGGGCGAAGGTTATATTAATTAAAAATAACATTATTATTACTATATTGAATGTCTGTTCTGTTCCGGGCCCATCTGCTATTTCATTAAATCCTTCCCCATAATCCTATCAGGTGAGTTTTTCATAGCCTGTGTTCCAGGTGGGGAGGTGGAGGCGTAGAAAGGCCAGACCCGGGGTCCACAGCTGCACGAGGTGGTTTACGGGCTCAACCAAGGTCAACCCAAAGGTAATGGGAGCAGACTTTTTCTAGGCCCCCAACGTGTGCTAGGGACCACGTCTCTCAAGTGCTTTTGATGAATTATTCCATTTAATTCTGATAATTTCTTTACAGAGTGGGGACTATCGTTATTCCCATTCACAGGTGAGAACACCACGGCTCAGCGAGGCTAATTTACTCGTTTCCCCAAGGTTTCATGGTTAAGAGAGGAGGTGCCCGGATTCAAATTGCAGTCACTCTTTACAGCCTGTGCCGTCCCTCACTGGGCACCCGGCAATGCCTCCTTCTACCGCGTGGCAAGCACAGTGAGGACCGGGTAAATACTCTTCCAGGGGCTGTGACTTCGGGGTGGGGAACCACCCTCTGGGCAAGTCGACAGCCTGCTTGGGTCAACACCTCCTCTGTGTTGCGCACACTCGGGCCCTAAGCCCCGCGAGGAAAGCGAGAGAGGCCCAGTCTCAAGGCGTTGCCATCCCGGTAGAGAAGAGAGCTGTGTGCCTGCACCTGCTGCTTGAATAAGTCAGTGCGGTGGAAAATGTGGACGGTGCCAACCTCAGAGGACAAAGGGCACCCGGGTAAAGGCAGGGATGGCTTTACCACGGAAGTGGAATTGAGATGAGCGTTGTCTACTTGGATTTAAATCCCAGCTAGCCCAGTGACCTTGGGGTGGTTCGCTAGCTTCTCTGACCCTCAGTTTTGCCATCTGTAAAATGGAAATAGTAAAGGTACCTACCTTACAGGTTGGGTTAAATGGCGTTAAATAATACCATTTAAGGTGCTTGGAATATAGGAAGCTCTGTATTATGTACTTATTTACTCTTTTCATTGTCAAGGACTAGTAGAGCTTCAGTGGGTGAAGAGAGGCGTCACACACCAAGTGAACGCCCTGAGCAAAGCGAGAGGTGTTTTTAAAGAATACTAAGTAGCTCAGTCTGGCTGGTTGATATGGTAGCAATAGAAGATGAGGCTAGAAAGAGAGTCTGGGCTCAGGTTGATGAGTATATACTTAACGAGCAATGGGGAGCCATTGAATGCTGTTGAGCAGGGGAGTTTCACAGCTGGAACTAGGTTCGGCTGCAGAACGTAGGGTGGACTGGAAGGGGGATGATGGGAGAAGCCCAGTGGAAAATTATTGCCACAGGCCAGGGGAGAGGGTGGTGACAGCTAGCAGGGCAAGGAAAGCATGAATTGGCACTCGTGGTAGAGGGAGGTATTGTTAGACACACCCTTGGCTAAGAGCAGGCGTGGAAATGGTGCCCAGCCAGGCCCAACTGAGTGGCTGGGAACCCACAGCAGGGCTTTCCCTTCGCAGGCCCAGGCTTGGGATGCAGTGCCTCTGGGCGTCCCATCATCAGTGGCATCTTTGTGCCAAGAAAGACGTAAGTGAAAGGTAGAGAAATGGGGGACCAGCCTCCTTTGGCCCTGAGAGCCCAGGGCATCCGGTATCCTCAGGGTGGAGGAGCTCTTTGATGGTCCAAAAGCAGGTTCCAGAAGACTCCCTTTGGAAGGGAACAGGGAGGCAGGCTCCTTTTGGGTTCTCCTCCAGGTTTTTGAAGAGCCAAGCAGACTGGTGAGAGCTTCCTGTCCGAGGTGTGTTCTATCTTAACCTTTCCATGTAATCCTGAAAGCCCACCTAATCAATTGAAGATCATAAAATATTAGACTTAATGCTGCAAAGTGCTGCTTTTTAATTCACATAACAAGCTCCTAAATAATTCAAATAGCAAACAGACCCTGCAAGTCAATGGTGGGAGGCTGCTTGGATCAGCGGGAGAGTGTCAGCACATGCCACATTTCCCGGATCGACTCCATTTCAAGAACCCTATTAAGTTAATTGCCGGTTTCTGACAGCAGAGAGCATGCTGGGAGCACAGCGAGCTTTATTAGCCTCTGTGGCATCTGGAGACATCAGCCATTTTGCCCCTACTTGCAGGCGCTGGGAGCAGCATGGAAAAAAGTAAATCAAATTACGAGACAATAAATGCTTTTGGCAACTCACGGGCATCAGACCCATCGGTGAATCCAAAGGGGTTCGGGTGTCAGTTGCTGGCCTGTTAAATTCTTTACAGCGGCACCATCTACACGTTGCAAAAGTCTCGCAGGATGCCACGAGACTTTGGCACCGCACGGCCGACAAGGTGAAGGGCGATGCAGGCGAGGGTTGCCCGCCCCCTGACACCGCTGGGTAAACAGAGTCTCTGGGACGGGAGTTGTTATCCTACGTGGGCAGTGTTACACGCTTAGGTTTGTAAGCGGACGTGCCTGGGTCGGGGGACCCAGGAGGCACCTGTGGCGTTCTGGAGCCGGGCAGGGGTGGGCAGGGAAGGGAAGGCATGTCAAGGCCGCCCGCCATCTGTCCATCCGGAGGTCCCCGAGCAGGGCACCGTGCCACGGCTGCGGGAGCTCCCCGTGGCAGCCGGGGTGTATGGAGTACGGAGCGGGGCGGAACATCCTGGAAGCTTGGAGATCGACCAGCAGGTGCCATTCTGCAGAGCAGCGCTCTGAGCTCTCCAATGCCTGCCTTTGACACATGAGAAAACGCAGGCAAAGAGAGACTCCGAGACTGCCCCAAGGTCACACAGCCGGCCACTGACAGCTGATTCGAGGACGAAGTTCGGTCCTGTTGCGCGACCTCATCCCATTCGTGCGTTTCTCTTTCAGGTATGATGGGGTGATGGCGACGGCCTAGATTCGATCAAGATCAGAGTCCTGGCACTAGCGCTGATTGTCAGCGTGACCTCGGTTTAAGCAAGATCAGTGACTTTGCCGTCTCTCTACCCTGCCGGCAGAGTGAGGACAGGAGCGCCTGCCTGATGGGGTTCCCCTGGCAAAGACTGAATTAGTGACGCGTGTTAAGTACGTGGTTAAGGCCTCATGCTCGGTAGCGAACGCTCAACGTAATTTGCTTCCCATCATCCATAGGAGTAAGGCTCGGATGAGCAAGATTCTTTGTATTTGTAGACGATTCTTTTCCAAGCCGACCGTCTTCCAGTTTATAGGGTTTGCACATCTGAACTGTTTCATCACGTTTGCATAAAGGGAGTCAAACCACTCTCTCAGATCTCTTCTCACCCCCTAGCCTCAGGTCTAGCCTTACTGTCTGCGGAAATGATGTTTCTCCCTGACGCAGGCCGTCAAAATGATAGGGTACGATTGGAAAGAATATCCGAGAATGGCTGGCAGGGGTGAGGAGGGTGGGGGCAAGCTCGGCAGCAGGCGTAAGCGGGGCAGGCGGATTGGCTGTTCCGATCCTGGTTTTCCAGATGCTCTGCGTCACGGGAGGGCTGTGCTTGGATGCTGGAAGGGGTCTGAGGCACGGGGTTTGGCAGCCGCCTTTCATGGGTGGGGAGACTGAGGCCCAGAAAGGGGCAGTGACTCGCCTGAGGTCACAGAGCCAATTAGCGAGGAAGCCAGTGACAGGCACCGCCTCCTCCTTCCTGCTTCTGCGTTCTTTCTAGTGCAGCTGGGAGTGACCTTCGGGACCTTAGAGAGGATCTCACCCTACCTGGGAAGAGGTGGGCCACTGCCATCTGGCCGGAGCCTTGCTCCCCCCCTGCATTCCCAGAGAGGCGATGTGCCGTTGCCCCAACACCTCTCTCCGGAAACAGTGGCAGTTCAGAACCAATCTACAAAAACAGTAAGAGCTATCATTTCTGGGGGTTGAATTCCAGGCACTTTATTTATAGTTTTCTAACCCTTTGAGGTAGGTGTTACTAGGATTCTCATTTTGCAGAGGAGGAGACTGAGGCTTAAGTGTTAAGTGGCCTCCCCAAAGTCACCCAGCTAGCAAGTCAGAGGTAGGGTTCGAACCACGGTTCATTTTGACTTATGTTCTTTTCCTGTGGCAACACCCCACCCCCCTATTAGACTCTGGCTTGTGCTAGAAGTCTCCAGAAGGTGACACGGGGAGAGACGGATCACTCACCTGGGGTCCAGCACTAGCCAAGTTTGGTAGGCGCCCGCCGGGAGGTGTGCCGGACCCTCACCCTGCGCCATGATGTTCTGTCCCCTTCCTGTCCCCCTCCCACCTGTGTCTCCTGCCGAGGACGGATCGGTGGCTAGGGACCTGGGCTCCTCTTCACACACTCATAGCCTCTAGTAACTAAGTATATATACTAGGATTAACAGAAAATGTACCTAACAGAAAATGCAAAGCACAGTGGCTTAAGTGCTAAAGGTGTCCCTCTGATGTGCAAGAGGTCCTGGTATGGTAGCTTCACGATCATCTGGGGCTCAGGCTGTGTCCCTCCACCTGCTCCGCCATTCCCCACATTTGGCTCCTGTCCTCAGTGTTGCAGAATGCCTGCTGCAGCTCCAGCCATCGTGTCCACATTCCAGGTAGCAGGAAGGAGGAAGAGGGCAAAGTGAAAGCGTCTTTCTCTAATTGTCTCTTCTCCCTTCCAGAGAACCTTTCCGGAATTCCTTTCCTAGGAGCTTCTCCTGCTTCACTGGCCGGAACACAGTCGTGTGGCCACACCAGGCTGTGGGACAGGACGGGAAGCAGGTTCTGTAACTGGGCGCATCACTGCCTCAAGACCGTGGACGCTTGTGAGTGAGGCAGAATGGGTGCCGGGGAACCAGACTCTGCCACAGCACAACTGGGTCACCTCGCCCACTTGCCAAAGGGCGGATGGCGGAGAGAGGTGGCGTTTTGAGTGAGAGAAAACTCAAGCCACCTTTGGCGAGAATCTTAGATGCGCTCTGAGATAACTGGAAATGCCACAGACCTAGGGTTGCAACCCCTGTGCTTTCTGGGGCTGTTTGTTCTGGGGACGGCCACCATGATGGAATCAACGGTACTTCGCACCTGTCAGCGGCTTGTCCCACACGGTCCCTTTTCAGAGCGTGGATAAGTTGTATTTCTCTGGATGTCTGCTCCTCGTGACACATTTATCCTGTGGGTCTCCCGAGGTGGATTGGAGGAATGGGTTTCTTGGTCTGCAGGGTGCTGACGATCACCGGGCTCTGGAAGCGAACACAGATGTCACTGTGCCAGCTCTGTCTATGTACCAGGGACTATACACGTGGCAGGTCCCACCATCCTGACAACAGACCTACGGCCAGGGGGACTCTGATCCCATTTTACAGATGCAACGTGAAGGCTCAGAGAGGCTAAGCGGCTTGCCCGAGATCACACAGCTGGTGCTATGGACTGAGTGTTTATGTCCCCCCGACCGCCCAACACCGGCCCAAATGTATATGCTGCAGCCCTAATCCCCAGTGTGGTGGTGTTTGCGGGGTGGGCATTTCAGGGGGTAATTAGGTTTGGATGCGGCCGTGAGGGTAGAGCTCCCATGATGGGACTGGTGCCCTCATGAAGGGGCGAAAGGCGCTGAGCTTTCTCTCCCGCTCTGCCGTCAGAGGACGCGGTGAGAAGGCAGCCGTCGACAATCCAGGAAGAGAGGCTTCACCAGAAACCAGCCGTGTTGGCGCCCTGACCTCAGACTTCAGCTTCCAGAACCGCGAGGAACTGATGTCTGCTGTTTAAGCCACCAGGCTGTGGTGTTTCTGTTATGGTGGCCGAGCTAAGACAGCTGGTAACTACTGAGAGCCCAAGGTTGTTCTTTCTCCCGCCCTCTGCCCCGACACTGGGCGCATTCCCCAAACTCGCCCTCACTCCCCTTGTGGGTCCTGGCTCCTATGACCGCGGGGACATCACAGAGACCTCCGGGCACGGGCTGTGGTCTAAAGGTCCTTCTTGTCTCCCCTCCTCCTCCTCTTTTCTCCTCCGCTCCTGTCGTCTTAGAAAGACCCCTGTGGGGGCGCCTGGGTGGCGCAGTCGGTTAAGCGTCCGACTTCAGCCAGGTCACGATCTCGCGGTCCGGGAGTTCGAGCCCCGCGTCAGGCTCTGGGCTGATGGCTCAGAGCCTGGAGCCCGTTTCTGATTCTGTGTCTCCCTCTCTCTCTCTCTGCCCCTCCCCCGTTCATGCTCTGTCTCTCTCTGTCCCAAAAATAAATAAAAACGTTGAAAAAAAAAATTAAAAAAAAAATAAAATAAAAAAAAAAAGAAAGACCCCTGTGGGAGTCCAGCCCCATCACCTGGCCCCCATGTGGGCCCGGGTCAGTCACGTCTCCTTTCTGGGCCCCACGTGGCCCCGGCCCGGGGCCCAGCCCCCTTCCCCAATCTGCACTCACACGCAGCCCTGTGGAAATGGTGGCGCTCCCCACATTAGGACCCACGTGTCTGCTGGCTGGGACCAAGTGTCATAAATAGGAATAAAACTTAGGCTGTCCTTGTCCCCATCTCGGTGAGTGAAGCCCCCGAATCTGAGGACAAAACCAGAAGCCCTCTTCTTTGAGCCCCAAGGGACAGGAAGGGCTGTGTGTGCGGCCGAGGCCCTGCTCTCCGCCCCCCCCCCCCCGACCCCCCGGGTGTCACAGGCTTCCATATACATAATCTAAATATATGCTTTGGAAATTGAAAACGTTCACATATAGAATGCGGCTGTGGGGAGGGAATGCTCTCTTGGAACATGTCTCTTTAAAGACAGAATGTGCCCAAGTGTTTTCCTCCCCTTAAGGAGACACTTGAACGTGGCAGCAGATGTAAAATGGAAATTGAAGTGTCTCTCCCAGGCCACCGTACACGGAGAAAACAGCGCAATCTATTCTAAGCGCTCGTTAATAGCTGGTCTCTGAGGGCCCCGGCAGCAGACCGAGGATTTTACTCATTAACAAGGTGACGAGGTAGCGTTTTGTGCCTTCCCTGCTTGTCACTGCGTGATGCTGGTGTTCAGATGTCGCTGGCAGACCCCAGATGAGTGCCCCCGGCTTGCGGGCATGGGTGACGATGTTCTGAAAGGCTTGAAGGCATCCCCCACTCACTGATGGGGCCACAAGCCCTTGCTGTTTATCAAGTGGATTCGTCTCTCTTCCGAGGCGGGCCCACGATGGCATTGTCTCGAGAAGGAAGCAGAGAGAAGAGCTTTAGCTCATCACCTAATACGAGATCATTGGTGATTCCCAACACGGTCTTCCAGATGGCACCGCGAAGGACCCGGAGCCTCCAGGCGTGGTCTGGGGCAGGGGCCTGGGGTCCTCAGTGAAGTCTGGAAGGGGCCGGACCCTTGGCAGTCGAAGGCACTGGCTGAAAGACATCTCAGCCGTGCCCACTTGGACAGGGGCCGCTGGTTTTAGAGAAAGGGGCTTCTTGGCTCATTTTTTACCCCTACTTTTTATTTGTTCTTTTTTCAAAGTTTATTTATTTTGAGAGAGAGAGAGAGAGAGAGAGAGAGAGAGAGAGAGAGAGAGAGAATGTGCTTGCACAAGCAGGGGAGGGCCAGAGAGAGAGGGAGGGAGAGAATCCCAAACAGGCACCACACGGTCACGGCAGAGACCCACGCGGGGCTCAAACCCACGAACCGTGAGATCGTGAGCTGAGCCAAAACCGAGAGCCGTTCGCTTAACTGACTGAGCCCCCAGGTGCCCCAATTTGTTCTGTTTTGGGTCTCCCACTGTTTGGATCAGTGTTTTGTCCTCTCCTCCCTCCCGTGTGAGGGGAGTGACATCTGGTTGTCCCCACAGGCACATAGGGAGGGGCAGTTTCCCAGGCATCCTGAGAACTGCTTTTCTGCCCCCAAACCTCTCAGGTGGAGACAGGAATCCTCACTGGCCTGGCCTCCGGCATCTTCCACGTGAACCCTCTTTCCTGTTCTGGACTTTCGGTGTTGTTTTCCTTGACTTTTGCTTCCCCTGCCCTTTCCACAACCAGCTCTGAGGTCACCTCCTCCGAGAGGCCTTTCTTGATGTGTCCCTCCCCCCTCCCCCTCTGCTCATTGTTATACAGGCACAGTTTGCAATGAGCCTGTTCACTTGGTAGCTCCCTTGCTTATCGTGGCCTCCCCACTCTACGGGCTTGGGTCCAGCGGGGCCGGGGGGAGGAGACACGAACCTTCCTGGTCTTGTTTACCGGACCCCCGGTGCTCAGCTCGGTGTCTGACCCGAAAGAAAGGTACTTGATTTATTGAATGGGCGAACAAACAAAGGAACGCGTGAGGGGTTCTATGATCCCAAAGACTGACTCTGGGTCACCCTCGGCCAAGAGCAGCCCTTCGGGGATTTTTTTTTCACTTGTGACCATTAGTATCTTCTGGGCTGTGGCCTCCAGCTTTCACCGTGCTCCCTGCAGAAATGCTGGAGGGCCTGTCCCGCCTCACATACTGAGTCAGGGTCACCGCAAGGGCACAGAGCCGAGGAGATTACAAGGTCATGGCCTCGAGTTCCTATACGGACCCCCCTTTTTTCTTTTTTCTTCCTTTTTTTTTTGATGATGCAGTATCGATACTGTGTCGAGCAATACGTAAATTGTTACCCGCCGTTAGCAGCTAGAAAATGGACTAGTTATGAAATACCAACAATCACTTGGGCTGTTTAAATTCGACTTCAAAACAAGCTCAGTGTTAATAAAATGGGCTCAGGGTCGGAGCAGGTGGGGAGACAGGAGGAATATTCTGCAACTTTTTTTTTTTTTAACACAAAAGCCACCTGGCTCACCTCTGAGAGGACTTGGGCTGCCCCTGCAGAGGTGTGTCTGTTACAACTTGAAGAGCTGACGAGAAATCCCAGGGAAAGGGAAGTGAGGCAGCCACATCCGTTCCACGGAAGGCTCTGCGCCATCCATGTGGCTCTGAGTTTCTGAGAAGCCAAGGCAGAGAGAGAAGAAGGACGAGCAGTTAGGAGGTCTGCAGGGAGGGCAGGGCCTGGGGCTTTGGAGGGAAGAAAACCAAGAGGGAAGAGTGGGAATAACCTTGACTCTTGTTTCAGAGAAGGAGTTCAAGTGACTCCTTCCAAGAGCAAACAACTGTCACTCGTGGTCTCAAGGGACTTCTCCCTCCCTGGCAGAGCTGCGTGTGCATCTTGGTGTTTTCTGCACCTGCTGGGACAGTCATCACAAGTCCCTCCCATGAGGGAATGAATTAACGATTGAACAAGTGAGGGCCACGACTTCCATGGTCCAAATCCCATCCTTCCTTCAGCTGCTGTTCAGGGTCACCTACTCCGGGAAGCCCTCCCTGAATTCTCCTGCCCTTCCTTATCGAGACTCCTTCAGTGCTGGATGGGGGACCGGCGTGTAAAATGCTTTCCCTACGTGCTAAGAATTGGAAGGCCTTTCTTGTGTTTTCCGGTCGTTCCTCATTCGAGCTGGACCACAAACTCACGTGTTCACCCCACACTCTTCTAGCTCCTCCCATCGGCTCCACACTGTGCCAGACTCAAGGAATTCAAGAAGAAACTGGACAAATAAGGAGCTTACAGCCTAGTGTTGGGTTTGAAAAACCTGCCCGTGGACCAAACCCGACGGCAGCCTGGGTTTTGTAAGTAAAGCTTTATCGGTGGGGCGCCTGGGTGGCTCAGTCGGTGAAGCTTCCGGCTTCGGCTCAGGTCACGATCCCGCGGTCTGTGAGTTGGAGCCCCGCAACGGGCTCTGTGCTGACAGCTCAGAGCCCAGAGCCTGTTTCGGACTCTGTGTCTCCCTCTCTCTCTGCTCCTCCCCCGCTCGTGCTCTGTCTTTCTCTCTCTCAAAAATAAATAAACATTAAAAAAAAATTTTTTTTTAAATAAAGCTTTATTGGTGCACGGGCATGCCCGTTTGTTCACATGCGGTCGGTGGCTGCTTTTGAGCTGTAAGGACAGAGTGGAGTTGCCATGACAGAGACCATATGGCCTGCAAAGCCTAAGGTATTTGCTCTCTGGACCCTTACAGAAAAGTTTGCTGACCCCAGTCTGGTGAGAAAGACGACCTAGAAAAAGATCCTTCCAGCACGACGTGTGAGGGACAAGAACAGGGGACCATGGCTGAGACTGGCAGGCCTGGGGATGCACGCATGACTATAGATAGGGCGTCTGGGCAAGCTGTTTCCGTGGAGATGTTATGTGAGCTGAGACACGAAGGGTGAGAAGGCCGCTGTGTGAACAGCTAGGGAACAGCATTCCTGGGGGAGGGAATGCCGTAGGCAAAGGCCTGTGATGTGTTGCAGGAATGGCCAAGGGCTCATGTGGCCGGGAATGTAGTGAAGGAGGAGAGAGTAGGACAAGGCCAGTGTTGGAGAGGTAGGCAGGGGCTAGATCAGTGATTCCCAAGGTGGGCAACGTTGCCCTCTTGAGACCGTTCGAGATAATTGTGGGAGGGGGGTGCCGCAGGCTCAGTGAGCAGGCACCGAGGACGTGAGACTTCACGCAGTGCGTGGCACAGTCCCACAGAGCAATGGGCCGTCCTGGGTCCTGCACGACTTTGGGGTGTCCTGACGGGTATTCATGTAGGTGGCAAGCCATCTTACCCTGGACTTAACTCTCCCGTTCATATAAACTGAAGGTCACTTGGGCAGGGTATCAGCCATACACGGCCTTGTCTGGGAATGGAACTGTCATATAAATTAAGGGAAGGTTGCCCTGTGTGTTCTGTTTGGAACGCGACCCAGTAATGTTCACCAAGTTGGGAAATCGTGTCACCCACGCGACACCATTGCTTTTGGAATTTGAGTCTCCCGAGGATCACGTCTGTTGTCACGTGCGTTTGTACCTGCGGCATCGGCTCTGGCTTCACACACAAAGGCAGGTCCTTATGTTGACTAGTGAAGTCACGGCCAGGGAGTTTTCCTGATGAAATTCACATTGTCTTATTACCTATGACTTCTCTTCTCCCACCTTTGTATTACAGTGAAGGCATTATGTTGGTTGAAACCCCGATCAGTGGTTCAGCGTGTAGAAAAATCGTGCGACCTCCGGATTTTGTCTCGGGGTAGCAAAGGAGCATTTGCAAAATGTTGCCCGAGGGCGGCACCAGGGCCGGATCCCAAAGTTGCGTGTGGATCTCGAATCCGAGTCTGGATTTTATGCTGAGAAAAATGAGGAGCCCGGGCAAGACCGGAAGAAGAGTGATGGGTTCTTTCAGGCCAGGCTGCCTCTTTTTCTCTTTGATCCTGCACCCTCCCCGCCTCCACCTCCTGCACCTGGCAGAATGCGAATGCCCAGAAGGCATTCTGTAAATTAAAGTGCTGCCAGCCGGCACAACGTCAGCCTGGGGGCGAAGCAGGCCGGCACTCTTCCTGTGGCCAAGAGGGGTTAAGTGGCTTGCCTGGGCCAGAGAAATCCGGTAAATGGCATCTGGGTGAACACGGTGCCCGTGTCTGTTCGGGGTGCAGCCCCTGCTTCCTTTTCCTGCCCCTGACAGCGGTCCTGGTCTTCTCTGGCTTCCCCGCTTGCTGACCCACCCAGCCACCTTGGCCACCTGCCCAGCCCCAGCCCTGCTCCCAGGCCTTCCCCCTCACTCCTGTTATTCTGACGCTGCAGGCATCGCCGGGTCCCAGGAGCCAGCTTCTCAACCTTTAGACCCCGGGCCGGGATCTAGGAATATCTCCAAGAGTATTCCCCAACACCTGCAACAGATGTGCCCACAAATTACCTGCTCCCAGCGGCGGGGAGCTGGGGAGGAAAGGGCATCATTTTTCTAAAAGCCTTACACATTTAATTTGCAAAGTTACATCACGCCTTCGTGCACAGGTCAACTCTCTGGGAGCTTATTTCAAAACCAGAGGCGGGTCAGGGCTCCCGAGTGCGTTCTTCACAGAGAAGACAGCACGGGGGCAAGGGCAGGGGCGGTGAGTGGAGGGCCGTACGGGTCGGATGCTTTCACATGTACAGGGGCAGATGGGGAGAGGTGGATATTTGCAGGGTCCCTTGTCTGCACCTGCCACCACAGACGTCGTCTCACATCTTTCCAAGAGCAACAGCAGCACCCTCATCTCGCAGGTGTGGGACCTGAGCTTAACGAGGTTATGCACCTTTCACCACTGAACATGCTGTGAGACATGGGCCGAGCCTGAACTTGGCCTCGGGGCTGGAGGCTCCCACCGTGCCTTGAGATATGTGAATATGATGTCTAGAGCTCATCACACGTGTGCAGCACGTAGATGCACATCCCCACTGGGCTATACTTTTCTTTATTGGATGGAACTGGGTTCTTTATAATAAATAAGAGTCACAAAAAGCTGTGGGACCCATGTGAGAGTAACAGCCAGGAGTGGATAAAGAACTGTCCACAGAACAAGTTTAACAGGAAGTGGTAAAAATGAGGCTGGTTGAGTTCGCTCTTCCACCCCCATAAACTGTCCAGCTCAGTCAACCGACAAAATAATTGTCCTGGCTTTTTGGGGTGAAGGTAAGGGTTTCGGAATATTAACATGAGGTTCGTTTCATGTGCAGAAGAGACCATTTAGAAGTGTTTGGTTGCTAAAATTAATATCAGGTACATCACAGTTATAAAGCAAAAAAGCCCAGTGCTTCTTTATGCTTTTGAATTCTGCTTACAAATTATATTATCCTATTTATTCTTCTAGTAATGGGCTATATATATATATATATATACACACATATATACATGTATATATATACGTATATATATACACACACGTGTGTATATACACACGTGTGTATATATATGTATACATATATATGTGTGTGTATATATACGCGTGTATATATATGTGTGTGTATATCTATACGTGTGTATATATATGTGTCTGTATGTGTGTGTATATATATATACATATATATATATATCTTACTGTTTTAATCATTTTTTTCAAGTGTAACCTGATAATTTATTTGTGAAAAGAGCTAGTTTTGATGAAAAAAAACTCAATCCTTTCCTTGGAAACATAAAGAAACCCCCAAATATGGAAGCTTCACACATTTTCACGTCAACCTTGCACAAGGGGCCGTGCTAATCTTCTCTGCATCGTTCCCATTTTTGTATACGTGCTGTCGAAGCGAGCACTGTTTTAGTCTTTTTTAACGGTACAATCCAATGACATGAAGTACACTCACCCTGTTGTGCTCATCTCTCTTTTAAAAATAACGTAAGAAACCTTTCCTAAAACTTTTAGCAACGGACAAGTGGATCGAAGGCTTCTGGGAGAAAAAGCAGCCGCCCCACCACGCCACCGTGCCCGCTTCCCGGGGTCCAGAGAGCGCTTGGAAGCATATGTGTGTATCTCGTGTGACGTATATATTTCGGCCAGGTTTTATCAGCTGCGAGACTTCGTCACTCGCTGCCACTGAGAGATCATCTCGAATCCAGGCGGCCTCTTTTTCCTTCGATTTTTGCAAAGCGATGTCTCCCCAACCAGATTTACATTTTCAAAAACCCTTCAGATAATCACAAACCCAAGAAACTTCCCCTCCTCTGAGGTTTAATTAGGAGAAACTGTCTTTCTAGTCCTTCCAAGAGCCTTGCTCTAAATTTCTCAGCGGAAAGAGAAGGTTCACGGTGGATGAGTGGGAGCACGCGGAACCTGTGAACAGCCGTCCCCTCTGTCCCCCCTCTCTGCCTTGCAGCAGAGATAAAGCCACGTTGCAGATCACTGAAATCACATTGTGAGTGTGCCCTGTATCATTAGGACCCAGAGAATGGGGATGATCGCAACGCAGGATAACACATTAGCGATAGATAATAGAGTCTAAATAAACATAATCAGCTTTCCTCTATGTCTTCAGACCAAAGCTTATCTATAAATACCCTAATGACGCCCAACCAGCCAATTACTCGTTTCTTGGAAGGGCCCCTTATTAATGGCGTTGCAGTGAGGGAAAAACATTAATTATTGGACACAGTGGGATCTTTTACGTTCTGTCTGGTCCGGACAGCACCAATTAATGCAACAATTATTATCAACGACTGTGGCAGAATACTGAGTGCAGCCACCCCGGGCTGGCTCGATGGGGTGGGAAGAACATGCGCACTGGGGGGGACATCACCCAAGCTCTTTCTGTGGAGCCTGCTTTTCATCGCTGTGGAAGCTGCTGGAACAAAGCAGAGGGTGGCCTGAGGGTGCCGGTTTTTCTTTGAAAGCCACAGGGACAGTGTTCCTGGGGTGCTAAATGGGGGAGAGCGGGAGGAGTTAGGCGCCGGTCTGTTGTGTTGAGATGCTGAGTGAAACCCGGCAGAAGGTTGGAGAAGAGAGGCTACCTTTAGAGCACGGAGCACCTGGCTTGGCTTCTGCCTATTCCCTCAGGCTCTTCTCTCTCACTCGTTATAGTGCAGCCCCACTGCTACTCTCTCAGCCTCTCCAATTCAGCTGTGCCCCATCCTGCCCCAGGACATTGGCACAAGCGATTCCTCAGACGGAAAGATCCCCCCCCCCCCCCCCCACCGCCCTTTGCGAGACTGGCTCCTTTCTGAATGCAGTATGAAGCTTCCCTGTGCAAAAAGGTCTTTCTTGAGCCTGAACCCAACCTATACCTTTTCCTTCCTCATACTAGTCACTTTTTATTTCTCTGTTTACACAGTATGGATCACAAACTATGGGATAAACAGATACATCTTATTATTTTTCTGTCTGCCTCCCCCGCAAGAACGCAAGCCCCACGAAGGCAGGGCCTGTTGGTCTTTTTTTCTCCAGGCTCTCTTTGCATTTAGGAGGTGCTCGTTAAATACCTGGTGAGTGAATGAATGAACCCATGCGCTGTGCAGAAACAGATTATGCTTAAGGGGCTCCATGCCAGGTGCCTCACAGGCCAAAATAGCTATTCTCTTGCAAAAGTGTCACAGGGAAAAAAAATCAATTCAAATTGTTCTATTTAGAGCAAACTCTAGGTCAGCTCTACTTCTGCACTTAAAAAATTTTTTTTCTGAGGTTTATTTATTTTTGAGGGAGAGTCAGAGATGGAGTGTGGGCAGTGGGGGGCAGACACGGAATCTGAGGCAGGCTCCAGGCTCTGAGCTGTCAGGACAGAGCCCGACACGGGGCTCGAACCCACGAACCGTGAGATCATGACCTGAGCCGAGGTTGGACGCTTAACCGACTGAGCCACCCAGGTGCCTCCTTTACCTTTGCACTTTAAATTTTTTTTTTCAACGTTTTTATTTATTTTTGGGACAGAGAGAGACAGAGCATGAACGGGGGAGGGGCAGAGAGAGAGGGAGACACAGAATCGGAAACAGGCTCCAAGCCATCAGCCCAGAGCCTGACGCGGGGCTCGAACTCACGGACCGCGAGATCGTGACCTGGCTGAAGTCGGACGCTTAACCGACTGCGCCACCC
>NW_024412404.1:54585048-54680253 GCF_014898765.1 Herpailurus yagouaroundi
CCTGGCTGAAGTCGGACGCTTAACCGACTGCGCCACCCAGGCGCCCCAACATTAAAGAAAATTTTAAGGTGATGAACACGCTTGAAGGGCCTTTGCTCCCATCGTGGCCCTTTACTTGAACTGGCTACAAATGAAGCCCCACCGCCCAAGGTACCAAACGGTTGCAGGAATGCTCTATTTTTCTCTTCTCAGTGACAAGGAGAGGATCTCTTCTGGGAGGCTTTAATTACAGAGCACTTTGGAAAATTGGTCCAGCGAAGGGTGGAAGTGCTCCCTAGAGCCTTGGGCAGGGCCCTGAGAAGTGGGCGTGCCCCTGTGGCCCTTCTGGAAAAAGATCTCCAGGCTATTTGCACTAGAGGTTACCCTTTGGAGTGTTAAAGCGGTTGGTATGTGTTATTCAAAGACAGAGCCAAGTTCAAGAAGCTTACTTGACCTCACTGAACCTCAGCGATCCCCAGCCACTAACCACAACCAGCCCTGCGCACCCTTCACCGAGATGCTATTCCTCTGAGGTTTTCTAACCAGAGTGGAACCCTGGGAGCTTAAAGGCAGTTCGGGGGCGTCCTCGGCCCAGGACTGCTGTACAGATGTGGCCGCGGAAACATTGCCATCCCACTTCTTCTGAATAAGCATCTCCGGGGAAATGCTGAGAAATGACAGGGACACTCGAGTCATCTGTCAGGGCTGTTTTTTGCTTTCATCTCTCTAAGAATGGCAATGACCTCAACTCACAATGATCTCACCCCCTCTGCATGCCTCCAACACATTTCATCTTGACCCCGCCATCGGGCTCAAATGAGAACTGCCCAGCTCCTCGTCTGTGTGGGGACAGACAGGTTGGAAGCCGCTGGACAACAGCACATACAATGTCCCCACGCCCTGCTCAGTGCCTAGCTTGCTGGGTAGAAGTTTATTTCAATGCTACATTGTATCGACATTCTCCTCCCTTCATCGGCCAGCGGGAGACCAGCCGGGTGACT
Organism: Herpailurus yagouaroundi; assembly: GCF_014898765.1. Taxonomy (NCBI): domain Eukaryota; kingdom Metazoa; phylum Chordata; class Mammalia; order Carnivora; family Felidae; genus Herpailurus; species Herpailurus yagouaroundi. The sequence continues at coordinate 54,586,029 of NW_024412404.1, forward strand.
CCTGGAGAGCAGGACTTCAGAATGAGTGAATGTTTGGGCCCTTGTATGGAGCTGCTGGGGGTCGTGGGGAGGGGGTGGGGTTGGTGGCTAGAGATTTCGAGGGTGGCCGTCCTCTGCTGCAGAATGTCCTTCTTTTTAAAGGAGCGTCTGGGGTTACTGTTTGCTTCTGGATGCCCAGAATACAAATAAAAATGAAACATTATAGCGAGGTGGTTCCAAATAAGGAGGCTGGCTGATCTGAGTTCAAATCCTGCTCCTGCCACCTACTGGCAGGCGGTATCGAACATGTTACCGAATCTTCTGGTGCCTTGGTTTCCTTGTGCGTCAGACACGAATAATGGTCCTGGTCTCATCACCCTGGTGGGGTATCTGATGTTTGGATAAAGTCAGTAGAGTGTTTAGGATGGCGTTTGGGACAAAATAAACCTCCAGTAAATGTTAGCTGCCGTGGTCACCACTGCTGTCAATGAAGAGCTTTAGAACAGAGGAGTGAGGTCTCCAAGGATGGTCGGTTGACAACTTTATACTGAACGTCGGGCGGGGGGCCCCCGCCCGCCCCGGGAGCAAAACATCATCCTAGGTCTTGAGGATGCAGTGGTGACAAAGGTCGGTTCTATCCCAGAGAAGCTGTTGCACGTTACCCAAATCCCAGTTTCCTGCTGGCTGGGATCTCACTTATTCTGGAGACCCTGACCCACGTCCTGCAGGAGGGACCCCGACCGTGGATGTAAGGTGTTTGGTGAGCAGAAGAACAACAGTGACCAGGGAGTGGAGGCTGCTTCTGGTGGTGCCAGCGGTGGGGTTTGGGGTGTATTTCACAACTGACTGTAGTCCCCGGATCATCGTGCTGGGCGATCATTACCCATCTTTATTTATTTATTTATTTATTTATTTATTTATTTATTTTAAACGTTATTTATTTTTATTTTTGAGACAGAGAGAGACAGAGCATGAACGGGGAAGGGGCAGAGAGAGAGGGAGACACAGAATCGGAAACAGGCTCCAGGCTCCGAGCCATCAGCCCAGAGCCGACGCGGGGCTCGAACTCCCGGACCGCGAGATCGTGACCTGGCTGAAGTCGGACGCTTAACCGACTGCGCCACCCAGGCGCCCCAATACCCATCTTTAAATCAACCGGTGCCCACAGCCGTGTAGAAATGCCCATGTCAGAAGGCTCTAGGTCACAACTCATGGGCTGCAATTCAGATTGTCTGCAGTGAGGACGCTAACTCGGGACTCCTCTTTGAAACTGCTGTTTGTTTTCTCTGTTTGTGACTTCTGGATAGGTTTGACATTTCTTTATCAACTGATCGTGAGAAAGGTCCTCTGGTTACCATCCACTGCTCAGGAGGATGACTACTTCTCTGGGATTCCTCGTAGCAGCGCCCCCCCCCCCCCGACCCACATGAAGTTCTGTGTGCCACAGAGTCGCTATCTTCTTTGACCACCCCAGATATAGTTTCTAAATTTGGAGAAAATCAGTGCAAGCATTTCATGTGATGTGGGATTTTATTTCCATAGGTCTGACGTGTGAGCCTCCTGGTGGTGCCACATCATCCCTCCTCCTTTCCCTCCTCCTCCCGTGTCCTTGCCCCGCCCTTTCCTCAAACACGCAGGATTCTTGACGCTCTGGAAAGTCAGAGAAGGTAGTCGTCATTAAAAAAGCATCAAGTTGTTTAAAAAAAAAAAAGTCAAGGGGCGCCTGGGTGGCGCAGTCGGTTAAGCGTCCGACTTCAGCCAGGTCACGATCTCGCGAGATCTCGCGTGATCTCGCGTGAGTTCGAGCCCCGCGTCGGGCTCTGGGCTGATGGCTCGGAGCCTGGAGCCTGCTTCCAATTCTGTGTCTCCCTCTCTCTCTGCCCCTCCCCCGTTCATGCTCTGTCTCTCTCTGTCCCAAAAATAAATAAAAAAACATTAAAAAAAATTAAAAAAAAAAAAAAGTCAAATTCTTGACCCTTCCTCCGATGGTTTCCTTTATTATTCAAGATGAATGACTTTTCTTTTGCACTGAGAATACAGGTCGTTTCCAAAACAAAGCAGTTGGCATTTCCAGGCCCTTGGTGGAAAGACAGGTGGAAAGCAACCTTCTTCCGGTTTTCTGGGGCTTTTCCTGACACAGAGCGGTTAAGGGGAAAAACTCATAGCTTGCTTACTGCACTTCACTTGGCCCCGTCTGATCACACTGCCTTCCCGCTGGTATCTCGTGACATCTTGTGCAAGTTCAGGATCGTCCTCAGCAGGGTACCCATACGTGAACCTCGCATAATTGGGGTCCCTCACGTAATATGTGTACCTTACATAATTGCTCTAACCATCTACCTTATTTAATTGGAAACCGGGAACCTTTGAGCTATCTAATGACATCATATGACTTTTATTAATTTCTGCCTATTTGCTTAGTTGCCAATTTCTAAACTTGTCCTAAATCTTGATGAGGAAAGGAAATGCTGAGTAGGCAGCTACCAACAGAGTTTGCTCAAGCCATAAATGAAATATTAAATGAAAAGAAATCAGGAAAAGAAGAAACCCACACAAAAAATTAAGCCGTGGTGCCAAAGACCATCTCGGTTGAGCCCCGACGACACTTGCCTTTGCTATGGAGACGGGAAAGTGTCCCGGGCTCCGAATCGGCTCTGGGTAGCCCCTGGGTGCAGCTGGCAGGCAGAAGTTTTGGGGAAACCCTGGTATAGTGAGTGGCTAAGAAAACGGGCCTTGAGACAGACTGCTGGCCGGCCGCAGGATCTGGGGTGAGTCATTTTGGTTTGTGGGGCCTCCGTTTATCCATCTTTAAAAAAGGAGCCAAAATTAGCCCCTGTATCAGAGGGCGGTCCTGGGCTTAAATGAGATAATTTGTATGACGCATTTAACATGGGGCCCGACTCATCGAGAACACTCGATAAAGGAGGGATCCGTGCTTTTCTAATCATTGGAACCAGTTAACGATGGCATGAGCTTCCTGGGGCATGGAGAGTGAGCCCCCTGCCCCCGGATGTCCTTTAGAGACGACAACAGGCTTCTCAGAGTTTCTGTGCCACCATCACCCAGGGAGAGTGTTAAAGTTCGATTCTGATTTATTATTATTTTTTATTTACAGAGACAGAGAGACAGGGAGAGCTGGGGGGGGGGGGGGCAGAGAGAGGGAGAGAGAGAATCCCGGGCAGGCTCCACACGGCCAGGATGGAGCCCAGTGCGGGGCTTGAACTCATGAACCGTGAGATTATGACTTGAGCCCGAATCCAGAGTCGGATGCTTAACCCACGGAGTCACCCCGGTGCCCCTTGATTCTGATTTAAACAGCCCCTGGGTGAAGCCTGAGATTCTGTATTTCTAAGGGGTCCCAGGGAAAGCTGATGTTGCCAATGACCACAGCTGGGTAGCAGGGAGCTGGCTGGTTCCTTGGGGGGCCTGATGCAGAAGGTACGTGATAATCCGGAGACAGCAATGAGCCAGGCCTCTGTGGTCCTGTGTGGCGGCCACTGGCCACACGTACTGAGCATTTGAAGTGTGGCTTAGTCCAAATTCAGATGTACGAGGAGAGTAAAATACACAAAAACCTAGTGTATAAGAGAAGAATGTAAAATATCTCAACAATTTTTAAATTGATTACAAATCAATATAAGGTGATAATATCTTGGATATATTAGGTTAAATAACCTATTAAAATTAATTTCACCTTTTTTTTAACTTATTTTGTTTTATATGGCTATTAGATAATTTAAAATGACATATGTGGCCCACATTTTATTTCTTTTCTGTTTTTACAATTTTGTCTTTATTTTGAGAGAGAGAGAGAGAGAACGCGAGCAGGGGAGGGGCAGAAAGAGAGGGAGAGACAGGGAATCCCAAGCAGGCTCCGCGCTGTCAGCACGGAGCCCGTCGCGGGACTCGAACACACAAACCGGGAGATCATGACCTGAGCCAAAACCGAGAGTCAGACGCTTAACCGACTGAGCCACCCACGTCCCGGTGTGCATGCGTTGTGCGCGTCCCCCGGGGAACCTGTGTGGCCGTTTCCCCCCAGTGCTGGAGGCGGTGAGCAGGGAGAGACAGAAGTCCGGGGGTCTCCGGCCTCCTGTCCGCCTGGGTTGGGGCACAGGATGAGCAGGGACCCTGCGTGTTCTCTCCTCTTCCCTCTCCCTCTCCTTCTCTCAGAACCAGCAGGACACAGAACGCAGTGCCCCGACAGAGATCATCCGTTTCTACGCTGAAAATGCCATTTCTTGAAATAGCCTCACCGGAAGGAAACAAACTTAGTCTTCAGCCCAGAGCTCCTCACTGAGCTGACGCATCGCCCCCCCCCCCCCGCCCCAAGTAAAAATGGCTGCCGGGGGTGGCATTTCCTTCGGGAGCTGGGTGTTTAGGAACCCAGGGGGCGAGACCCTGGCAAAGCCCACGAGGCAGTGCAGGCTCCTGGACGGTCGTCCAGGGGATCTGGCTCGAATTCACGTGGGGGTCTGGGGAACTGAGACCTGTCACTCTGCAAACGACAGGGCCACCAGAACCTGGGGGTTGACCTGTCACAGGCAGCTGCTAATTCAGGCCCTATCGTTGAACACTTCTTTTTTTTTTTTTTTTTTTTTCAACGTTTATTTATTTTTGGGACAGAGAGAGAGACAGAGCATGAACGGGGGAGGGGCAGAGAGAGAGGGAGACACAGAATCGGAAACAGGCTCCAGGCTCTGAGCCATCAGCCCAGAGCCCGACGCGGGGCTCGAACTCACGGACCGCGAGATCGTGACCTGGCTGAAGTCGGACGCTTAACCGACTGCGCCACCCAGGCGCCCCAATCGTTGAACACTTCTAACATCGTCTCTGATCTTGACTACCCATGTCCAGCCTCCCCTCTTAAAATAAAAAAAAAATTTTTTTTTGGCCATGCGTGATTTTTGCGTGTTTGAAATCGAAACCGGAATCTGAGAACAACCTGCTGACATCATGGCCAACGTTTCTGCCTTTCCTTATTTGTCCGTAACTAATAGCTAAATATGAGGTTCTGACTTTTGCATGAGTAACGGGCTGAAAGCCTTGTATGACTTTGAAAAGCTGTTTCATTGCAGGAGACCCAGCGGAGAGAGCAGTTAGCAGCTTGGATCCAGTCTCCCCCACCCCCACTTCCAGCTGGAGACCTCACACAAGTGATGCAAGGAATATGCCTTGGTGTCCTTATCTGGAAGATAGTGATGATGACACCTGCCTCCCACCCCGGCCGGGCTGCTGGGACTTAATATGGTAAAAGACAGAGAGCAGTTCCCGGCTCCCGGGAAGGCTGAACACGTGTTGGCTGTTATTCTGAGCTAATAAGGGCTCCCTGAATAGCAGCCTCTTTTTTTCAGCTGGCAAATTATTTAGGAAAAAACCCCAGATTGCACACCTGGTTGAGAAAGAGTCAGGTCCTGTGTGGCAATGATGTAACATGCCTACTTTGGGCAGATGTGGTCATTTAGGGAGTGACACATTTTCCTGTACTTCATCGAAGTCATTGCAATGGGTTTCATCAACCAGCAGGCTTGGGAGTGAGCCACGGGGTTAGAAAGAGCCTTTTCTGCCACTCCAGGCTGCTCTCACTGGGTCAGGGCCGGGAGGGTGCGAAGGGAGGCTTCCTTCCATGGTGACATCCATCCGTGTCCAAAATGGTGACAACGGAGACAGGGAGAGGAGCAGGACACACGGGCCCCCTTGATTCTCCAGGGGGATGTTCGCTGCATCACCAGAAGAGGTGGGAGGATTTTTGTTTGTTTGTTTGGTGTTTGCCCTGATAAAGGGAGGCTTGAGTACTGAGGTATTTGTAGGACCTTTTGAACGTTGAATGACAGCGTCTAAGGGGAACAGCTTGGATGAGGTGAGAAGAAGGTGATAGAGGGTGAGAACGTTCCTTGTCTGTGAGTTTCTCTAAAAGTCTGAGCACCCTGAGAAGACATTCTCGTGGGATTTCTGAACCATCGACCCAGCTGGAGCAGGGGGCTCTATTTGCAGGAGACTCCAGCAAGTACAGAGAATCTGGGGGCTCAAACCCTCTTTGGAAGGAGGCTGAGAATGAATAAAAGTGGATAGACAGCTCACTAGTTATCCAACTGACCTGTAGTAAATCGAGTTGCCAATGGCGGTGGCTGGTAAATCCGTGAGTCAGATCAAATGAAGTCAATGGTAAGAGCACAGATTTGGGCCAGATATTCTTGGGTTAAAATCTTGCTCCGTTGTATTGGCTGTGCGATGTGGATTAAATCGCTTAACCTCTCTGAGCCTCCTTCCTACGAGAGGGAAGAACGTGCTGATCTCGTAGGGCTGTCGGAGCAGGTAGACGAGAGGGGTCGTGAGGCCTCCTGACCTGCCTGGTGCAGATCCAGACTCTGCCGGCCCACCAGCCTCTTGTCATCTTCCAGGCTCAGCTTAACTGTCACTCTCAGGCAGGCCCTGCCCGATCGATCACCAATGGAAAACGCCATGCCGGTTCCTCCCATTTGCATCACTGCCCCTGGTTGGTTTCCTTCCCAGCGTGAGACACAGCCTGTGCTCTTCTCGTCTGCTTGCTGTTCTGTGTGTGTTGACCGCTGGCTGTCTCTGGCCGCCGGACCGAGGTCACCAAAGGCAGAGGCGTGATCTGTGTTGTTTTGGGACTTGGGGTGCCTTGATCACTGCCTGGCTTACAGCAGGTGGATGGGACCGGAGATCCCTGTCACCAGGGCAAACTTGTGAGCCTGGTTAGTCCTTGGCTTTTTTGTATCTGTGATACCAGTAACCATTTTAAAGGGTTGTGTGGTGGTAAACCCAGGGTGAAACCCAGGGTGAATTTCACTGGGTACAGGAGGTAAGTGACACAGAGTAGGAATCAATAGTGTCGGGTGGTCTCGTGAGACGGCTTGGGAACACTCAGTGTCCCCCCAGATCACGAGTATTTTTTATTATTTATTTATTTATTAAAAAAAATTTTTTTTAATGTTTTATTTTTGAGACAGAGAGAGACAGAGCATGAAGGGGGGAGGGTCGGAGAGAGAGGGAGACACAGAATCCGAAACAGGCTCCAGGCTCTGAGCTGTCAGCACAGAGCCCGACGCGGGGCTTGGACTCACGTACCGCGAGGTCATGACCCCAGCCGAAGTCGGACACTTCACCGACGGAGCCACCCAGGCGCCCCATATTATTTATTTATTTTTGAGAGATAGAGTGAGTGGGGGAGCAGCAGAGGGAGAGACAGGATCCCAAGCAGGCTCCACACGGTCAGCACAGAGCCCGACACAGGGCTCGATCTCTCAAATCATGAGCTCATGACCTGAGCCGAAATCAAGAGTCAGACGCTCAACTGACTGAGCCACCCGGGCACCCCACAAATATTTTTATTCTTTCCCCCACTGTTGTTTTTTCCACAGAATTCCACTTCTTGCTTGCAGATACAAGGAACACAGAATGCAAAATTTGGGGGAAAATTATAACCCTATAGAACGAGAAAAGGAAAAACAAGTTTTTACTATTTCGACGTACAAAACCAATGATTTCACTTATAATGTCTGTGGAAGTCTGCGGCCAATGCGTGAATTCACATGTTAACCCATAAACTGATCATAGAAGTCAGTCTAAATGGGAAAATTAGTAATCTTCGGACTTACTGGTTTATTCCATCCCAAAGGGAACACAAGTCTTTTTCTCTGTACGTTTAAATCAGGACGTTTCTTCATGAAATCATCTCCCATAAAAAGAGAATTGGTGTTTCCCCCTCAATAAGAAGTGTGGAACATTGTGGATTTCTCTTTTCACTTCGACTGGTAGGAAGCTCCAAATGAATTTCAACATTCAATAATAATGTTCACTCTCAGGTGGTTCCTCCTACTTCTTTCTGGTTATGAAAAGGGGCAGGACTTAAGTCAAGAAATGCATTTTGGAAATGTGAGCCGCTTACTAAAACCCTGTGGCTAAGTTTTGTCGGACGGGCAAGCTACAGCGTTTGTTACAGCATTCGCGGAGACGTCTCTTTGACCCTGACCTCGTCTCTCTCTCCCTTGCTCTGGTCCGCAATGTCCTCAGCTGTCGAAAGAGGCGTTTCGGCCCAGGAGGGTCATTCTGAGCGGTTGCAGATTTAAAGAAGGTGCTTTCATTGTTTCAACGTTCTGATGCACAGAGAAGCCTGTTCTTTTCTGCTGTGTTTCCCCGCATTAAAGCAGGGATTCTTTTCAAACTTTTTTTTTCTTTTAAACCACATTGTCTTTCGTCCAAAAATAAAACTGATGGGGAATCCAAATACATGAAACAGATCACAGAGGAGCTACTGCGGTTGAAGTCAAGGGTGGGACTGTCGGCAAAGAATCCTCACCTCGCCCACCACTCCTTTTCAGGGCACCCCCACCCCCCCAACCCCAGCCCCTGAGGCTTCCCCAGAGTTCCAGGGAGCACCGTCTGCAACCACAGTATTACGGGCTTGCTTCACATCGGCAGAATAAAATGCACGTTCTAAAATTGACCTGTCTTAACCCAAACCTTGGTTGTAAGCCTCTCAAGGGCCAGCAGTCCGTGGCACCTCGGAAAATACAGACGTGGAAGACACGAGGGAAACAGTTTGTTTTCCCATCAGGGGTCGGCGCCTGGGTGGCTCAGTCGGTTAAGTGTCCGGCTTAGGTCTGATCTCATGGTCGGTGAGTTCGAGCCCCCCTGTCGGGCTCTGTGCTGACAGCTCAGAGCCTGGAGCCTGCTTCGGATTCTGTGTCTCCCTCGCTCTCTGCCCACTCGCACTCTGTCTCTCTTGCTCTCAAAAATAAATAAAACATAAAAAAAATTTTTTTTTTGAACAGTAGCTTCAGTGTTAAATTTGCACTTTATGGGGGCTGGGGAAAGGGGGTAGGGAGGGGAAGGGGGATAGGACTTCCCCAAACCGTAATGAAAGGATGGAAAGCCCTGTTGAGTTTTTTCTGGGAAAACTGGTTCCCCCGCCCCTTTCCCCTTCAATTGAAATATTGCTTTAAAGCATTGGCAGGCTTACAGAAGTAAAATGAAAAACAAATCCCACAAAAATCCTGGAGTACCATAAAAATAATGAATAAAGTAGTGCAAAATGCTTTGATTTCAGTAATATTTTTCAATAAGGCTGGCGCATTCCAAACAGATTGTATTTATCTTGAAGGAGGCCCTTGTGCATCGTGGCTTTAGAGTTTATAACAACTTTTTGGTGGTCTTGGTTGTGATATGATAACAGAAAATACTCATGTAGCGAAAACAGCATGAACTTTGAAAGCCGGTCAACCTGGGTTCAAATCTGTCCTCCCCTTTACATTTCCTGGGCCACTTTGAGTAAGTGACCATCCTGTTAGGGCTGAGTTTCCTCACCTGTAGAAATCTGAAGAGTAAGGTCTCTCTCTGTGGGCTGTGAAGTTTGAGAGTGAAAGCTGCTGGGAGGGCTTGTAGGCACCGGGACTGAGTTTGAGTAGAGATGGTGATCGTGTATTTGTGTCCAGAGCTCTGCAAGTTGTCTACCATTCTGCACAAAGACCAACCCACCAACCGCACTGGGGGCTCCCGCTCTTGCCCTGTTTCCTCTCCATTTGCATGGCCTTGTTTCAGATTGTAAAATGAATACATAGTTCCTGGAGGATGCTTGAAAACTGAAGATGGATGTTAAGAAAGAAAAAAAGAAGTCACCCACAATCCCGATAAAACTCTGGTGTGTTTTTCTCTGTATATAAATGTATACTTTTTTCTTTCGTCGATTTCTATTTCTTGGCAAGAGAACAGTTCATCGACATTTTCCAATGTATTAGAAGGTGCATACTATCTTTCTTTTATAGTTTCTTAAAATACTCCTTTTATCAGTACAAGAGTGATACATGTGCCTGGTTAAACATTTAGAAAAAGTGAAGGCATGAGAAGAAGAAATGAAAATACCACCTATGATCTCAATATACAGAAAGTCACCGCTGACATTTAATTGAATATCCTTCTTGTCTCCCTTCTCTCACTCTCCCCCCCCCACTCTCTCTCTCCCCCGCTCTTTCAGATTTATATACATGTGTGTGTATATATACATATATTAGACAAATAGATCAATATTATTTATATATAAATATATGCGACATATATATTTTTCTTCTGGTTTTGTTTAGATCTAATTGACTTAATGACTTGACATGTGTCTATGTTGTGAAATGATCACCGCAATAAGTTTAGTTAACATCATCAGCTCACACACTTACAATTGTTTTCTTGTGATGAGATATATAAATTTACACTTAAAAACTCAAATTGGAAACTTCTTGAATGACTGCTATCGCAGCTACTTTCTTTTGCCGATTATTGCATTGAGAATACTTTCCTATATCCTGAACTTTGCTTCTATGTCATAGTTTTCAGTGGTTGATATTGTTTCATCGTTATATATCATAGTTTATTTTATTAATTCCCTATTATTAGATAGATTTCTGTATTTGACTCTCATAAACAATTTTGTAGCGAACATTCTAACAGCTAAATTTATGCTATATCCATGATCTAGTCTTAAAAATAAATTTCTGAAAGTGGAATTTCTAGTGGACTTGCGTGTACATTTAAAAAAAAAAATTTTTTTTTCAACGTTTATTTATTTTGGGGACAGAGAGAGACAGAGCATGAACGGGGGAGGGGCAGAGAGAGAGAGGGAGACACAGAATCAGAAACAGGCTCCAGGCTCCGAGCCATCAGCCCAGAGCCTGACGCGGGGCTCGAACTCACGGACCACGAGATCGTGACCTGGCTGAAGTCGGACGCTCAACCGACTGCGCCACCCAGGCGCCCCATCGCGTGTACATTTTTAAATCTTTTGCCCAATTGCCCTCCAGTAAGTTTACACTAATTTATACTTCCTCTAGTAGTACATAAAAGTATCTGCCTTCTTGTACCCTTATGGTTATTATACGGGTAATGTTATCAAAAAGAGACAAATGTTGTGCTAATTTGTCAAAAATCATCATACTTTATTGTAATTTACATTTTTTATCAGTAGTATAATTTTTTCCTAGTTTGAATTCTCTGCCATATCTTTTATGTTTTTCTCTTTCATACTGATTTGTTGTGCTTAAACAAACATAGGGAAAATGGATAAAGTATATTAGAAAAGAGTATAGTTAGATTCGTTTTGGCAATTGTACACATCTGTGAGAACACTCAGATTAAGATATAAGACATTTTTAACACTCTAGAATAGAACCTCCATTGATCTATTTGTCTATCCTTGTAATAATGCCACATTCAAAAAGTATTATATACTCAGACATAAATCCAACAAAAGGTACGCAAGAAAGACTGCAACACACTATTGAAAGAAATGAAAGAATATCTAGCAATGGAAGGATATACTATATTCATGAGTTGGAAAGCTGCATATTGTAAAGAAGTTGATTCTCCCAAAATTCATCCATAAATTAAATGCCATCCCCAACAAATTCCAGAAAACTTTTATTTTCTGTGGAGCAAATGAGCTGATTCTAAAACTATATGGAAATTCAAGAGCCAAGAAAAGCCAAGGCGATTTTCAAGAAGAAATACAAAAGGGAAGGATTTACACTACCAGATATCAAGATTTACTATAAAACGATAGTAGTTAAGCCAAGGGGTATTATGGGTAAAAGGGTTGAACAGACCCTTCCGAAAGAAGACAGTCAAATGACCAATAAACATACAGAAAGGTTGTACACGTCACTGGTCATCAGGGAGATGCAAAAAACCACAACGTGATACCACTACAGACGTGCCAGGATGCCTGAATTTCAACAGACATACCGAGTGTTGGAAGGATGTGGAGCCACTGGAACCCTCCTATACTGCTGAGAGGAATGTAAATCGGTACAGTTTAGAAGAAGGTGGTTTGGCCGTATCCATGAAACGTACACCTACCTATGAGGCAGCAATTCCACTTGTACGTATATACCCAGCAGAAATGCACACGTTTGTTCACCAAAAGACTATTAATGTTCATTAATGAAATGCCCACTGGCAGTGGAATAGATGATTCCATGGAACTGTCTATTTGTACATACATACAACGGAATCCTATATGGCAACGAGGATGAAAAGATTACAGCTACATGCAAAAAACATTATGTTCGGGGCACCTGGGTGGCTCAGTCGGTTAAGCTTCTGACTTCGGCTCAGGTCACAATCTCGTGGTCCGTGAGTTCGAGCCCCGCGTCGGGCTCTGCGCTGACCGCTCGGAGCCTGGAGCCCGCTTCGGATCCTGTGTCTCCCTCTCTCTCTGCCCCTCCCCTGCTCGTGCTCTGTCTCTCTCTGTCTCAAAAATAAATAAAAATATTAAAAAAAAAAACAAAAAACCATTGTGTTCAACAAAATAAGCCAGACCCAAAGCACACATGGAATGAGTCCATCTATGTAAAATTCGAAAACAAGCTAAACTCACCTATGGTGTTAACACCAGTCAGGGTGGCAGTTACTCTTTGGGGTATGAAGTGGTTATTAGGGCAGAAGGTGGGTTCAGGGCCCATGGTCATGTTCTGGTTCTTAACTAGGTGCTGATTATGTGGGTGTTTTCCTTTTGAAAATTCATTGATCCGTTTATTTATAACTTGTGTACTTCAAATTTTGTATATCACTTCTTACTTCTTTTCCAAGAAGAAAATAAAAACCTCAGTGGCTCGGGTTGTATGATTTTTTGCTTTGTATTGCTGAGGAGACTTCTGAGGCCAGCCACGTTCTCCTTTCTTGGGTAGGATTATAGAATTTCCCTTACCTAAGACTAAGACAAGATTTCCATAGTATTTCTATATATTGGCTATTTTAATTAATATTGTTTGATTTTCAGGGAGCACTTGGGATCTAAAGACTTGTCATTCTTTTTTTTTAAGTTTTATATGATTTTCTTCTATTACTTGTTAGATTACCATCTTTTTTTACTACCTCCATTGACGTTCCTGATAAATGGTAATTGAATTTATTGAATCGTTAAAAAAAAATCTTTTCTTTTAAAATGCTCATCTCTTTATTCTGGGAAAATTTCTTGACCTTATTTTGTATTTCATTGGCTTATAATTTTTCAAGTTTTCCAGCTGCTAGTTGTTGCTTTCAATTTGGCAATTGTTCTCATCATCTGATAGAATTTCCTCTTCTCTGATGTTCTTTTAAAATTATCAGCTGCTCTTGGGCGCTCCTGGGGGGCTCAGTTGGTTAAGCGTCCAACTCTTGATGTCGGCTCAGGGCAGGATCTCACGGTTTGTGACACTGACAGTGTGGAGCCTGCTTGGGATTCTCTCTCTCCCTCTCTCTCTCTCTGCCCTGCTCATGCTCACTCACTCTCTCTCAAAAATAAATAAAATAAACTGAAAAAAATAAATTCTCAACTGTTCTTGATACGGTGTTGAGAATACAACTAGATGGTTCCTGAAATTTCTGCTGCTTCTTGTAGTGCCAGTTTCTAAGGGAAGTATTTTCTCCAATTCCTCAGAGCAGCTCTCTATGTGCACATCAGGATCTTTCCTTCTCCAGCTTCTTCGCTCCATCGGCACACGTTATGGAGATGGTCAGAGATAAGAGCTAAGGTGGGTTCTGTTGTTATACACATTTTTACTAAGTACATACGATTTGCCAGTCATTCCCCTAGGTCCTGAAGGCAGAACAGGGAACTCTCTAGAAACCATTCCTGTTCCCACAATGTGGTCCAGGGAAGTCAGCACACTTGGGCCCCGGGCACTTCCTGTAAAGAAGGAATGTTTTCACACTGAAAATCTTGTTTTCACGGAGTGCAGGATTCATATGTGTTCAAGAAGGAGGGTGAGGACACATTCCAGGGTTGACAAGAAAGGGGACAGCTGCACCAGCTTCTTCTCCGTTAAGGTAGCCCGTTGAGGGCTGAAGGAATTTCGAGAGACAGGCAGTGTGGGTTTTGATCTTTGCAAATACTGGCCATGAAAAATGCTAACCCCAGTCATGGGCAGGAAACTCATCCAACTTCATGAACCCAAACTCCAATAACTAATGGGCCAAGGGCATCCAGAGAATACTCTGTGGCCCACAGTTCAGTAAGTGCTAAGAAAAGCCCATCAATGTTGCTGGGATTAGCAGAAAGAGGGACTCTTCCTGCCATCATTCCCTAGGCCAACATCGCTGAGGAGGTTGGCGAATGGGAAATGAGGGGGAAAAAAAGGCACTGTATGTGGTGCCTACATCCTGATTCTGCCTATGGAGTTCATTTTGCAACTAGTTTGGCTTGAAGAACTTTCCAGAAAGTTCTGTTGTCCAATCATAGATGGGAGATGGGCACATTACCGAGTTAAAATTCAGGAGACCTATGTGGGACTTGGTTCCCTGTGCTTTTAGACTCCTCAGGCAAAATGAGTAGCCATGTCAGATGGTGAATTTGTTAGAACCTCTGCTGCCTATCAGTCCGGGTATCGGCCCAGAACCAAAGTCACTTTCTACGGAGAATCCGGCAGGAGAGGGAGGAACAAGGGGGGATTTGCTCCGTTCGCTGAGGGGCAAGTGACATTTTCACGGTCCAGCCATCAGGTCCACATCCCCAGCATTCCAGACACACCGGGTCAGATCATAGTGCTTGAATCAGAAGCGAAGAAGTAATGGAATATTCTTTGGGATTTTGAGTTTGTTTTTGCCCGGCCGTGGGAGGAGGGATCCAACCTCTTCTCTTCCCATCCATCCTTCCAACTACCCCCAACGTTATTTCCATCAGGAGCCTGGCATTTAGGAAGGGCTCGCTCAGTGCTAGCTTCTATGAACACTGTTTGCTGTGCATTGTCCGTTTTCGGTGCCTGTCATAAGAGAGGCCGTTCAGGGACTGCAGCCCTGAACCTGATCCCCGGAACAGGGATCTGGCCTCAAGTGAAAAATGCGAGGCTTTCCACCTCTTCCCATTTTCTCTACTAGTTCCCGCTTCCCAGTCGGAGGAGAAGCTGTTTAGAAAAATCAGGCCACGATTACCCCCAGGAGAAAATATGTTTTGAGCCTAGTGAAGGCCTTCACTGAGTGACATTAATTATACTCGTTTAGGTTTGACATTATTAATTAACCTTCTCAGCTGTTTATATTGTAGCCTCTTATTAAAACAATATGATTAAAACAAATAATTAAAGACAATTACTACCACTTGAAATGTATACGCCATTTTAAGCTTACAAAAGGCTTTTCTATCCACAATTTGGTTTGAGAACACATTTTGATTCTACAATGTGTGTATTTTTTGCCCCCATTTTTTTTGTAGCGGTAACATATGCATAACATCCAACTTACCATTTTTAACCATTTTAAGTGTCAGCTTCAGCGGCATGGAGTACCTTTACAACATTGTGCAGCCGTCACCACCATCCGTCTCCGGAGCTTCCTAATCACCCCAAATGAAAATTCTGTGTCCATTAGACCCTAAGGCCTGATCCTCCCCCCCCCCCCCAGACCCTGGTAACCTCTGACCTGCCTTCTGTCTCCACGAACCTGACTATCCTCGGGCCTTCACAGAAGTAGACTCATACTTCTCCTTTTGTGTCCGGCTTCTTGCGCCGAGTATAATGTCTTCGAGTTTTATCTATGCGGCAGAATGTATAGAATTTCATTCTTTTCGAAGGCTGACTGACTATTCCATTGTACGCGGACATCACATTTTGTTTATCCGTTCATCCGTTGATGGACATGTTCATTGTTTTTCCTTTTGGCCATTGTGAAGAAAGCTGCTACGGACATTGGCAAGACTTATCTGACAAATGCAGTTAAGTGACCCACCTTGTCTCACGGAGGCAGAGCCTGGATCCCCACTCTGACTGCATGTCGGAATGACCTGGGGAGTCAAAAACCAGAAACAAAACCAAAACACAGAGTGCCTGGTTGGCTCAGTGTGGGGGGGACTGGGGGGCCCAGTCAGTTAAGCATCCAACTCTTGGTTTTGGCTCAGGTCAGGATCTCATGGTTCGTGAGTTACGGTCCCACATCGGGCTCTGCACTGGCAGCAAGGAGCCTATTTGGGATCCTCTCACTTCCTCTCTCTCTCTGCCTCTCCCCTGTTCACTTACTCTCTCTCTCTCTCTCTCTCAAATAAATAAATAAACTTTTAAAAAACCCACAAAAAATCAAGAAACCACTCTGTACCATCAGAGCAACAGATTCTCTGGAGGTGAAGTTTAAAGAACCGTCCAGATGATTCTTTCATGAAGCCAGAATTGGGGCCGTGGACCCATAACAGTAGTAGGTCTCTCAGATTGGGCCACTCGAGACCATTCATAGGCTTTCTCCTTTGGGTTTCCATTTTTTTTCTTTTTCTTTTTAACTTTCTTTTTTCTTTTCTAAAATTTACATCCAAGTTAGGTAGCATGGAGTGCAACAATGTTTTCAGGAGTAGATTCCTTAGTGCTCCTTCCCCATTTAGCCCCTCCCCCCCCACACCCCCTCCAGCAACCCTCAGTTTGTTCTCCATATGTATGAGTCTCTTCTGTTTTGTCCCCCTCCCTGTTTTTGTATTCTTTTTGTTTCCCTCCCCTTATGTTCATCTGTTTTGTCTCTCAAAGTCCTCATGTGCGTGAAGTCATATGATGTTTGTCTTTCTCTGACTAATTTCACTTATCATAACACCCTCTAGTTCCATCCACGTGGTTGCAAATGGCAAGATTTCATTCTTTTTGATTGCCGAGTAATACTCCATTGTATATATATACCACATCTTCTTTATCCATTCATCCGTCGATGGACATTTGGGCTCTTTCCATCCTTTGGCTATTGTCGATAGTGCTGCTATAAACATGGGGGTGCGTGTGTCCCTTTGAAACAGCACACCCGTATCCCTTGGATCAATGCCTAGTACTGCCATTGCTGGGTCATAGGGTGGTTCTATTTTTAGTTTTTTTGAGGAACCTCCATACTGTTTTCCAGAGCGGCTTCACCAGCTTGCATTCCCATCCATTTCTTTACTAAAGCCCCCCATCACAATCAGTGGACCAAAGCGAATCTTCTTGGTATCATTTTAGCTTATGATTTGGGGCAGGAAAAAGAAAACAAAGATTTCAAAATTCAAAATTCAAGCTCAAAAAAGAAAGCCTGCTCTCAATACCGTGAAGCCAAATGCTGGTTTGTTGGCTAAATATATGGAACTATTTGTTTCTTGGATTTTAATCATCTCGTTTTAATAACACGCCACAATACAAACAATTGTGTGGGTTAATTCAGCTCCCTTTAAGAAGTCTTGTTCTGTACGCCAAAGCTTGTTGTTCCATCTAGTTAAACGCTCATGCATTAAAATGCTAATAATTAAACTGTTACGATTGACTAATGAACTCTGCCAGCGATAAATGATGGTCTTGTTAGATTCACTGCACAGCAAGCCTCCTTTTGTACTGAGAAAGTTAAAGGTTAAAGCGCTCTTGAAACCAGTGAGCGCATCTAGGAGCAATTACAATTTTTCCTGGAAACTAATAGTTGCTACAACGATGTTTCAATTCCAACCCAGTAAAAGTAAAAAGCAAAAAAAAAAAAAAAAAAACAAAAAAAAAAGGGGGGGGGGGGCGCGCCGAGGGAGGACGACTCCGAGCTCTATTCACGGAGAAGGATGTGGGGTTTTCTTTAGCCCACAGGACAGATGGCATAGTTGTTCAGACTAAAGCCTACTGAATTACAAACATCCTTCTTAGAACCGGTCTCCCAAAAATGCAGATAGAAATGGTGAGTTTTCAGGAAATAGCAGCAGGTGACCCAGCCTCACGGGTACTATTTGGAGCACGATGGTTAAACAATGCAGACTATTTCCCCCAAATGTCCGTGACTTAGGGGAAGTTGCTTAAACTCTCTGGACCTCAATTTTCTCATTTTTGAGACAGGAATAATAATCACAGCTCTCCCTGGTGAACATCTGCCAGCTACTTCCCATTCTTCCGATCAGAGCCTCCAAAGCTCCGCGCAAAAGCCTCGCTCCTTGGCTCTCTGTTCACACGGACGGGTAGGGGTGGGGGTGGGTGGAAGTTGGTTCCAACACCGAGCTGCGGTGACCACGTGACCACGACTGGCCAATCAGAGCCTCACATTCCTTTGGCCTCTCTGAGGCCCAATCAGAAGGAGTCAGAGCAAATCGTGGCGCTGCGTCGGGGGGGGGGGGGGGGGGCCGGGTTCTAGAAAGCCGCGTTTCTCTCGCAGTGGACTTGAACGTGGGAGGTGCGGCGGCGGCACCACAGGCAGAAGGCCTTGCTGTGTCAGAGCAAACAGAGCTGAGGAGGAGAGGCAGGGTCTGGAGGAGCTGGATCAAGCCTTACTCCGGGATTTTTCAATGACATAGGACACAATTTCCCTTGTATTTCCCCCTCGAGCCAATTGGAGTTGAGTTTCCGTTGCTCACCAGGCATTGGATCTCAAGGCTGAGGAAGACCGTAAGGCTTAGACTCAGCCTTGTCCCCAGAGTGAGAGGGGTGCTTCCCTTTGGCTCTCGGGGTCCACCAGCAGGTTCTGAGCGGCGCCTGGGGCTGACTTTGCGTTATAAGAGCTTTTCCTTCCCACCAGGGCTGGGGACCCCTCAGGGGCAGGGCTTCCTCAGGCCCTTCCTCTGCGCTCTTCTCCAGATCCTTAAAGCCACCGCCAAGGTGAGCTTGACTTGCCAGCCTTGGTGAAGACGCAAAACTGACCAAATTCGACAACGAAGAAAAGATAAAACCGTAAGGCAGAGCTGCGGAGCAAACCCTAAGCTCTCAGGACCTTTCCTTCCAGACCCTCCCCCCCCCTCCGCCCGTGCCTTTTTCCAGTGTTACACTTTGTCCCCCCACCCCACCCCCCAGAGGAAGACATGGAAGTCTGCTGAAAAAAACAAAAAATCAACCAAGTTCATGAACTCCATTCATTTGCAATATTCCGTAGTCATTCTGGTTGATCTCTGGATCCAAACTTAGCAGTGGCTGCATTTAACCAACCAGCCCAAGTTGTGAGCATTTGGTGAGAGCTCGTGTTTGGAAGGTCTATGAAGAGGACAAAGCTTAGGATCTCAAATCAATACTACCCAGGTGACCTAAAGCAGGTCACTGTCCCTCTCTGAGACTTCCCATCTCTAAGCTGAGGATAAAAATCCTCGTTCTGGTATCAGGGATGTTGGGGCAGCAACACAGTTATGAGAGCGAGGGGTACGAAATGAGAAAATTGTGGTCCGGGTTCACCTCCCTTCGTGCTTGGCAAAAGGCAGTGTGAATGAAAAGCATGATACAAATATGAGGGGATTATTCTATTCTCTTAATTTCCTTTCTGGTCGTTTCATGTGTTTCTTGCCTTCCTAATATGTTAATTCTTTTGATAAGTATGTATTTACTCTGTGTGCAACACTGTGCTAGGTGCCGAGGATGCGGCTGTGAAAACACAGATGTGATCTCAGCTTTTATGGGGCTTCTAGCCTGGGCGGGGGGGCGGGGGGGGGGGCGGGGCTGCCAAGAAAATCCTGCGCAAAAATAAATGTATGATGACAAATGGGGATCTGTCCTACGATGGAAAAGAATGGAGGGAATTGAGAGAATAAAAGTGGGGATCCCCGTGTGGATAGTTGTGAGGGGGCAGCTAAGGGAGTTCTGACAGTGTAAGATTTGACTTGAGACCCGCAGAATGAATTAGAGTCGGGGCTTCAAGGGATGAGGGGAGGGGGTCCAGGCAGATACAGCAGCAGGCATGCAGGCCGGAGGTCAAGAGAGAGGGAGCGGGCTCTGTGAGCCCTGAGGACAGAGCCTGGGTCCCCTCCTTTATGCACGGTCTCCTGCTCCCCCGGGCCCCCCACCTCCTGGCATCCAGGGCTGCTAGCCCAGCAGTGGGCACAGAGCTGGCGGTTTTCAGGGACAATAACGCGATGGTCATTGGGGCTGTTCACCTGCAGTCCGTTCCCTTCCTTCTAAGCACAAGGTTGGGTTGTCTTTCCATCCCCGTTGAAGTTGCGCATGAACAAGCGACTTGCTTTGGTCAGCGGGCTGGGGACAGAAGGGATGCGGGTCACTTCCTGGCAGAGCTTTGAAGATGGAGTGTTTGACTTGCCACATTTCCCTCTACCTGCTCCAGGTGCTTCTTTGTGGACTAAAGATAGTGAGTTCTGATTCACCTCCTCCAAGAAGCTCTCCGGGATTCCCTCTGCTACAATACTCTGGCCCCTTTATGAATTCCCCTCTGAACTCTTTCTACCCCCCAAGTAGAGATATCTGCTCTGCCCATGACTGCCCATGGATCTCCCTTACTCTATTATTGTATATCGGGAGGCAAAAATCACACCAGAGTTGTCTTTGTGGCCTCAGTGCATCCAGCACAGCCAATAGTTACTTTTTTTGAGTGAATGGACAATTGGCACCGGTGAGAATTCTTTTGTGAGGATAGTTGACCACTAATCATAAAAACAGTAGATATTTATTAAGTTCCTACTGACTTGTGTTAGAAAACACTTTTACGACTATCGTTCCCATTCCACTGATGGTGAAACTGAGGCTGAGGAGGGTGACGTACCCCAAGGTTACACAGGTGAGAGGTAGCAAAGCAGGGATTTGAACCAAGGAGGGGGACACCGTTTTCAGTGCTCTTCTCTCTTTCCTAGGCTGCACTGATAGGGCACTAGGAGAAGAGGAGATAGTCAGTTGGTTCCTAGGTTCTCAAAAGTTCTGTTTAAGTCAGAAAAAAACCCTCTCCCCAGCTGGTACCACTTGGCTAAAGTTATATTTTCAACCTTGTTTTGCAACCCCACCATGGTCTATCATATCTGCGCAATTACTGTTAGAAAGAGGGAAGTACTTCCTCAGAGTAAGGGCCCCACCCCTCCAGATCAAGCCAAAGTCGTTTGTTAGATTCTTCACGGAAGCTGACTTTTTCTTCTTTCTGGCATTTGACACATTTGCAGTTTTAGATTCATTTTTGTTCATGACTCTTAAATTCATAGTCTTCTTCACAAAACTAAAAACTCCACAGGGGCAGGAACCATCTCTGTTTTCCATCCTTCCATCCATCCATCCACCCATCCATTCGTCACCCATTCATCTATCCTCCATCCGTCCATCCGTCCATCCGTCCATCCGTCCATCCCCCCATCCATCCACCCAAACCAAATATTTTTGAGTTCCAACTACATGCCAGACCCTGATCTGGCCACCAGGGAAATCACAGTGAACAAAACAAAATCTCTACCTGTCTGGAGCTTACATTCTGGTGGGGGGAGAGAGAGGATAAAAGAGAAATCAGGTAAATGTAGAACATGTCAAGAATAGTCAGTGCCATGAAGAAAAATAAAGCAACATGGAAAAGGGAGGAGAGAGTGATAGGCAATGAAGGCTTCACCATCAAAACCTCAGGGAACCCTATAGATTTGCCTCCCAGAATGTCCTTCCAAAGGACAGGAAGTCTCGGAAGTCACTGGTCACCACTGGCAGCCTACTTTCTATCGAGACCCTGGCACTCCTTTTGTCCTCTTCTTGGGGAAGAAGCAAGTGAAAAGAGACAAATAGGGAGTGAAATTTCTAGTGTCCAGCAAAGTGCCTGCCATTTAGTGGGCATCCAGGGAGCACCGACTAAATAAATGCATGGAGAGATGGCTGAGTGGGTGGATGGGTGGGTGGATGGATGAAAAGGTGTTGATCCGGGAATATTTTGAGGTGGGCTGGAGGCTGAGGACAACCCTGCACCCATCTAGGGGAGAGATGAACTCTGGGAGTGTGGGTGCCTCACCCTGGCATTTGCCCACTGCTCATGAGAGATACTTTGGGGAAGATGAGGCAGGCTTGGGGGCACTAGAGGACCCCCTGAGTCTCCTGAAGCCCCCTACCCGCCCCCCTCCTCCTCATCGGCATGAAAGGCGACTAAACCTGATCCCAGGGTCAATGTCCTGGCCCAAAGCCTTGAAGCAAAGGGTGGGCCGCCAGGGTGAGGCTCAAACCCAGGCACCCACAGGAATTCCTCTCCTGGATCCACTCGAGCGCAACAAGGGCTCAACCGGAAGCTAAAATAAAAGTTAATAAGAAAGCCACACCACATACCTAAGGAATTTTTTAAATCAATTATGAAAGTCTCATTGATCGTTTGTTAACATCTTGAAACCTTTACAAATTAATTTTATTACAAAAAACTCTCACAGTCTGTTAACTCCATAAATGTGTTTTAAATCTGTTTTTGAATGCAGCAATAGTGTGTGTGTGTGTGTGTGTGTGTGTGTGTGTGTGTGTGAGTGTGTGCGCACGCGCAGTTCAGCCTGACCATTCTGAAACAAGCCGCTGGGCATTTGCACGGGGGCCACCCGCCCGTGCCCAGAAGTGCTGTCTGTTCGCAGTGTCCCTGTCGGTCCTCCGGTCCAGGTGGCACAGTTGCTCGGGATGTCTGACAGTGGTGGGCTGGTGGCCGTGGAAATGCTGCTTATAACTGTTGGGGAGCCCGGGTGGCTCAGTCGGTTAAGCATCCAACTTCGGCTCAGGTCATGATCTTGTGGCTCACGAGTTCAAGCCCCACATCGGGCTCTGTGCTGACAGCTCAGAGCCTGCTTAGGATCCTCTGTCCTCCGCTCGCTCTGCCCTTCCCCTGCTTGTGCACGCACGCTCTCTCTCTCTCTCTCAAAAATAAATAAACATTAAAAAAAACAAACAACCTGCCCACCAGCTCAGTGGCAGCTCTTCTCATGGGGCGGTTAGGGGCTGATGACCATGGCAAGTGGCACAAAGAGAAAGGGACAGCGTGAGGGCAACCATCCTGAACCCCAAAAGGCAAAGAGACCCAGGAATCGGGGCTGTGAGGCCTCGTGAATGAGGGACACCGAGGGAGTCACCAAATGCCCTGTAACCGGTGGAAGCTGCCCGCAGTCCTACCAACAGTGTTCCGTGGTCTCTTTTAAGCCAGTGACGTGGGAACAAATCGACGGGAGGGGGCTTTGCAAGGCCCATGGAGTAAACGGCTGAGCCATTTTAACTTGGCCGAGTCCTTTCCGGAGTTTGGTTTTAGGCACCCGGTTTGGGGAATGATGCAGAGACCCTGGAAAGAGGCCAGAGGGAGGCAGCCATCACGTGCAAGTGTTGAAAAGCAGGATTAAAGGAGCTAGAAGTATTTTGCATTGGTGTGGGGGGGGGTGGGTGGGAAGGGCCAGGAGGGCCAGGTGTAGACAGCTGGGAAGGGCTTCATGACTACCCGCTTTCAAATCCGCAGAGGGGTTTTGTAAGAACACCACCTGACTTCTGATTACCATAGAGATTACTGGCTGTTTTGTTTTGTTTTGTCTTTTGAAGCAGGATGGAATTAAGTTAGATCTGAGGAAGGGCTGACTTGACATAAGGGTAATTTATCTCGAAACACTGGTCCTCTGACCCAGGTAGTAGAATCCGTCCGATCCCGAAAACCCTGAAGAACCAATCAGACATCTCTGTCTTCTGAACAATAATAGGTACCAGCTTCACTGCAGACGGAAGACTCCATCTGATCGGACAATTAAAAAAAAAAAAAATTAAACTTTTCGTTTCTCATCTTGTATTTCTCCATCATCGCATTTCTCACAGTCTAATACAGCTACGTTAGTATAGCCACGTTTTCGTTTTTAAATAAAAGGGTTTTTTTTTTCTTTTTTAATGACCATATACTTATTGTAGGTAATTCGGAAGAATAGAAAAGTATAAAACAAAAGAAAAAATTGAGATAATCATTGTTAGAGTTTCCTCCTTGTCTTTCCTTTCTGGGCACAGAAACACAGAAATACATAGAATTATTCTATGTAAAGGTTTGTACCTTGATTCAAAAAAAAGAAATTAACTCTGCTTCAAATCGGTCTTCTCATGTCATCGCAGAAACCTTCAAATCCTTTTCTACGTTACATAGTGTGTCTTTCTTTTTCCGTGAATAAATGAAATACGAAGCAAACAGTATTTCAGAATGACCTAATAGGAGAGGGACGCCTGGGTGGCTCAGTCGGTTGAGTGTCTGACTGATTCTTGATTTCAGCTCAGGTCATGATCCCAGGGTTGTGGGATCGAGCCCCGCATCGGGCTCTGCACTGTGGAACCTGCTGGGGATTCTCTCTCCCTCTCTCTCTGCCGCTCTCTCTTCCCGTCCGCCCCCCAAAAGAATGACCTAATAGGAGAAAGTAAAGTCACCACTCCCATAAACCCATCCTGTGAATGGTTTGGGGCACATTCCATGATCCAAAGCATTTTTTTTAAAGTTAATTTATTTTAAGAGAGAGAGAGGGAGCGTGTGAGTGCGTGCATGCAAGCCGGAGAGGGACAGAGAGAGAGAGTGGGAGAGAAAGAGAGAGAGAATCCCAAGCAGGACTCCACACTGCCAGTGAGCACAGAGCCGGACGCAGGGCTCAAACCCACGAACTGTGAGATCTGACATGAGCCAAAATCAAGAGCCAGAGATGTAACCACCTGGGCCACCCAGGTGCCCCTGATCCAAAGCATTTTTGGTGGCTTTATGATATCCCTTCAAATGGATACACCCCACTTTATTTACTTCTTTCCCTCCATTGTTCAACATTTATATTTTCAGTTTTTCATTGAATTTCTCGTCTTTGCTCGTTCGCTGTGCATTTGTTTGCACACTGAGTAACTGCTGGGCAGCTCCATTTACACTCTTCTGAGTCCCGAGAATATAGCAGGCCACAAAACCGACAAGAAGCGGTGACCAGGGAGCTCAAAACTCCCCAAAGGGAACTTGACCACAAATCAGTAAAACGCAGATCATGGCAGATGGCCGTTAGGTGCCACCGAGAAAACCTCAGGGAAGGGGTGGGGCTGGGTGGAGGGGCTGCTATGTTCACTCCTGGGCCTGAGCAGAGCACCGAGTGTTGACCTTGAACTTATGACCCTGGCTGACGTCCACAGCAGCCCTCACACCTTCCTCCCCGGGACAGGGCTTGTGGGGAGCTGATGGCCCACCTCTGCCTTAGGGTCGAGTCTGCAGACCTTCTACCTCGTGCTTTTTCCTCCACTTGAAACCTCTCCAGGAGCTGACACCCACGTCAGCCTATATTTTGCCCACTTGCTCACCTGCCTGGTGTTTATCTCAATTGCAATAGGCCGGGCTGACCGGGAGAGACTGAAATCCCCACGATGTGAGGCAAGTCACTTTCTCAGGACGCCCACTCAGCCTCTTCAGAAAGTGGTGCTTCATACTGGGCCTTCCAGAGCCCCCAGGCCTAGGGAGGTGACAGTGCGATTCCCTGCGGCGGGGGGGGGCACACTGGCTTTGTCTGGCCAGAGGAGTCCAGAGGCGTATTGCCTTCCCTGAGTGTGTGTGAGGAGCGCGTTGTCAAGGCATGACATCCGGGCCTCACTGAGTCTCTGCCGGGGTCACCGCAGCCCTTCTTCACTCAGCTGCCCTGATGCGGGTCCCAGCTGCCCAGCCCCGAATCCTGAGACAGTGCCTGTCCCAAGCCTTCCCCACGTTCAGGGACAGCCATCCGCTCAGAACACCACTGTTCGGGTACCAGAATCACTTCACGTTTCTGGTAAAGTCATCAGAGAAGAGGCACATTGGAGCAGTAACAAACGATGTCCATTGGATACTTTCAGAATACAAACAAAAATGTTTTCTAAAGCATTGCGTGCGAGAAGACAAAAGGTACATAAAGGAAGACCGTCTCAGTCACCTGCTCCCACACCAACCTCTGCCAATAGCCAACGTTCATGGGCATGAGACCTGCCACACTGTTCTTCTCACACACCCGTCCCCGAACACATACCTAGGAGTTTTCTACTTGTTTTCGTGGAAATGCAGTCCTCCTTTATAAGTTTTTCTCAACCCATCTTGCTTCGAATAGTTGATGGCTTTGCGGGTCAACTAACCTGAATCTCCCCCGATCTTTTTGTTTTTGGAAGTTTGTATGCACTCACACACATACAACTTGCACATTGAAAATCTCATTACATATGCTGATTTTTAGTGCAGGCTTTCTTTTTCACTTGCTTCTCCCCTCAACTCCCCCCACCGCCAACTCGTGCTGACAACCTGTTTTGTGTCCTTCTCCACCTTTCTCGTACACAGACACACAGACATAAACGCATGTACAGAGTGTTAGCATAGATGCCCCAGTGCATCCTGTACCCTGTCTCATGGAAATTCGACCCCCAAATCTGACAACAGGCTCATTCACCCACAGTGGGCATGAACCCTTATTTACTTGGCCACTCTTCTACTGATGAGAATTCATTTTTTCTTTTTGGTGACAAGGAACAATGCTGTGCTAAATATCCTTATGTGTTTACATGTAGATCCATATCTTTAGGGAACTGTGCTTCTATTTCTGTGGGATAGATTCCCAGGAGTGAAAATTCTGAGACTTTGGGAACATTGAAGCGTGAAAAGGGAAAATATTAGAGAAGGAAGACAGATGATGTAGGTGATAGAGGCCCCGAGCTTGGGGCTTCTGCTGTTGGGACATTTTCAGTGAGTTTAATTTTTCTTCCCTCATTCCTAAGTGGGTCAGAGTGTTCCCTCTGCCTCCTATAGATAGAACAGTGAGGCCTACCACTATTCAATTTCTCCCTGAGGCTAGTATAGGAAAAAAAAAAAAAAATGGAGTAGGAGGCAGGGACCTCTTACTAGCCCGTGACCTTGAAAATGAACCCAGCCTCTCTGCACACCTTTCAGTCTTCTCCACCTGCCAAGGATCCCCTTTGGGTCAGGTGCAGAGGACTGCTGGAGATCCCTGTGAGGACGTGAAGGTGAGGCCCACGCCCTAGGAGGGGCGGATGCTGTTAGCACCGGCTTGAACTTGCCCTCGGAGGCCTTGGCAGAAACTCAGCTACAGCCAGCCTTCCTCCCCTTTCCATACCTGCTGCTGTGGTCTCACTGGGATACTCGGCCTCACTTAAAGTTACTCCTTGGAACATCGGTTCTTTCTTTTCCTTGATGGGAAAATTACTGTAATTGAACGGAACAACCACCTTCCACTTTAGCATCAACAATGAATGAGTCATGATGGATGAGAAGGAAAACCACAAATGCTTAGGGTGGTTTAGGGAAAAAAAAAAAAATCTTTGTTTGAAACAGGCTGATACAATCTCCACCCATTCATTTGGCCATGTTGTTCATTAACCGTGTAGCTGGACCAGGATGAGCCGAGGGGTGGAGCAGGCTGAGGGCAGGGCAGTGTCCCACACTTGTCCCTCGTACACAATGGAAGCTTGGACAAGAATAATGCATTGAAATCTGGCGTAACACTTCACCCCGTGTCCTGGCACATACGTGGATAAGTGCCATTGATTTGCAACCCTGCCATTGGCTCTATAGCCTGGGGGTAAGGGGTGTAGACAGATCCAGTATGAGGCGCGTTTGCTTTTAAGCCAATTGAGGAAAGGTGGTTCCGTGCAGTTGGCTTTATGAAAATGGTTCCTCCATATTTCTCAAATTCTCAGAGACGTCACAGGATCTCTTGAAAAGAACTGGGGTAAGTTATGGGGAGCTGGTTTCCGGTCAGGGGTCTGCCACCGAACACCTTGAGGACCCTCATGAAGATCACTCGCTCCTCTAGGCCTCAGTTTACCCATCTACAAGCTAATTGCACTGGATGAATTCCAAAGCTACTCTCAAGTATGAAGTGCTAAGTGTTTTTTAAATTAAAAATAACATTTAGTGGGGCGCCTGGGTGGCGCAGTCGGTTAAGCGTCCGACTTCAGCCAGGTCACGATCTCGCAGTCCGGGAGTTCGAGCCCCGCGTCGGGCTCTGGGCTGATGGCTCAGAGCCTGGAGCCTGTTTCCGATTCTGTGTCTCCCTCTCTCTCTGCCCCTCCCCCGTTCATGCTCTGTCTCTCTCTGTCCCAAAAATAAATAAACGTTGAAAAAAAAATTAAAAAAAAAACAAAAAACATTTAGAGGCACCTGGGTGGCTCAGTCAGTCGAGTGTCCGACTTTGGCTCAGGTCATGATCTCACGTTTGTGAGTTCAAGCCCCGTGTCAGGCTCTGTGCTGACAGCTCAGAGCCTGGAGCCTGCTTCGGATTCTGTGTCTGTCTCTCTCTCTCCCCCTCCCCTGCTCAAGTCTGCCTCTCTCTGTCTCTCAAAAATAAATAAAATGTTAAAAAAAATTTTAAATAACATTTAAAATATATAACAAAAGAAATCATGTTTCACATAGAGAAGTAGAAAATACAGATGGGCTAAAAAAAAGGAAAAGTGAATGAAATATTGCATCTGAAATCACAGTACTGGGAATAAAAACTGAAAACAAAATTAAATTTGAAATATATTCCTGAGTAGTAAACATTATTAACCAACTTATGTACACCCTCATAGGCTTGGAGAAACAGGCATACATATCTTTTTAGTATTTATATATAAAATCTGTACTGGTAAACATGGAATAGGTCTAGGCATATGGCATTACAACATACTTATTTGTGACTTAGCATGATACGTGAATTTCTTTTCATGTCAACCTCATTTAAAATGCCTGCCTACCACTCTGGAAAACTGTGTGGAGGTTCCTCAAAAAATTGAGAATAGAACCACCCTATGACCCAGCAATTACACTATTAGGAATTCGTCCAAGTGATACAAAAATGCTGATTCGAAGGGGCACATGCACCCCAATGTTTATAGCAGCACTTTCAACAGTAGCCAAATTATGGAAACAGCCCAAATGTCCATCAACTGACGAATGGGTAAAAAAGATGTGGTTTCTATATACAATGGAATACTCCTTGGCAACGAAAAAGAATGAAATCATGCCATTTGTAGCAACGTGGATGGAACTGGAGGGTATTATGCTAAGAGCAGTCAGTCAGTCAGAGAAAGACAGAGATCATATGATTTCACTCATATGTGGAATTTGAGAAACTTAATAGATGAACATAGGGGAAGGGAAGGAAAGATAAGATAAAAAGAGAGGGGGAGGCAAACCATAAGAGACTCTTAAATACACAGAACAAACTGAGGGTCGATGGGGGTGGAGGGTGAGGGAGTGGGTTAAGTGGGTGACGGGCATTAAGAAGGGCACTTTTAGTGGCACCTGGGTGGCGCAGTCGGTTAAGCATCCGACTTCAGCCAGGTCACGATCTCGCGGTCCGGGAGTTCGAGCCCCGCGTCAGGCTCTGGGCTGATGGCTCGGAGCCTGGAGCCTGTTTCCGATTCTGTGTCTCCCTCTCTCTCTGCCCCTCCCCCGTTCATGCTCTGTCTCTCTCTGTCCCAAAAATAAATAAAAACGTTGAAAAAAAAATTAAAAAAAAAAAAAAAAGAAGGGCACTTTTAGGGATGAGCACTGGGTGTCATATATTAAGAGATGAATCACTGGGTTCTACGCCTGAAGCCAAGGCTACACTTTATGCTAACTAACTTGGGAATAAAAAAAATATATAAAAATAAAAATAAAAATAAAAATAAAATAAAATGCCTGCCTAGTACTTCAGCATAAGGCTGCTCCAAATTTTACTACTGCTAAACACTCGAGATGTTTTATATTTTCCACTCTTAAAAATAATGCTAGGAAGAACATCCTGGTAATTTTCTCTTCACTTGCATCTTAACATTATGTCCTGAGATAGGATGGTGAGACAGGTGTGGATGCATAGTTAATGGGTGTTGTGTGCTGCGGACAGTGAGTGGAGGCCAAGTTGGGTCCAGCGTGTGTTTTGCTGGGGAAGGAGAGAAGAGATGTCTGGGCCAAAACACTGACCGTGATGTTGTGGAAGGGAATCTCCACCGTGTGCTGACTGGCGGGGGGGTTGGGTAGAGCAGGCAGGGACTGGGTGGCTGGTTAGTGAGATGCTTATAACTGTGTCCACCTGGAGTACCCGCCATGCGGTGAAGGGGCTATGAGATGCATCCCAGTTTCACAGACCCAGAGCCTACAGAGTTTTTCAGAGATGTGCTTTGAGGTTTGGGCATCGTCGAGGGGGAGGTGAATAATTTTGTATGGGCGGGAAGTCAGGAGAATGTTCTCTGATAACAATCGCTGCTCAGCTATTCCCTGAGGAAAGAACTGAGGGGTTCTCCCTCATTGATTTTTGGAATGCCATTTCATGGCCCTCCTCATTATGAAAGGGGAAGAAGAAAAAAACTTGAGATGCTCATAAACAACCGCTTGCAAGATTACCGAGATAGTATGTTAAGTGCATTCGAGTTCCTTCATAGACAAGAAAAATGTAGGATAAGAATAGAGCCAATAGCTCTGATAACTCAGCAGATGTTGGTGATGCCAGTTCTGGAGGGTGACATGTGCTGGGATTCGGTGGGAGCCTCTCTGTTTCGCAGAGGGAAACTCTCTGAGTTTCACAGGCTCAGAGGTCCAAGTGATGGGTCCAGCTCTATGGACGAAAGCCATGGCCGAGCCGGGCATCCATCCTGGGACCATGGACGAGCATCCTTGACTTAACAGCTTTACGGCTAAAAAGTTGGAGTGAGGTAACGTCTCAGAACGTCCTTTGTAAACTATAAAATATTATACGTCTATGTGAGAGATTACTATGCCTGAGAAAGCTAAGTTACAGCAAATTTTAAATGAAAAGCTCAAATGGCCAAGCTGTAGAATGCTAACTTTTCAAACTCATTTTTCCTAATGGGACAATAAGAATCGTGAACACGTATCGAGTTCTGCTGTGTGATCTAAGGGCTTCTATGATGTTAACCCATTTGATCCTCACAAAAACCCTGTGAGGTAGGCGCTGTGATTATCCCCATCTTACAGATGAGGAAACTAGGGTACAGAGAGGTGAAATCATTTGCGCAGAGTGTCTTCGTCTGTACGTACGAAGCCCTCTGGCTCTCGTAGTCTGTGACGTGTTCCTAGATCCCATAAAAATGTACTCATGAACAGAAAAAGAGGACTTGGGCTAAACCTTGGGTTTAACGTACCTTTGGAAAATCTAGGGCCAGTCTAGAGATTTGCTCCCGTGTTTTGCTGGCACAAGACTAACCGCTCCAGCTGGGGATCCGTGGCGCGGCCGGGGGCGCGCCTCTCATGGAACAGAAAGGGTTAAGCTGACCCATGACCGGGAGGACCCAGAGATATTTGCCTTCTGTGCCACATATGTAGATGGGCCCTGAAGACGAACATCTCTCCTCATTGGGAATCATGAATTTTTATGAAGCCAGTCCAGAATTCAGTCGGGTGCACTTTGCAGACCCCTAAAATGCTGTCACCATGGAAGGTTTCATTGCTTGCACCTGCTAAAACATTTGAGGCATTTGAGAGGCAGTGAAACACATTTGCTTTTCATTTTATCTGACTTTGGAAACCTTTGAAGTGTTTAATAGTAGAGCCCAGGAAAGATCCCCGCCTCTTAATCATTTACTCGTAAGGCACATTCTCGGCTGCTAGCCTGTCAAGCAGAAACTGACCTGAGCCCAGTTTTATTAAGTGTCACATGCTCAGTCACTGTTCATTAAAGGTGTTTTAAGGTTTGAATTATGTAATTTATGAGAAGAAGAAATAAAAATTCCATTGTTTTATTCACATGCAGCCCAGGATCTCTTGCTCATAACAAACTTGAGGGGCAGTTGGGCCAAAGGACGCGAGGGGGAGGACGAAGGTGGCCTTTGGTCGTCTGGCCTCCCTCGGCCCCCTGGCCCTCCCAGGTGCCCTCCATCCAAGCCTGGGCAGGGGGCGGGCGGGCGAGAGCTCTGGGGAGGGAGCCGTCCCAGCCTGTCCTCCTGTCCCCCCTGTCTGAGACCCCACGTGACAAAGCACCTTCCTCCTCTCTTCCCAGCTCTTCCGCCTCTTTTCCAGAAAGGCATAAAACAAGCAAACAGCAGGGAATAGCCTTCCTAGAGTGACCCCGGGTGACCACGTGAGTCACAGTCATTGAGGACTCTCTCAGGAGAGCTGCGGGTGGGCAGGGTGCTGGGCACTCGGCCAGCTGCTGGAGGTGAGTGATCTCACTGGATCCTCACCTCACCTGAAGAAAAGGGGTGATCATCCCTATTTTTTTTTTAAATTTTTTTTTCAACGTTTATTTATTTTTGGGACAGAGAGAGACAGAGCATGAACGGGGGAGGGGCAGAGAGAGAGGGAGACACAGAATCGGAAACAGGCTCCAGGCTCCGAGCCATCAGCCCAGAGCCCGACGCGGGGCTCGAACTCACGGAGCGCGAGATCGTGACCTGGCTGAAGTCGGACGCTTAACCGACTGCGCCACCCAGGCGCCCCTGATCATCCCTATTTTAGAGGTACTAAGTTGGGGCCCCGGGACTGTCCTTGTCCTTCCCTCTCGGGTGCCTAGGGCATCCGTAGCGTGGGTCAGCCTCCTCGGAATCATGCCGGTGAGCATGCCAGGAGGTGTGGATAGGCTAGACCGGGCAGTGTGTGCCTTATCTGGACTTGAACTCCGCACAGTGGCCCCTCGGGCCCCCCAGCAGGCTTAGGAGCGTTCACAAAGGACGTTTTTTCTCGTACAGATTCTCTGTGCGTTGTCAGAGCGTTTAAGATTTCACATCCACCAGAGGCTCCGCCTGGGTCTCCCCCACTGGACAGGTGGACACCCTCCCGCCCCCCGAGGACCCCATTCTCTTCCCCAGCTTCTGAACAAAGCCCTTGCCCGCCCCGTGCTGGGGCGGCCTTGAAATCTTCCCACGGCCGTTCACATATATGTGCCGCCCTTTGGCCCAATGAAGCGCCAGCGGGGAAAAAGACATTTTCCAAAATGTGGACAGCCCAGCAGATTTAGATCATGGTTAGGATTTGAAAGCTGTGGCAGCTGAAGGTATTTCTTGCTCTCCACGCGCCCCCCCCCCACGTTCCCGTAGCCCACACAGAGAATCACGAACTTGATTTCGAGTATTTTCCTAATCA
Source organism: Herpailurus yagouaroundi (assembly GCF_014898765.1). Classification (NCBI taxonomy): domain Eukaryota; kingdom Metazoa; phylum Chordata; class Mammalia; order Carnivora; family Felidae; genus Herpailurus; species Herpailurus yagouaroundi. Next base: position 54,618,675 of record NW_024412404.1, read on the forward strand.
AGTGACTCATGTGTTACAGGTGCAAAGTTGCGCCAGGCTTTTCTCCCTTGGCTCAAATGTGTGCGTTTTTATTTCTGAAAGGGGATCTCAGGTGCTAAGCCTTTTCTAAGACACCTCGCAGGAATGGGGTAGAGTTTTGAGAACAGGGGCCCTTTAAAGTCGGGTAGGGTGGGGGCGGGGCAGGGGGCGCTAAATAAACTCCTGTTTGGGAAGCTCCGTTCTCCCAGACAACCCAGAATAGGAAAGGCCCCGTGTGCAAGAGGCGAGCTGGTGGGCCAGCTTTACAAATCTGTGTCAATCATTAACCCACTTAATTTTGAATTACCAATTCAACTGATATTTCGATGGTGCAGGCTGCTGGCAGTCCGGACTGTAGGAGTCACGGCCTTTGATCTGCGAGCCCAATTTCCATTAGCAGTAAAACCACAGACCTCTGCTGGGCCACGGGCCTTGGGGGAGCTCTGAGCCGCTTGCCCGAACGCTGAGAGGACTTTGGATAGAGTCTCCAGAAGTAGTCATCACAAATCCATTAACTCATGAATTCTGCACGGTTTTCAGCATTGTACCGGGTACTGGGAAGCAGGAGTAGGTTCTTTCAGCCGCTCGGAGAGACAGGTGCACAGGCAATTTCCGCACCCGAGGTGTGATACGTGCTTGGATGAGAAGGAATAGGCAGCTGTGGGAGCTTTGAGGCGGGACATCAGGGAAGACCTCCCAGAGGAGGTGACACCTAAACCGAGAATTGAAGCTTGCGTAGGAGTTCGCTGAGCGATGGGCAGAAAAGCAAAGGCAAGCTCAGGAGAACCTTCTAAAACCTGGGAAGGAGTTTGGAATTTCACCCCAGGATTACGGAAGCCATGGGTCGGCTTTGAGAAGGGGTGGGTAACACGAGTACATTCATATTCTAGAAGGAAGTGTGGAAAGCGGAGCGGAGAAGGACAGGAATGGAAGCAGGGAGACCCAGACCCGTCTGACATCAGCAGGGGGCGCTGCTGAGGGAGGCATTTGGGGTTAAGCCAAACCTAATCTGGGCAGGTGCGCGGCCTGGGAGTGTGGGGGAGATCTTTCCAGGAGACCTGGCTCTGGGACATGACGGGCCTTCCCGGAACCACAAAAGGCACGGCCCTCCTGACATCTGAGCCTGAACCCACGGGGCTTCTACCCAGAGATGGAAACTCGGGGAACTACAGACAGTCATGGGTAAGAGAGGGCTCAGGGGACAGGTGAGGGAGGGCGTGTTCTTTTTTCGAGTCTAGTCAGATTGACTTTCTTGGAGTTAGATGGCTTTGAGGACTGAAAATCGAGGTGAGAACTTCCCTCAGACTCTAGACACATATCAGGTACGAGCCGACCCAGGGCAGTCACGGACAGGTAGCCATGGCAGGTGGCCCTAGGGGGCACGGAGCATCTGTCAGGCATCAAGATGTCTTGGCCTGAGTGTCGGAGACTATTTTTTTCCTCACGATGTGTGGTGAGACAGGCAGATATCTCACTATACCTAGTGAGACTCTAGGCTCTTTCTTTCAAAAAAGGTGTTCAAGGTGAACACATTATTTTTAATGTTTTTATTTATTTTTGAGAGAGAGAGAGAGAGAGACGGCACGAGTGAGGGAGGGGCAGACAGAGAGGGAGACACAGAATCCGAAGCAGGCTCCAGGCTCTGGGCTGTCAGCACAGAGCCCAACGCGGGGCTCGAACCCGTGAACCATGAGATCACGCCCTGAGCCGAAGTCGGACGCTTAACCGACTGAGCCACCCAGGCGCCCCCACCGTTATCTTTACACATTCATCTAGTAATTACTCTGCCCTGGCTCTGTTGCATGCTTTCACATATTAGCTCATTTAACGCCCCCGTCTCTGAGAAGCAGGTGCCGGTGCGTTCGCTTCCGCTGCTGGGAAAACTGAGGAAGAGAGAGTATATCATCGGTGCAGGTCTCACGGCTGATCTCCGGAAGAGTTGAGAACTCTCAAAGCAAGACAGGGAAATCCAGCCACGGCTGGGACATTCCAGGGTTGAGGGGGCATGGTGGGGGGTGGATTGGAGAGTCATCTGGGTCTGCAGTGACGTTAGGGACACGCGCAGGCACGCGGGTTCCTGGGATGAGAGGCCCCCCCCGGAGAAGTCAGGTGACCTCCGTGCACAGTGTCCTCTGTCCACACCTTCCGCGGCCCCTCTCTTTACCAGGCCGTCGAACAGGAAGGCAGACTCGTCAGCTTGGGTCGCACGCTCCCGATTTCTGCACGCCTTCCCCCCTTCCTGACCATGCTGTTCGTGTGGCCAAATCCAGACACCTGCCTTCCCCAAGACACCGAATGCGGCACTGCCTGCGTGTGGAGCCTGGGCGAGGAGCGGAGACGTTTGCCCACCCGAGCCCACCCTCCTCCTCCCGCTTGTCTTGCGGATTCCGCGGCCCGGAGAATGGAAGGAGTCCACGGAGGTGGCAGACGCTAGGAGTGAACAGCAGAGACGCGTTCATTGCCTCTCTGCCGTTGTGGCTCTAGAGATCCCCGCGGCCAGGGGGACAGCAGGCTGCCACAGTAGGGAGCTGAGGGTAGACGCCGACCTGAGAGAAGTGGGGAGAGCACCGCTTCTCGCTCAACGGGCACGAAGCAGAGGGGTCTGCCACCGTCTCTGAAAAGTTGACGTTCAGCATCCTTTTGGGCAACGCGTTAGCCCAACGGACCGCTTTGCCCTGGGGATGGCCAGAAAGAGAGAGGACCCCCTTCTGATTTCACAAGGAGTGCTAGGGATGAAGTGGGGAGGGGGGGCACCTAGCCTCTACTCTGTGCTGGGTCCTTCGGTAGGCAGTTGATGGGCCAGGCACAAACAACCTGGTTATTTCACGAGTCCCTCCGGGGCGGCTGACGCGCGACACATTTTACTGAGCAGAGCACCGAGGCTCGCAGATTCGACATGATGTCCCACATCTCAGCCACAGAGTCGGGTGCTCGCTTACATCTGACTCAGCCCAAGCGGTGTTTCTTTCCCCGTGACTGTGGGGGCCTCACCCAAAGGAGAGAGTTTGGGCAGATGGGGTCCGTTTTAGAAGCTGTATAGAAATGTGCTGTAAGCCCATAATTTTGAGTGGATGCTGCTATTCATAAACGTGGTACCTACTCTCTCACTTTGGTACGTGGGATATTTCCAAAATACCTATTTGGCAGTTAACCTGCCGCCGTGGAGATTTTTATCCGAAGGGGGCGCTTGGAGAAAAAAGGAAACGAACACGAAAACTCAAACCTGCCCCCAAATGCTAAGAAAACAAGTGCTGGCTTGCCGTGTGTGTGTTGGGGGCGGGGAGGGGGGGCTGGATTTAGCTCTATGGGAATTAGCTCCAAGTTTCCACCCAAAGGCTGGGGGTGGGCACAGGGGCCCCAGCCAGGTGTCCATTCCCTGAGGCTGACAGGTGACATGATGGATGAGACAGGGTGGCTTGGGCCGTCCCTCCAGGCTGCCCTGGCCTTTTCCAGATGACCTCCACACTGCAACTCTCCCTAATTCGGTGACTCTCGGACCACAGTCTCTAGAGGTGAATCTCGGGAAGCCGGAAGTCCCATACAAACTTTGAAAACATCATGTTTTATTTCAATAGCATAAAAAGAATCCTCGAACCAGACATCGACACCCATCTTCTTGGTTGCAACGAGAGTTTGCTTTGCTGTGGAATAAGCCTCCCAACGTATTATGTCTCAAACCGAGGTCCAAGATGGGTTCTCAAGAACCCATGGATTAGTTTTTCCTTTAAAAAGAGTCCCCGCCCAGTTGGAGTTTGAGAAACCCGGCGCTCACGTATGATCGTACCCCTGAGCCCCAGAGGTCAGAAACAGCGAGCGGACCACGGAGAGAGACCCCGGTAGCCGTGCTCTCGGCCCGGACGCTGTGGGGGCAATGGGGACGGAAGAAACTCCATTTGCCCAGTTGGCTCTCTTCCCAGCTCTGAGCAAAGCCTGGCCTCAGAAAGGATGAAACCTGGCCGAGGTGGCCTGGCTGCCAAGCCGGGGGACACAGCAAGGTCCCCGGAGACCCAGCTCCCCGTTACATGGGAGTTATTTCCTGACTAACCCCTGATTCTCTCTGGGGGTGGCTCCTGGAATACCGCTGAGTTTCCGGCTTGGCTGCTTCCGTCTGGAGCATCAGACATGTGCTTCCACTTTCACGTGCACGGTTAAGTACATAGGCCTTGGGGCCATCTGTGGATGCGCAGCCTTCTGAGTCTCTGTGGGAGTCGGCTGGACACAGACCACCGGGTTCACCATTCTGATAACAGAAATACAGTCGTGGTCACAGCCAGTGTTTACCAAGGTCTCACTGTACAACGTTGTCTCATTTCACTCTCTCCCAGGGAGGGCGAGGGGTGTTACCGTCACCACCTTTTCTAAACCCCCAAGGCTCGGACGGATCAAGTGAGCTGTCCAAGAAGCTGTGTCCACAACCACTTCTCCTGACTTCACACTGGCACAGAAGGAGTTTGATGAATACCCACTGTGCACAGATCCTTTTTCGGGGTGCAACTGGGGACGACACTTTCTGCCCTTCAGAATCGTGATGTCCAAATGGCAGCCGCTAGCCCCACGTGGCTACTGAGTACTGGAAACGTGGCTGGTTCTCACTGAGATGTGCTGGAGGGCCCGGACGCACACTGGGTTTCAAAGACCACGCCAAAAAGAGAAGGCAAAACGTGTCGTTAATACTTTTGTAGTAACTATGTGTCAAAGTGATAAAACTCTACACGTATCGGGTTACATAAAAATTGATCACTAAAATGGAGTTTGCTGGCTTCCTTCTCCTTTTTTGTAAATGTGGCTACTTGAAAATTGAAGAGGACATCCGTGGCCTTTGTTCTTTCTCTGCAGACAGCACTGCCCCAGTTCTGGTGCACGTGGGCATGCCAGTTTGCTCCTGGATCCCGGGCTGGTCCAGACAGTCTCCCGCTCTGTGCATCTCTCACTATGCTGACGAGGAATCCTCAGGGCAAAGCACAGGGCTTGGCCTTCTGCCCTCTGCCCTCTGCAAAGCAGAGGGCTGTGCACGTGGGAGAAACTTTACAAGTACAGTCGATTTTTGTTATTCGTGGTAATTATGTTCTTTTTTATTTTTAATGTTTATTTATTTGGGGGGGGAGGGGCAGAGAGAGAGGGAGACACAGAATCCGAAGCAGGCTCCAAGCTCCAAGCTGTCAGCACAGAGCCCGACGCGGGGCTCGAACCCACAAACCGTGAGATCATGACCTGAGCCGAAGTCGGACGCTCAACGGACTGAGCCACCCAGGCGTCCCCATGTTTAGTTATGTTCTATAAGGTTGCCACAGACAGTGAATTAGTGAGTCCTGAACCATTGCTCCTAGGGGTAGTTTCTTGCAAGCCACTTCTTACATTTTTGCCAACTGATCAATATATAACCCTGTTTAGTGTGTGTTTCTGTTTAAAGACATATATATGTATATATATATATATGTATATACACATATATATACATATATATATGCGTATATATATATATACACTAATACATATATATATATATATATATATATATGGCCATCAATGCTATGACTCATGCCTGAGTGAAGCTTAATTAATACTCCACAGGACACGTCACAGTTTTTATTTACGTGTATTTATTTTGAGAGACAGCGTGCAAGCGAGCAGGGAAGAGGCAGAGAGAGAAGGCTAAGCAGGCTCTATGCTGTCCGTGTGGGGCCAGGCACCGGTCTCGATCCCCAAAACTGTGAGATCGTGACCTGAGCCGAAAGCAGGAGCGAGATGCCGAACCGACTGAGCCACTCAGGTGCCCCCGCGTCACCGCTTTGTTGAGCATAGAAACACCAGGCAGTAATTATGCTGCTTGGGGGCCGTTTTAAATAGCGAGATCGCCAACAAAAAGCACGAACTGTGAAAACCATGACAACAGTTACACCTCAAGAAGAACACTTTGAATGTGCGTCTTGAGTAACTCCAAATTGCACCTGCTCGGGGCACGTCTGCGAATGACAGCAAAAGCATCGTGAGTACGGATTTGGGGGTTACAAATACGTTTCAGTGAGTCGGTGAATTGCTAACTACGGAACCCGCAAATAAAGAGGCTTGATTGTCCTTTGCTTGCTGAGGTCGGTCGCCCAGTTCATTTCTCACTGGCTGCTGGCCTTCTGCTCTCAAAAGCTGCCCTGAGATTTCTGGTTGTGTCCATTTACCATCTCTGCGGCCGTCCATGCTGGAGCAGGAGCCCAGGAGGCGGGTGAAGCCCCAGCCTTAGAGAAGGAACCACTGATGTCGGCCCTGGACTCGCAGATTGCAAGTCACGGGACCCTGGCAAGGAATTTCACCTCTTCAAGCCTCAGCTCCCCAATCTGTAGAATGGGGGTCCCGCTGCCCATCTCCTCCCCTGTGAACACTGCCGTGGCGATCTAACGAGGGGGCTACTCGAAGTGCTTTGGAAGCAGCTCGTATCGCGTAGACGTGCAGAGTTCACATGTTTTCCTGATGGGTTACGAGCTGGGGAAGGCAGGACTTGTCAGTGCACAGACATTAAGAACACAGGCTTTGGACCCAGCTTGCCTGGGTTTGGATCCTGACTCTGACCCTGACGGACAACATGAGCCTGGGCCAGTGACTGAAACTCCCCAGGTCTCAGTCCTCCCACCCCCGGTCCCCCCGGGGGTTGGGGAGGTAGAGATTCGATGAGCCTGTGCTGGCAAAGCGCTTGGTGCAGCCCCCAGACAGAACAATGAGTGGTCACGTTCTCACTAGAGCCGTGACCGTGCCCTCGTCTGGGCTGACTGGTGGGGGTGCGGGGAGTCAGGTGAGGCTCAGTTCCTTCAATCTTAAAAGCCAGGAAATAGTACCTCCTTCAGAGAGCAGGGTAAGAAATAACCCAGCGCATATCAAAGCTAGGCACATAAGAAATGCTTCACGCTCCTGTCTCTTCCCCCCTCTTCCGTTTGATCCTTCTGGACCTGTATTTCCTCACTTGTTAAAGGGGAGTAAGAGCCCCCGCTCGGCAAGGTGGTTGTCCGATTGGATGAGGGGATTTACCGAGAGCACCGAGCACAGTGCCCAGCACCTGGGACTGGCAGGATGGTAAGCCCATTCGTCCTTCCTCGCGTCTCCCCTCCCAGTGGACCCAACCCTGCTGAGAAGAAACGACCAGAAGTTAGCTAACTGCTCACGAAGAGAATGTCGGGAAGGGCAGCCTCACTGATGCCTAGGAGGAAGCCCGGCTGACGGGAAGGGTTGGTGCGGGGGGTTGGGGGGGGGGCGGTCGGCAGGAGCGGGTCACCCTCTGGGCTAAGGAATTTGATTCTCTGGAGAGGCTCAGATGGAAACATCTGGGCTGACTTGGGGCAGATCTGCTGGGCTTGGAGAGCTAGCGGGGGTGGCGTTCAGGGGGGCCATTTGTCTTTAACCTCGGGAGACAATGAACCCTGGGCCTCCTGAGCAATGAGGCTGGGGACAGGGAGGGATGTCCCACTCTCCTTCTGCTTTCTCTCACGCGGCTTCTAAGGAAATTCCATTGCATTGTATTTACAAGGCATCCCCAACTGTCAGCTTCCTTGAACACAATGTATTTAATAAAAAGCCATTAAGCCTTGTAAAGCTGTCAGAAATCTAAATGACACTTGTAATAAAATCTTGTCGGGTGACCTGTTCCGGTTAATCAGGTCCAGTGACATCATCACCCGCAGATCTGTCTGGTACCCAGGGCGCTAGGTGTATTTAGACAGCTTTATGATCCACACGGATTTGAGTTATTAAAATTGTACAGTTTTGCAAGGAATTTGGGATTTAATAAAGCAGCGGAGAAACTACAAAAGCAGTAATAACCTTCCAAAAAGCCAATCCTCCTGTGTGCTGGGGGCGTGTGCTCAGGCCACTTGCCAGGAATATCTGATGCCAGGCCCTCACACGGGTGATTTTATGTACCTACAACGTGTGTATCTGGCATGAAATACAGTTTATCGTACCCAATGACTTCAAGGTGGTGAATTGCGCGTAAATGTAAAGATTTATGGATTTATTCAGATTACCAGGACATATTACCACCAACTGCACATTGGCCCTACCCAGCCTCTTTTGAGCAAATAAACTGCTTCAACTGCAAATATCTTTGTCCCCAATTACCGCCTGGGTCGTTTCCGAAGCTCTGGTTTCTTTACTTCTTTTGAACTACAAAAGCCAGGCTGCGCCTTAACGATCGGGATGAGACGGACAGACAGACACAGGCGAGGAATATCTATTTGCTCCATAATCTATCAATTTAGGCTAATGGGGCAGATATCAAAAAAATGTGTTGGGCGCAAGGTAAATAAATCACACCTGGCCTCCTGGCATAAACTGGCACAGCGTTCCTGATATTTCAGTCGAATTATTCCATTTGTTTTTAGAGATATTTTAATCCCACATGACCTCAAACTTCCCGTGAACCAGGGCCCGGACCCAAGGCCGCCCACGGCCTTTGCAATAAATCCGTTGTCTCCCTTCCCAGCCCTCAACTCAGCTCCATAGATCACCTCTCCCTGCATCTTGCTTTAATTATTCAATTAACTGCAGTAAAGTTCTTGTAGGTTTTGCAGATGTTGCTTTATTATCAAGGCCTCAGACGAACAGGAGAGTTCAGGAGCTGGGGTTATAGGAAGGTTGATGGGGGAAGGGCCAGGATAGGACACAGGGGATATTCCCAGCAACCGTTGGGGCCAAAGCCCGGAGAGGGGCACTGCTCCCCCCCCACACTTCCCTGCGCCCTTAAATGCCCTTCGCCGCTTAGGGAGTTTGTGATGTTATCTCGCTGAGAAACGGCTGGAGAGAAGTAGGTATTCCACCTTCCGACGAGATAATGCTGTGATTAACAGATGCTTAATTGGGCCATTTATCAAGAAGAGGACCCGCCCCCAAGTCAGTGGGCTAAGTAAATTATTACCCACCCTCCAGGTGTTGGACTGGCAGATCTATTACTCTTCTCGAAATGGTCTTCAGAAGACTTTATATGAAAAGATGATTTATTTCCAAAAGGAATTCTATTGTGCTCTTCTGTATCCAGAATGCAGCCGGGTTCTCCTCGGCCCTTCCTTTGTGCACAAAAGAAGATGACTGAACATTAGAGTCGTGGAGAGGGTCAGAGCCAGGAGGCCGATTAGAAATCGACTGGCGCAACCGGGCCATTTTACAGATGACATCCCCGAGGCTTGAGAAAACGAGGTCAAGTTACGCAGCCGGTTGGCAAAGGGTCTGTTTGTTTTCTTGTTTGTTGTGGTTTCTCTAGCTGATGTGATAAGCTTCCTAAAAACCAAGAATTTAATCCTGAACAAGACGTTTTTATACTTGAAAGGGGGCTTTTCAACCTCAGCATTATTGACATTTGGGCTGGATCACTGGGGCGGGGGGAGGGGGGAGGATTGTGGTCCTGTGCATTGTAGGAAATTTAGCAACATGCTGGCCTCTATCTGTTAGCTGCTGGGAGCAGTCACCCTCCCAGTTAGGACAACCAAAAACATCTCCTGACATGGCAAATATCCCCCGGGAGGCAAAGTCATCCCTGCTTGAGAACAATTACTTTACAGTATTTTCATCACAACCACCACCATCATCACCGTCACCGTCGTCACCACGAAATTAATAGTACGAACACCAGCGGCTGACATTTAGCAGATGGCTGACACCTTTATGCACATTCTCGCATTTAATCCTCATGATATCTCCATTATGTGGGTATCGTTATCACTCCATTTTACAGGTGAGAAAGTCGAGGCTCAGGGAGGTCTGCCCAAGTTCATGCGTCTAGGAAAGGCCAGAGGTGGGGGCGCAAAACCCGGAGCTCGTAGCTGCTCCACTCGATAAAGAATGAGGCCGCCGAATCTGGATTTGTTAGTAAGTGATAAAACCGTACAACGTCATTTCCCGTTATCTCTTCTAGTGAACTTGTCTTTAAGAATCCGTTGGGATGGGGGCGCCTGGGGGGCTCAGTCGGTTGAGCGTCTGACTTCCGCTCAGGTCGGGATCTCATGGTTGGTGGGTATGAGCCCCGCGCCCGGCTCTGTGCTGACAGCTCGGAGCCCTGGAGCCTGCTTCGGGTTCTGTGTCCCCCTCTCTCTCCAGCCCTCCCCCGCTTGCACTCTGTCTCTCTCTGTCTCTCTCTGTCTCTCAAAAGTGAATACACGTTAAAAAAAAAAAAAAAAAAAAAAGGAACCCATTGGGGTAATGCAGCGTCTTCCCACATTAAAAGGGAAAAAATAAAAATGTACCATGGGGCTTGTCGATGGGATGCCCTGGTTTCTCTGTAGATCACAGCGGAGTGTCTTTCTGGCATTCAGAGGAGGCACAACGTTAGTGCCCGTCATGGGTGGGGGCGCTCAAAAAGGCCGTAGGCGCACAACAGGGTTCAGGACTTTGGAACAAGGCGATTTCACTGAGCAAATACCTCCCCTGCTTGTCCGAAACTTCCAAAGACGCAGGGCCTGGTCTTGTTCACAGGCTGAAACCGACTGCTTCCCCAGACCAGGCTGCTGTCTGATACCCGGGCTAGAAATCCCCAGGCGGGCAATGGCCCCACAGGGACAGAGGGGTTCGAGCCAGGAAACAAATTCAGTGTAAGCCAGTGACTCAAGGAGAGACAGCTCCACAGAGGGGATTTGCGAGATTGATGTCCACACGTGGGTGACTAGGCGGCCCTGGGCATGGGATTTGGGGGTGCAATAAAAGAACATCTTTGCAAGAGTGTAGAGAAAGCCCAGTTCTCCAGCCCTCCTTTGGTAATTCATGCCAAGTCCTTCTTAAAAAGACAGGTAGAAGCAAGGAGAGCGTGACAATATAATAGCTCCGGGGGATAGGCGTCACTGCGGAGTTTCGGGGGCCTGGCGGTCGCTACGGAACTCCTCCTTTTTTGAAGAACCACAGGATTGGCGTTCACCCCAGCATTCCCAAAGGCCGCTGAGCGTTGTTGCATGCTACCGTTAGAGCAAGTGCGAGGCAACGGATGCCAGCCCGAGCCTCGTGCACACTCCTGGACAGGCGGGGTTGCTAGAACACGAACTTGCTTACTGCCACCTGCTTGGTGGGTTTCATCCCCACAAGACTCCTCGTCTGCCACGCGAGACTGTATGTAAATTACTGCCAACGGTGAAGCACCTTTCAAACGTCACGCTCTGCTGTCTGTTCTCATCCTAACCGTTTATTGTCATTTTTCCATCCAAGCGAACGCACTAAGAAGAAACGTGGGGGGGGGGAGTGAATCCTCAGATGAATTAGACTGGGTTCCAGACACTGGCATGAATCTTAGGTTGAAAGAAATTGAGAGAGAGAGAGAGAGAGAGAGAGAGAGAGAGAGACCCCACTTAGGGCCATGATTCCTGGCCAAGGTACACGTTTTCTTCTTCCATGGAGAAAGGCGCTGGTGTGTGCACCGCGCTTATGTGTGGAAAGCACCATAACTTCACCCATAACTCTCTCAGGGACGTTGTACGGGACGCATTTAACCCACAAGGAAGATCAAGGAGGATGCAACTAGACAGAGCTAAGACAGATTAAGGACTTGTGCAAGGTCATTTGGTCGGCACGTGGCCGCGTGTGGATTTGCACCCTGGCCCCAAACGCCGCGTTTCTCCGTTGCGTTTCACCACGGCGTCACGCGATCCCAGAACCTTCTGTGAGCCCAGCTAAGTCCCAGGACCCATGGGTGCGGTTTTTCCGCGAGGCCCGTGGCTTCTGCCCCCGGCCTCTGGGGGGCGCTGGTGGGGACCCTCCTCGGCGGCTCGCCCTTGCAACTGCCCACGCGGTTAGGCCCGGGTTTGCTCTGCCCTCCTTCTTCGTGGGGGCTCTTCCCTGTTTGCCCGCTTTGCCCGGTCTGGCCGCCGGCCCTTTGCCCCCTGGCAGCCCCTGGCACGAGCCCTCGGGGCGGCGCAGGCCTGGAAATCCCGCGGACGGGCCGCGGAGGACCGATCGGGCCCGTGGTGATGGGTACGGGAGGACTCGCTAAGTCGCGCCTGACAAGTGTGCGCCTCGCCGGGTCGCCAGGCCCAGCCTGAAGTCACCAGCTCATAACACACTTCCCCGCCCACAGGGAGAGGAGAGAAAGGCAATCATTTCAGATCCTGACATGTGAAAACTGCCTGTTGGCCGCCCCCTCCCTGTGTCCCCCCCTGCCTCTGCCCTTTTCTGCAGCCTTCCCTAAGGGGAGAGCGCCTTCAGCTGGAGGCAAGGCCAGCCCTGGTGGCTCAGCCAGCTCGGCCGGGTGCGCAGGCTGTTCCCAAGGGAGGCAAATGTTCTGGACATGTGGGGAGAGGGCATTTTATTTGAAGGGAGCATTTGCGAGCGTGGGCTGTTGTCAAAGGCCCTCTTGAACACAGGCCTGAGGTCCCTGGGGGTACAAGGTCCCGTGGTGTGGAGGCTGGCCTGTTTTTGGCTGGGGGCGGGGGGGGGGGCGCCTCAGCTGAGCAGACAGAAGCCAGACCTGTTCTTTCCCTGCAGCTTAGGTCACATATCCTGGGCTTCAGGGTAGAATTGATAACTTGACCCCAAACAAAGTCAGTACTTTTGCTAATTGACTCACTTACCAGCTCTTCACTGAGTACTTGCCGTGTCCCAAGCACCAGGAGCACAATGGTGGCCAAATGGTGAGTCACTGCCTGCTAGAAATGTAAAGATCCATGGGTATCGGAGGTAAATATTAGTCAGATATTCCCACAGATTAGTCTTTGGGGCAACCCTGGGATAAAGACCACGAAGGAAAAGTAAAGACGCACAACGAGAGCTGGAGAGGGTGCCCTACGCGGATTGGGCAGCCAGAGGCAGCGTCTCTGAATGGGGAAGCTGAGTTCTGAAGGACTGGAGCTGGGGATAAGTAGTTCCAGGCAAAGGAGAAAAGAGGCATGTGTGAAGAAATAGGAACAGGAGAGGGTTGGCTTCCTCTGAGGGTCCGAAAAGAGGGCTGAAGTGAGGGCCGGATTCCTCAGGTTGAAGCAGAAAGAACTTTCCAGAACATGCCAAGATGGCAAAAGCTGGCTTTACGTCAAAGTGTGATGTGGCCTCCCGGCTGTGTTTCCCTCTGTGGCCGTCTCCTCCCCCAGATGCCTGTGTTTACCCCCAACCCCTCTCCACCAATTCTGCTCTCAAGAAATAATCTCAGGTCATTGGCTTAAATCTAAAAAAATGGAAGGAAGGAAGGGAGGAAAGGAAATAAAAAGCTCCTTCTAGGTACCTGTGCAGGATAGAGATGAGAGGATGTGATCTCTGCCCCAAGATGTTCACAGCCTCCTTAATCTGCCCACATAGAATGAACCATCGGCAAGATAAGGGCCCAAGAGAAGGAATTATGGAAATTCAAAGAAAACCATGTGGCCACCAGGGGAGATGGATGGGGGCTTGTTGTAGGAGGTGGATTTCTGCAGATTAACCTGGTGACAGGTTAAGAGAACCATCTGGAAGGGAAGTCCCGTGTTTTTTCTTCAAGGAGCTCTGTTTTTCAAGCCTGATAGCTGATGGAGAGACAAAAGGGATTTTAGGGGCAGGGAGGAGACTCTTGGAAGGACGGGGGCCTCTTCATGCGGAAGAGCCCACGCTCCTTGTGAAAAGAGAAGGCTCTTCCCTCTGGGAGGGGCTTTTCCTCCTAGCCGGGAGCCCTGCCCTATACTTTGAAGAAACCTGCCGGAATAGAGCTCAGTGTTATGGTGCAAAACCCGGATCTTTCTCCTAAGGACCTTCAGAAGGAGGGTAGGGCTCAGATGCCACTAAACGACCTACTGCTTCCTTACTGTTTCTTCCAAACTGGGCTCAGATTTCTTTGCTGGTCTCTCGGGTACACGGGTTACAGGTCCCTCTGTCGGTCCATGCTGCGGCTCTCTTATTAGGAGCCTCCCGATCCACCCCTCGCGGCATGTGACAGGCTGCGTGAACAAGCCAGCAAGCGGGTATTGAGCAGCGGTCACATAGCCAGCGCGCCCTTTGCTGCTGCCAGTCCGCAGGTGGGTCCTCCCCACGCCTTGCCTTTCCAGATGAGGGAACTGCGTTGTGAGACGGGTCCCTTGCCCAAGATCGCACAGCTTATACTTGAGCAGCGGCTCAAGCAGGCATGTCCAGCCAGCCGGCGGGCTCCGAGCAGGGTCCCTGGAGGTCCCGAGAGCCCCACTCTACAGATGGGAAGGACGTTGCGGCGGAGGGCAAAGGTGTGGAGGGGAGAAGCGGGTTAAGTGAATTACTCTAGCCGCAGAGGGAGTGGCGGCGGCTGGAGTAGTCGGCCCGGGCGCAGAGGCCTCGTTTCCACCGGCCGCCTCGGCCGCGCTCCTAGAGCTCAGCTGATAATTGCTCATTATGTGCTTAATCTGGGCACAGCCAGGCCTGGCAGCGGGATTGCATCACATCAAAGCGAGCTCTTCAAAGGAGCAGAAAGCTGGCCTCTGGGGTAATTAGCAGAGGGCCTATTCTCTCCTGCTTGGGACAGTTGGAAGGGTTTCGGGCAGAGTCCAGAAAGCACCGAGTAAAACCCAGTGTTGTCAACGCTGCTGAACTTGGACAGGCCAGGCGGATGACTCCATCGCTTTCGTGGGGTTTTTTTCTTTCCCTTATTATAAACTGCTGAGACAGTTTTCTGCCTGTCTGGCCCAGATGCCCGCATCATCTGACCGTCCTCCGCTTTCCTGGAACGCCGTGCTCCCCCTCTCGAAAGTGCCATGTTCTTCTTTGGGAGACACTAGAAGAGCACACACACCCCCACATCCACACCCACACCCACACACACACACACACACACACGCACGCTCATCACTGCCGTGACCCCAAAACAAAAGCCAAAAGGAGGTGACCCAGCCTGGCTTGCGCATCGAGGTGCTCGGTGGCAGCCCCCGGTTGGGGAGCGTTGGGGTCTGAGAACTCAGTCAGGGGTCACAGGCCTGGGAGGAGGCCTCCGAGAAAATCACGGGACGCGCCGGTTGCTTGGCGAGACCCGCCTCCTCCTTGGGCCGGCCGGAGGGGACGGGCAAGGTGATGTTCTGTCTCCAATCCTATTTGCAGTCCCCTTGCGCACAGCCAGGTATCCCACCGGCACGGCTCCAAAGTGCAGAAAGTGCTAAGAGATGTTATAATGGAGTCTGGTACCTCTTCTTGATGGCCTGTGGGGCGCTCAGGCTAACAGGCCCGGGAGAGGGTGATATCTGAGAAGAAATGGTGCTGAACTTGCCAGCAGGATACGGGAAACCCCTCGAGTGCCAGGCGGGGCCGGTGCGGATTCAGCGATGGGTTGGTGCAGATGCAAGGCAGATGGCTTTTCCCTCCTGCTTTAAAAAATGACAGCGGCACTCGCTTAAAAGTTTGGAAAAGAACGCACCTTACCCGTCGCTTCGTCCTGTTTCAATGACGGGTATCTGAAATGATGAGGTCACGAAAGAAGCAGAAATTGAGCCAAAGAGGAAGGTGCTCTCAGAGCTTGAACAAAATCCTTCAGACTAGGGCACGGAGAGGGATCCCTGTACCCAGGGGCATTATTTGTCATGGAAACAACACCGTCTACCTTTTAGTTGCGGATCATGCAGACTTTAGCCGAACGTGTATGATTTCTCAGCACGGAGCTTCCCTGTACTGGTTATTTTGGCAACAATGGAAAGGAAATGATTGAGCAGACACTTTAAGAGAGTGGGCGTTCTCGGGGCGCCTGGGGGGCTCAGTCGGTTGAGCGTCCAACTTCGGCTCAGGTCATGATCTCGGGGTCCGTGAGTTCGAGCCCCGCATCGGGCTCTGTGCTGACAGCTCGGAGCCTGGAGCCTGCATCAGATTCCGTGTCTCCTTCTCTCTGCGCCTCCCCTGCTCACACTCTGTCTCTGTCTCTGTCTCTGTCTCTGTCTCTCTCTCTCTCTCAAAAATAAAGAAATGTTACAAAAAAAAAAAAAGAGGGAGTGGGCATTTTCTCTCCCCCAAAAGGGGGGGCGGTACCCAGACACTATTGCTTCTCCAATGATTTAATGCAGGGCGGACTCGAATTCCCTTTTAGGAATATCTGCCCCTGGCTTCAGGCTCTCTGTTCTGCGGGGCTGTTCTATCCACACATGCTCTGTCTACCTTATGTGAGTCACGAGCCCCATGCTGAAAACATGAACCTTTAAAATTACCTCACAAAGTACCTGCAGCCTCGCTAATCCTCGGGTGTGAATAAACCACGCACCTGCCCAGGGTTCACTTCGTATGTGTGCTAACTCTGGGAAGTCACATAGGGCATTTCTGGCGCGGCAGGTCCTCATGGAGATAAAGACCAGAGTATAAGCCTGTCGCTGAGTGGCTGGCTGAACTTGGGCAGGCCAGCCTCAATTTCCCAGCCTCTAGAATGGGTGCAGGGTGGTAGAGGGGACTGAGGCTGGTGTGAAACCACCCAGACTGAGGACACACCTTCCTTGGTCCGCCCATAGTCCTTTGCCTCTTCCACTCATAGGCACTGAGCTGTTTGCCCACAAGTCTTTCCCCCTCTGTAGCTCGGGTTTCTAGAGAAGATCTGAACTTAATTCTTCTTTTGTGTCAGAGCAAAATGCCTGGCATACAGCGGTTGCTCAATAAATGCTTAGTAAATCAGGGAGCCCTTACCCAGCCTCCCTTGAAGAATGAAGACATACATGGACGAACGGGTACAATCAGGACTGACTAAACCATTTATGGACTCCATAGCAAGATGAAAATATGGAGCTGCTCGTTTAAAACTCAGGATGAATTTTAGGACCTGGGGTGACTGGGTGGCTCAGTCGGTTAAGCGTCCGACTCTTGATTTCGGCTCGGGTCAAGATCTCCCAGTCATGAGATCGAGTCCCACATCAGGTTCTGCACCGAGTGTGGAGCCTGCTGGAGCTTCTCTCTCTCCTCTCTCTGCCCCTCCCCAACTTCTGCACGCTCCCTCTCTTTCTCTCTCAAAATAAATAAATAAGCATTAAAAAAAATTCTCTATCTTCAAAAAAAAGAGAATTGTAGGACAGCAACAGGTGAGCCCTGAGACAGCTGTGGGCCCTCCCGAGTACAGGGCCTGTCCACCTGCATGGGTCGCGACTTCCTAAAGCTGTTCTGGAACGGAATGGGGCTGTACTAGTCTGCTTGGGCCGCCGTAGCCCAAGTACCACGGATCCGGGGGCTCAAACCACATGAATTCATTTTCTCACAGTTCTGGAGGTCGGATGTCTAAGACCAAGGTGTCAGCAAGGTTGATTTCCTCCTGAGGCCTCTTTCATTGGTTTGCAGGTGGCTGTCTTCTCCGTGTGCCCTCACATCCTCTTGCCTCTGTGTCCTAATCTCCTCTTCTTATAAGGATTGAAGAATGATCGATTAGGGTCCACACTAATGACCTCATTTTAACTTGTAGGCCTTATTTCCAAATAGGGTCACATTCTGAGATACCGTAGGTTATGGCTTCAACAGATGGGTTTTGGAGGGGGTATAAATCAGCCCATAGCAGGTGCCATCAAATATAGGTGCTCTTATGATTATCATTCTGAATTTGATTTCAACCCTAACCTATAGATATTTGTGTAACACCTAGGGTTTTCTGGTTATAAAAGGAAAGGATAAAGAAGTAAAGCTCCCCATTCATCCACCACCCAGTGGTTAATGTTTCAATGTATATCCTTTCCATCTTTTCTCAGTCTATGTGCATCTTGATGGTACCAACTAAGATTGTACAGTTTGGTATCGATCATTTTTTTAGTTTAACTCCATATCCCTCTCCCACCCCACGGCATATTTTGAAAATGTTCACTTATTTATTTTGACAGAGAGAGAGAGAGAGAGAGCGCACACACACAAGCAGGGAAAGGGAGGAGAGAGGGGGAGAGAGAGAATCCCAGACAGGCTCCACACTGTCAGCGTGGAGCCCAACGCAGGGCTCGAACCCACAAACCGCAAGATCATGACCTGAGCCGAAACCAAGAGTCAGACGCTTAACCGACTGAGCCACCCAGAGACCCCCATCCCACTGCACGTTTTGAATCAGTTTTTGGAATTTTAGCAGCGGCCATATCATTTTCCAAATGCATCCACAGCTGTCAGATGCTGAAGGCATCTGGTAACTCTTCCCCCACTGGGTGGGTGTACCAATGAGGCCACCTCTGGGGGCCACCTTGGGGTGCGCAGGCCACAGAGTAATGAAGCCTCAATCCTTGCTCGCCAAGGCATTTCTGGACACTCAGTTGGGTCAGCAAGGGGGAGCCGAAGGGGGAGCACGAAGAGTAGGACTGTGGTTTCAAGGAGGAGCCTCTGTCCGTCCGCAGTGCGTAAAAGCTAATTACAATGAATGCAATGGCTCGGCATCCATTCCTTATTATAGTTCCCTCAAGAAGTAACCATTTAGTCCACCAATTATTCTATCTCTTTTAGGGATGCTTTCTCAACTGCAAGGGAATCTAAGAATACAGTCGGTGTACTCGATAAGTGCAATATCTTGTTTAGGAACTTAGGCTGGGAGAAAGAAAACAGTTAAGCTGTCAACATGTAATTGTTTCTCATATTTAATTTAGAGTGGCTCGTTCCCATTTACTTTTCCTGGATTTGGAGCTCAAAGCAAAGAAAGTTACCGGGACAACTAGTAGTCACGAGATGAAGACGTGAGGCTCCGAATGCTCACGGAGCAGCTTGGAGCCGCTACTCTCAAATGACTTGGCCATAATAATACAATATGATGCTCGATTTCCTAGATACGTGCAGAATAGAATTAGCCAGTGTGGGGCACAATGAGCCATTTGGGTTTTTTTTTTTTAAGTTTATTTATTTATTTTGAGAGAGAGTGCAAGTGGGGGAGGGGCAGAGAGAGAGAGAAATCACAAGCAGGTTCTGTGCTGTCGGCACAGCCCCTGACGTGGGGCTCGATCCTACGAACTGCGAGATCATGACCTGTGCCCAGATCAAGAGTTGGATGCTTAACCAACTGAGCCACCAAGGCACCCCGGCAATGGGCCATTTTGATTAGAGAAATACCCTCTCTGAACTGATAGTAACTCCAAATCCCCCCAGATGAGCTGTGAGTGCATGTGGGTGTGGAGGGGTGTATATCTACCGTGAGTTTCTGCTGTGTTTGGGTGGCTCTTGGCCTCTTTGTAAGTGTAATCTAGTCATTAGTTAAACAGAATGAACACTCTTAGTCAATTCTCTTAAAGTGAGACGTCACCCATCCATGCAGGGTGGTTATGTAAAGGCCATTTATTCTGGAAATACGTATGAAGCACCCACTTGGTGCATTGGGCGAGGCTTCCGGGACGTGGAGACGAACATAGCAGGGTTTCTCTCCTCGAGCATCTCAGAGACAAGCTCAGAGACAAACAGATACTTTTGATTGGGTCTCAGCAGCATTGAGACAGAGGTAGGAAAAGATAGCCACGTGGTCATGACTGACGGGAACGCACTGGATAGCTCACAAATCTACTAGGAGGAGGCAGGAAAGTGGAATTTAATTCTGCAAATATTTCTTGCCTACCTTACTTGGGCCATAGTCCAGGCACAGAGCTTGTGCTCTAGAACGTGAGAAGATGAAACGAAAATAGTGAAAAATGAGTACAGGGTCCTAGGAGCTCCAGAAATGTGTGACAAATGAGCGAACTGAAATATACAGAAGATTAACGCTAAACACCTGCCAAGAATGTCAAGATGAGTAAGACACGGCCATGGCTCCTGCCCTTGAAGGAGGTAGGGAGCGGGGACTAGTGGGGAGGGAGGCTGTATTCATGTATGAAGCCTTTCTTTTGCTAGTGTTTTCCTTTTTATTTAAAAAATAATGCATGTTTAGAAGGACACAATATCACGTGATATTCCTGCCAAGAGTGTGCAACCGGAATTAATCATGAACAAAAGTCAGACAAACCCAAGTTGAGGGATATTCTGCAAAAAATAACTGGCATATAATCTTCAAGTAGGTCAAGGTCAAGAAACACAAGAAGGGCTAAGGAACTGTTGCAGATTAAAGGGAACGACACATGCATTTCCTTATTTTGATAAGCATGTCATTTGCACATTTGGGAGTAAAGAGCTTCGAGGGCCCCAATTGGTGCCCAAATGGGAGAGCGTAAGAGAGAGAGGGTTGTGTGAATGAAAGAGCACATGGGGTCAAATGGAATCATTGGGTGAATCTGTGTACGGGGCTTCTGGAAGTTTCTTCTACTATTCTTGTAACTTTGCTGTAAGTTTGAAATGACATTAACATTTAAAAAGTTAAAAAAATACAGACTAATTTCAGAAATTTTGGAACATTCAGAAAGACACACAGCAGCCTGAATACTCCCCTGTCATCCTTGAGGAACGACCGTGTTGAGCCATTTGTCACTTCTTCCCCGGCTCCTTTCTGTGCATCTTACAGTATTTAGAATGTACTGGCCAACCTTTCAACTTGCACTAAATGACATGTTTTGAGCGCTGCTTGTGGTTATGGATACACATTGTCAAGGAGGCCTGACTTGCTTACTAACATGTTTGGTTTGGCAATAGGGATTATAATCCTGATATGTGGGTGTTTGACAGAGTTTCGGCGGCAGCTGCCGACTGTTTCTGCCATCACAGCCAGGCGCTGCTCACGTCCTGACAGTCGCAAGCTCTGGACGCAGTTCCCACACCAGCCCCTGGCCACACTTCAACCCCTGGTCCTTTTAGGTCTTTGCTCTTCTTTGAAAACCCGTGGGAGAGGCGCCTGGGTGGCTCCATCGGTTAAGCGTCCGGCTTCGGCTCAGGTCCTGATCTCACGGTTCGTGAGTTCGAGCCCCGCATCCGGCTTTGTGTCGACCTCTCGGAGCCTGGAGCCTGCTTCGGATTCTGGGTCTCCCTCTCTCTCTGCCTCTTCCCCGTTCACGGTCTGTCTCTCAAAAGTAAGTAAATGTTAAAAAAAAAAAATTAATAAGGAAAAGAGAAAATCAGTGGGAATGTGAAGTGTTCTTAAGTGCCTGATACTTGGTCTCTCTCCGAGACATCTTTAAAGCAGCGCTGCTCAACTACATCGCTATTGAAATGTTGAGCCAGCTCGTTCTTTGACGTGGGGGCTGTGCATTATCCTGTAGCAGCATCCCTGGCCTCTACCCACCGGATAGCGTGGCCAGTAGCGTCCCCTCCGCCCCCAGTTGTAACCTAGAATGTCCCAAACATTGATGACGCATGTCTCAGGGAGTGGGCAGTTGGGGGGGGGGGGGAGATCTGTCCCCATTTGAGAACCATTGTCCTAAAATCAGAAAGCAGAGGGAATGTGACCCTTTCATAATTTCATTTCCTCATTGGAACACATGGGGTTGGATCGATGGGAAGAAAGAACCCTGAGGCCAGAAGTAACTTCCGCCTTGGCTTCCTCAGTGGTTAAATGGGGAGATCAACACCTGTCCTGTCTGCCTCTCCTGAGGTAAAAGGAAGCATGTTACGTAACAAGTCTATACAGG
Source organism: Herpailurus yagouaroundi (assembly GCF_014898765.1). NCBI lineage: Eukaryota > Metazoa > Chordata > Mammalia > Carnivora > Felidae > Herpailurus > Herpailurus yagouaroundi. The sequence continues at coordinate 54,640,028 of NW_024412404.1, forward strand.
GCTCATATACAGCTGTTGTGCGAGACACTTCAGGGCTCTCTTGGCATGAGACTAAAACACACAGCAAAGCCATTTTATACGTTCAAAAGTGTACCTAAATGAACTTGAGGATTTGTTATTCCCATCTTCAACTTGTTGCCAAAATGTCTATAGATCTAGGAAATTGTGGCAGGGACAATATTATGTTCGGTTTCACCAAGCTTGTTTTATTTTTCTTCTGGGCACGCAGGAAGCCGCCATTTCCCAGCCTCCCTTGTGGCAAGGTGGGCCACGAGACTGACTTCCGGCCGGGGGAGTCCTGGTGGAAGTGAGGTCCTCACTTCGAAGCCTGGCCCCTGACGATTTCTGGGTGGGGGCCACATCATCTTTTTATTCATCACTTAGCTGGATTCAGTCTAGAAGGCTCTGGGTCCTAAGGGACGATGAAGCTACTGGACAGAAGGAGACCTGGTCCCTAGAAGTCCATGTTACGTACAGCTTCCCCCCAGCACACTGATGGGAGCAAGACATAAGATTTAGCTGTCTTCAGCTGCTGGGATCTCAGAGGCTCTTTTTGCACAGTAATTAGCCTATCCTGACTGTCGCAGGTGTACCAGGAGGCAGCATTGAGAAAAACTCTAAGGAAAAGGCAGAACAGATAAGCTCCTGTCAGTGGTCGTTCACGGGCAGAGTCACAGACTTCTCTGAGTAACTAGGGTGTTCCTACCTCTGTGCCTTCGGTCATCTCCGTCTTACTCCCAGCGTTTCTCCTCTCGCTAGAGTCTCCATTCATATCAACATTGTTTACTCTTCCTGGTCAAGGACTACCTCTCCCAGGAAGCCTTCCCTAAATGCCTACTGTAGAAGTAGGCTTTCCCTCCCATGAACTCCAGTTCTGATCTGTAATGTTCTCATAGCTTTGTTTCACAGCATTTGTCAGCCTTTGCCTTTGATCGGAGCTGACCCTTTTAAAGGAATACCCCGTTCCCTAATTACCTTTGCACCCCCAATCCTTAAACATAACAGCATAATAAAATAAAAAATACCACCGTACTATTAACACTATTAACACATGGGTTCAGTGGTGTAGCTTTAGCCAAGAACATACCAAATCATCATCAGGAAGCAAATTACAATGACATTAGTCATTGGGCACCATTTGTTGACTGCTCAACCAGTGCAGGGCTCTGTGACGGGACCTTTGGCGTAGATCATCTCGGAGCACTGTCTCAGTGGCCCGATGAATTCGTTACCCTGATTATCCCCATTCCCAAAGCCACACCCGAAAACTCATGCTCCACGTATCACAAAAGCTCTGCCCTGAAAATCTGCCCAATTATTCTCTCTGCCTCATTACCGCTGAGGACAGCGGTGGGCCCAGAGGAGAAAATGTGAATGGTAGGTCGCAGCTCCTGATCCGTCGAATGGTGAAGAGGGTGGGGTGAGGTGTTGCATGTAGAGCGCTCAGCATAGCGGCCTGTGGTCGTGCTGGACAAGCATTTGTGATGTGATTAGCACGGTTTGGGGATATGGCCTATCCGTTCTTCACCTCACCCAAGAGAAACAAATGTTTTCTGTCCCTACACTGATGGAGCTGGAAGGTAGAGATTTTGAAAACAAGATGCACCATCAGCCGCTGCAATCAACACTCAAAATCAGGGGCGCCTGGGTGGCTCCATCGGTGGGGCGTCCGACTTCGGCTCAGGTCATGATCTCGCAGTTTGTGGGTTCGAGCCCCGTGTCGGGCTCTGGGCTGACAGCTTGGAGCCTGGAACCTGCTTCGGATTCTGGGTCTCCCTCTCTCTCTGCCCCTCCCCCGCTTGTGCCCTGTCTCTCTCTGTCTCTCAAAAATGAATAAATGTAAAAAAAAAAAAAAAATTAAAAAAAAAACTCGAATCAGGGGCACCTGGGTGGCTCCGTCGGTTGAGTGACCGACTTCAGCTCAGGTGACGATCTCGCGGTTGGCGACTTCGAGCCCCACATTGGGCTGGAGGCACAGAGCCTGCTTTGGATCCTCTGTCCCTTTCTCTCTGCCCCTGCCCCACTTTATTAATAAATAAACATTAAAAACCAAAAGACTCAAATCAAAACAGAAGAGCTTTTCTAAAGTTGCTTTAGACAATTTCCTGCTATCTAGCATGGGGCTTAGCATAGCTCTTCATACAGCCCTGAGAATAAAGTAAGCCCTGTAGGGGCCTTCTTGGATGCCCTTTCAGAAAAAGCAACATTGCATCATTAACACATGTTTTGTTTTTTCTTATGCGTAACAGGTATAATAAGTACATTTGCAAAAACGTGCTTCTCCAGTAGCTGCCAAGGCGAGTAGTTGATAGCCTGCCAACTGGTTGTGGCTTCCCTCTTTCATGGTAGAAAAGCGGCCTTGGGCATGACTGCTGCCCTTATCCACGGGACGGTTTGTGGATGCCAGTGTGAAACATGGGCCCGATTCACGTTTTCAGACCATAGCACTCTTAGGGAATGTGCAGGACATTGGTCCTAACTTGCAAACCCTTGGCAGCCTTGTGGCCTCTTATGTTCTACCAGCTCTGTTTATTTGCCACATCAGACATTACTTTAGGGAATATCAACTGGAGAATTTGGGCTCCTGGTTAACTGCTTGTAAACGGGGGCTAAACGCCATCATCTGCGATCGCCTCTTATAGCTGTGTGGCCTCTAGCAAGTAACTTAACCTCTCTAAGCCCGATTCCTATCTTTAAAATGGAGAAAACGGGGGCGCCTGGGTGGCCCAGTCAGTTAAGCGTCTGACTTCGGCTCCGGTCATGATCTCACGGTTCGTGGGTTCAAACCCCGCGTCGGGCTCTGGGCTGACGGCTCAGAGCCTGGAGCCTGCTTCCGGGTTCTGTGTCTCCCTCTCTCTCTGCCCCTCCCCCGCTCGTGCTCTGTCTCTCTCTCTCAAAAATAAAATGAGCGTTAAAAAAAAATTGTAAAAAAAAGATGGAGAAAATAATCATGCCGCTCTACCGGATTGTTATCGAAGCCTAAGTGAGATCGTCAAGCAAATTGAAGGCTTATAGCCGAACTGCTAGCACATCAGCGGCTAGTAATAATTATTATCGTTATTGCGGATGTTATCAACACCGATGCTTATTATATGCAGTAGCACATGTTGTTCTTGTAGACCTGAAATTACACACACTGGGTTCTTTAGGTGAATGAAACCGGATACACGAACACTATACGTGTGCTTGTGCGTGTGCTCATGCGTGCGGGCGCGGGATCTTTGCGGGACATCCTCTCCTGGTCCTCTGGCTCACTGGTCGGCCCAGCTCGGCCCTCCTCTCTCCCCACACATCCTCTCTCGCCTTCGCACTTCATTACCTTCGATCCGCCCGGTCCCAGCAGCAAAGTTCTTTTTTTTTTTTTTTTTTTTTTAATTTTTTTTTTTCAACGTTTATTTATTTTTGGGACAGAGAGAGACAGAGCATGAACGGGGGAGGGGCAGAGAGAGAGGGAGACACAGAATCGGAAACAGGCTCCAGGCTCCGAGCCATCAGCCCAGAGCCCGACGTGGGGCTCGAACTCACAGACCGTGAGATCGTGACCTGGTTGAAGTCGGACGCTTAACCGACTGCGCCACCCAGGCGCCCCCCCAGCAGCAAAGTTCTTACCGTTCCTTCCGTACTGCCTCGCGCCTCCTGCCCATGTCCGCCCTCAGCGGCCCCCCCCCACCCTTCTTATCACACGTCATCTGTCCACTTCTGTCTCCGCACAGTGTGCCTCCCTCAACTCACTGCAACTTTCTTCCTTCAACTCCTTCCCCTCCTGTCTCCCCACCACTCCATCATTTCAAATCTGGCCTCCATCAGCCATCCACACCCCCGGATGGTTCAGGAATCTGTCTGCCTGCCTGCTTTTGTGGATGTCTCCCCACCTTGGGCCCGGCTGGCCCGATGGGTCACACAGCCTTGGTGGCAGAAGCCCACTGTTTGATCCCACTTGGTTAGAGTTTTAAAGGGCCAGCTGCCTACTTCTAATCAAAACAGCCTACTCTATTATGTGCCAGCATAAACTGCCTGCAGTGTCTCACGTAGTGGTGTGGCAGGAGCCCCCGTTATTCCCAACTTTGTAAGTGACGGCACCGACGCTCAGAGAAGCAGAGGCACTCGTCCCCCTTGTAGAAGTAGTAAGTGGGGAGCAGGGCTTTCATCCTGGGTGTGCCTGACTCCAGACCCCTTGCCTTGAACCCAAGCAAACCCTGGTGGTCAGGCCGCTGGAATAATCGAGGCTTTGGTTCTCCTCCTTGCTCCCTGTGCAGGAATTAGCTGTTCATTGAAGCCGGGACAGGAAGGGAACTCCGAGGACCTTCCTCCCGAAGCCACTGCTGACACCTTGCCCCTTCTCTACCCTTTGGGTTAAATTGTTCTGACCTGTTTCCATGACTATTGTTCTTTACCTGTCTCCTTCTCCCCCCTTCCTGGTGGTGACTTGCCGCCTGGCATGTAGTAGAAGTTGACTTTGACAGAGGGGATCAGGACATTCATTCATTCATTCATTTATGAAAGGCAGACGGCCCCAGGCAGTGCCTCGTTTAGGATGTGTCTGGAATCTTGGAAGCTTGACTGCCCTACGTTCTCCTACTAACGAACCTGAAGAGCTTGTCTGGGGCTTCTAGGAGGAGAGCACGGCTACTCATCTCATATACCCTTGACCCAAGAGAATGGTCCTCCTCTGTCAGGGAAGGCCGTCCTCTCCGACCGAGCACGCAGCTTCAGGAGGGACACACGTGTGGCAGTGAGGGAGGAAGGTGACACCTGCCAGGTGCCCGGCCGTTGGCCAGCCGGATGGGCCGACGCCACCCTAATGATCAGTGGGGTGACAGATGTCACAGCCAGATTGCCCTCACATCCAGGACACGAATGATTTCCTGGCGACGGTGACAAAATTAACCCAGGAACAAAGTTCTACCTCCTGGTCAGCCTCGGTCTGCTTTGGTTTTGCCACGTAGCCCAAAAGGGTCAGCCCATCCCAAAAAGGGTCAGCCAGGAGTTCGCTCTTGGGAATTACCCGGGGCAGGTCCCATAGGTGAGTCACTCCACGGCTGCCCCCTTGCCCAACTCCTGCAGCCCGAAGCTGGCAGGAACCTCTGTGGGCAGGGCGGCTGCTGAAGGGGTGAGCAGCCCTCACTCCCGGTCTGGGAGTCAAAGCCTGAACAACACAGGGCCTGTAAGCCAGGAGGCGGTGACAGCCACTGCCGGGGGCCACGTGGCACATAGGGAGCTCTGTATACTGGGTCAAGTTTCCTGATAGTGGGTAGCCGCCCAGCCCATCTGGCTTCCCTGGGACAAGCCAGTTGGTGTGGCTTTAGATGCAAATAATGCTAACAGCTAAGGTCTACAAGGGCAGAACTCTTGTTGCTTATGCCTTACTCCACCCTCACCACACCTATGAGTGGCATTATACTTATTTTTACAGACAGGGAGACTGACAAGAAGAAATCAGATGAAATCGATCAGCCAAGAAGGGGCAGAGTGGAATCTAGGTCTCGCTGGGTCACGTGGGAAGCCCGTACCGCGTGGCCCTGAGGAAGAAATAAACAGCCTGTGGAGCCAGGGGACAGTGTTGGCCTGCCCGCTGTGATTGAATGCCGTTACCACTAGCTTTGCACACTGCCGGGCAGCACGGCGGGGGCCGCCGTCTCTGCAGTGGGTTCCATGCCTGAACCTACTCCTTAGTTCAACCCGCACACGGATTATTTTCTTTGCACCTGCTATGGGCCGAGGAGTGAACAGAGTATATCAAAGTGAAGAAAACGCGGTCTCTGCCCTCAGCCAGACGGTGGGCTGGAGCAGGAGGTGACAGAGAAGCACGAATAGAATGTGGCATACGTCACCACTGGCCGCGGGCCCCAAGGAGAGAGGAGTTTGTTCCAAGGGGGAGGGGGCATCTCTGGGAAAGCTTCTAGGAACAGACGGCAGTTGAGTTGGTTCCTGAAGGCTAGCAGGTTTGGGACAGCTTGTTCCAGTGGGTGCATAGGATCCAGGGGTGGCCTGGGGTCATTGGCTCCTGGACACCATGCTTTGGAGGCTCTGTGTCAAGCGTAAGGCGACTTTGGACAATAACAGCAATTGTAAGGGTCACAGGTCTTCCTTTGGATCACTCCCCCCAGACCACTGGGGGGTAGTAATTATGGGCTCTTGCTGTGGGGAAATGAAGCAGCCCCTAAGCCTGCTCTGGGGCTGGACGTCCTCCCTGCACTCCTCAACCCCAGCATGCTGGTTCTCTTTCTTACCATTCAGCCAACGTTTCCTGGGCGTCTGCTCCGCGCCCGGTGCCCCAGGAAATGAAAATACTCTGGGGACTAGAATGGATGATGATCCGGCCCCCATAGAGGGTTCTATCTAGTGGGGACACAGACAAATAAACAAAAGCAAGCAACCAAGCCTACAGACATAGGACTGTGTAATTACAAATAGCAATAAAAGCTGCAAGGCAGGGTGTGAAACAGAACAGGGCACCTACCTGAAATAGTCGAGGAAGGAGTCCCGGGCAAAGTGGCATTTCAGCCAGGAGCCGAAGGATGAGAAGGGCCAAGTGTGGCAGGGGGAGAGGGCTGCACCCAGGAACAGGGCCGGGGAAGGGGTCTGTGTGCTGGAGAGACCCCAGGAAGAGAGGGGCAGGAGTGTGGAGGGCAGAGCAGTGGCAGGAAGAGATAAGGTCATGAAGAGCCTTGGAAACCATGGCCGAGGGTCTGTATTACAGTCGGGACAGGGGCGGTCCCGGAAGGATGTGAAAGTAAGAAGGGGGCGCCTGGGTGGCTCAGTCAGATAAGCATCTGACTCTTGATTTCAGCTCACGTCATGATCTCACAGCTGGTGAGTTCGAGCCCCGCGTCTGGCTCTGCACGAACAGCGCGGAGCCTGCTTGAGACGCTCCCTCTCTCTCTGCCCGTCCCCCGCGCACACTCTCTCTGTCTCTCTCAAAAGCATAAATAAATACATTTAGACAACATTTCCAGTAAGTGGGGCGGTGATGTGGATGTCAGTGAACAGAGACAGAACGGCTCAAGGGCAACAAGTTTGTTTGTTTGTTTGTTTGTTTGTTTGTTTGTTTGTTTTTTGAGTTTTGCCAGTCTGCCTCCCTCTGGCTTTTTCAGAATGTGCTTGGTAAATCTGTGGGATGTTAAGGCCCCTGGGCCAGACCTTGGTAGCAATATCATAAAAATATCTGATCTCATCCATCAGAGGGCTAGGGACCTGGGGAAGGGGGTGGGGTGCACCAGACAGACGGCCTAACCTGCATGGAGACTCACAATACTTACATTCCCGGGTGTGTCTGTTCATTAAACGTTGAAACAGCACTTACTAGGGGTTATAATGACCGTAGAAGGCAGGTACAATTTCTAGGGAATGATGTCATTTTTCCAGGAGAAATGAAAACATGGCAAACCTCATTTTTGAGCCCCACCCATTTGGAATTTGCTACCTGCTTCTGGGCGTGTCGGTGAGGCTCGGATGAGGTCGTGAATGCAACATGCCAAACACATAGTAGGTTCTTAAGAAATATCTGTTTCCCACCCCTTTTCCCTTTGTCTACAGAAAATAGGTTTTCCAAGCAGGAAATTTCAATCACTTTAGAAACACCCATTCAGGCCCAATTGCTGGGCTAATTATAAATCACTCCTTTTTTATTCATTAGGCCAGAATCCCCGAGGGCCCCTACAAAGGTGTGTTCTGTGGGGCTCATTCAAGGCCCTCTGTGTTTGGCAGACCTCCTTTGTCATTCTGGTTTTGGGGGACAGGCCTAACAGGTGTCTTTCGGCTCAGCTGGGTCATATCAGGTTCTTAGTAAAAATGCTTAAATTTCAGAAAACATGTTCAGGCTCACAGTCTCGCCAAATCCATAGGCGACAGAGATGTTGTGATGCATTTCCTTTAAAGACGGGCAGATAAAATGTATCCTTCTTTCTTTTTTTTTTAACATGCATTTATTTTTTGAGAGACAGAGTGCAAAGGGGAAGGAGCAGAGAGAGAGGGAGACACAGAGTGTGAAGCAGGCTCCAGGCTCCCAGCTGTCGGCACAGAGCCGGATGCGGGGCTCGAACTCACGAACGTAAGATCACGACCTGAGCCGCAGTCGAGCGCTTAACCGACTGAGCCCCCCCCACCAGGCGCCCCAAGATGTATCTTTCTTTAACATCAGTCCAAATCAGAGAGGTTTGGATGTTTATTTTAAGAAATTGTTATTTCATCGGTAAGGTGAGGTTTCGCTCTTAGAACAGGCTCGTTGGGGCAAAGGCCCTTTACCACACACTGGATTTTGTGGCTGGAGATTATATTCTAAGTCGGCTACTTGAAGTTATCTGGCGCAGGTATCTTGCATGAGAAAACATGAATTATGATGCTTTTGTTAAATTGCAGAAGAGTATCTTTGCGCTGAGAAAAAATGTATCTGTTATTTTAACAGCGTAAACATGCGCTGAATCTGGCTGCTTCTATACGGTCTAGCCAGATGGATTCAAAGGATTTATGTTGGTCACAATTTTTAAAGGGCACTTCTGAATTCAATAATGATTTACAAAAGAGAGCTTTGAGGTCCCGAGGGGTACTTTTTCCAACACCCCGTCTTTGCAAAGCTCTGCTCAAAGCTTGCGCTGGAGGGTTATAAAAGGAATTGTATGGCTATCACTGTTAACCCTTGAGTGGTCATGGTATTTCACAGGTCTGTCTTATCGGCGAGAGAGTGTGTGGCCTCTACTTTTGGAGTGTTCAGGGGGCCAGAGAAGGCAGATGAGACAGAATGGACACCCTGGACCTACTCTATACCCTCTTTCTAACCTTTTCCGCCATGGGCTTACATTCCCAAAAGCGCTATGTTTTACTGATTCATTTTGAAATCGAGGTCTCTTTGGAACTTCAGTGATGAGATTGCTTAGTTTAAATGAACCTGGGACTAATTTTCTCTCTGGCCAACAGTGACAGGAGAGAGGCTCCTGTGCGGGCGGGCTCTGGCTTATGAGTGGAAACCCTCTTGTTTAGAAACAGGTGAGAATGGCCCCAATGCAAAGCAAAACATAAACAGCGAGAGAGAAAAGACGGAGATACGGATCGACGGAACAAAATAGAGAGTGTAGGAAGGCACCCACACATATAGGGTGAATTGATTTTTGACAAAGGTGTAAAAGCAATTCAATGGAGAGAGGATGGTCTCTTCAATGAGTGGTGCTGGAAGCATTCGATATCCGTTTACTAAAAATTAACCTCAATCCATACCTCAACCTTATGTCAAAATGGACTCAAAATGAATCATAGACCTAAATATAAAATGTGAAGCCAAAAGACTTGTAGAAGAAGCCATAACAACATTTTTGTGACAGTGGGTAGCAAATATTTCAACACCAAAAGCATGATCCACAGAAGGACAAAAACAATGGACAAACTTGACCTCATCAAAAGTCAGAACTTCTGCTCTTTACAAGACAGTTAAGAAAATAAAGAAAAACAAGAAACCACAACACATTAGGAAAAAACATTTGCAAATCCTGCATCTAATAATAAAAGACTTGTCTCCAGAACTGAAATAAAGAGCTCTCCAACAAAGACAAGGAGAGAAAAATTTTTTTCCAATGAACACCATGTTTTAATAGAAGCTTCACCAAAGAAGACACACAGTGCAAATAAGTTTATAAAAAGATGCTTAAATTCAGTCATTAGAGAAGGAACACGAACACTACAATTTAAAAATCATGGCACACTTATTTGAATGGCTACAAGGAAAGAAAGGAAAGGAAGGGAGAAAGGAAGAAAGGAAGGAAGGAAGGAAGGAAGGAAGGAAGAAAGAAAGAAAGAAAGAAAGAAAGAAAGAAAGAAAGAAAGAACCTCCTGACAATACCCAGTGCTTGCAGAAACATGGAGAAGCAGAGACCTCAGCCACTGCCAGCAGGTTCCAAAATGATAACAGCCACTTTAGAAACCAGTTTGGAAGTTTCTTATTAAATTAAATATACACTTGTCATAAGACTCAACGATCCTACTTCTAGGTATTACTCAAGTGAAAGAAAAGCTTATGTTTACACAACACAAAAACCTTAGGGGAATGTTTACAGAGGCTTTATTCATCATCGCTGAGGCTGAGAACACCTCCCACATCCCTCAGTTGGTGGAACGGGTAACCTGTGACAGATGCATGCAGGGGCCCACTCCCTCAAAGGTACGCCAGGTACCATCACGTGTGATGTCGCATGAATGTCACATGATGTGATAAGGGGGGCACTTCACCTCTGTAGAGTTCTTCTCCCCAAACGCACGGGTATGAAAAACAAGAAAAGATTGAGGCATGGTCACTGTTTTGCTAGAACAGAAAAAAAAAAAAAGCGGGGGGGGGGGGACATTAATGGGAAAAATTATTCCAAACAGAGTCAGAAGTTCAGTTAATAGTCATATATCAATGTTGGTGTCTTCGTTCGTGTCATGGTAACGTAAGATGGCAACGTTCGCCAAAACTACCACCTACTAAGGGTACCTAGGAACTTTGTACTCTCTCTGCAACTTTTCTGTAAATCGATAGTTATTCCAAACTAAAAAAAAAAAAAAAAAAAAGTACGCTGGCCCCATAGCAAGCACTCAATCGATGATGAGGATGATGGCGATTCTTTTTTTTTTTTTTTAATTTTTTTTTTCAATGTTTATTTATTTTTGGGACAGAGAGAGACAGAGCATGAACGGGGGAGGGGCAGAGAGAGAGGGAGACACAGAATCGGAAACAGGCTCCAGGCTCTGAGCCATCAGCCCAGAGCCTGACGCGGGGCTCGAACTCCCGGACCGCGAGATCGTGACCTGGCTGAAGTCGGACGCTTAACCGACTGCGCCACCCAGGCGCCCCTGATGGCGATTCTTTTGAGGTGAAATCGGTAGGAAATGTAGACTATACAACGTCCGTCTGAGGTTGTATGATAACTCGTAGATGGTAAAATGCTCTTACAAGTGTCATTTCACACATCGAGTTGTAACAGTTCAGAGTTGGAAGGGATGGAAGTATTATCTGGTCCAACCCCTTCATTTTCCAGCTGAAGAAACAGAAGCCCAAGAAAAAGAAGCAAGAGGAGAAAAAGTACTGGTGATCAAAATAGAAATCACGGTAAGAATTGCAAAAGTGACAGTCATAAATCCCAGTGAGCAAAATCACACAGTGTGAGCCCTGTTTTAGGTGCTTCCACATGTCCTCTGATTCGTGACTCCCCTACAGGACGTTTTATAATTGTCTTGCAGAGGGGGGAAGCGGGAGGTCAGAGAGGTGAAGTCACTTGCTCAGGATCACACAGTTGGCAAGGCTGAGTCCCCTGAACTCAGGAAAAGAAAGGGAACTCAGAGGCATCGAGCACCTACCATGTAGCAGGCGAGATGCCAAATGCCCCTCGAACCTTAGCTCATTTTAGCGCCCACACAGTTCTACAAGATCTGTATCCTTATCCCAAGCTCATCAATGAGGAGCTCGAGGTCTGTGTAATCCTCCCGTCACCCAGTTGGCAGGCGGCAGAGCTGAGATTCGAACGTGGGTCCGCCGGATCCCAATCCTGTGCTCTCTCTACCAAACTAGTTTTCTTTCAATACCAGCAGAAGCGCCCAGGCAACTGGAGCCCCTGCCTTTTCATTCACTTTTTATTCCACATTCAGGAAAGGTTAGCTTTCCTTTCAAGCAGCTTCTACTATTTTCTATCCCACAAGCAGCAAAAGACGTCTTCTCTCCATAATTCCTTAAGACGCCGGGAGCTGACCTAGGGCTTTTAAGATCCTCGGGACACAGGATGACAACCGTGTCCATTTTGCAAATTTCCAAATTCATCCAAATACCTAGAAAGTATTAACAGCGTCAGTGAGATGTTAACATGACAATATTAGCTGTGGCTGATGTCTGATGCTTCGGCCAAGCTCTTTACTGGCCGCAGCCAGAGGGTATGAAAAGTGTTACATGTATTTAGACATATTGGGGAAACATACAAAGCGATCATCTGTTTGTATCCCTCTCCCATATGTGGCCACAAGTGGAACACATTGAAAAGGTTACGGGAGATCAGGAGATTTAGTGAACTGGGCACAATACAGCTTTGTGGTCCGGTTTATTTTCTCATGACAATGTAAAATATAGATTGAGATAAACTAAAATCCCTCGTATTTGGTTTTATAGCTTAAATTCATAAATTCTCTGCATTCATTAGAAAGCGATGTACTATCGGCACCCACTTGAAAAGATAGCATCCCGAGGGACAGATACAAGGATATTAAAAAAAAATCCTGATCAAAGAAATATTGCTTCTTTTCTCCTCTCATTGAGCAGATGTGCACTGTGTCCAGAGAAAGAAATAGAAAAATTCCTGAGTGATTTATTTGATGAACCTAGTTTTAACCGAGGTTGTATGCCTGATATCATGACGGGGGTTATTAGTTTCTAGTTGAAAATGACCAGAGAGAATCTTGTTCACTTCATCAATATGGTCCATTTATAGGTTGTCAGGGAGGCCACGCTGTGCCGGCACAGCACTCTGTCTGAGAGTTATTTCTCTATTAGATGGTTGCTGTCTTTGCCGCGAAGACTTCTGGCTATTTAAGAAAACCCAGACCAGAAAGACATGTCTGTTCTTTCCTAGCATTTAAGACATTAAAAGCAGATGCATCACTTAGAAAAATGACTCTTTTATTCAGAGGCCCCAGTGCCACCGAAAGAGGCACCACAAAAGCCTCCTTTTGCTACCAAAGAAAGAAAACAAATATTTTTTAAAACACCCACAGTTTTTCGACGCAGAAGATTGACTTCTGCTTTTGCTAAAAAAGAACACTTTGTATAATCTAGGGGTTCCCAGACTTCACGAAACAACAAAACTATTTTGAAAAAGTGGCAAGGGGAGGTCTCCATTGCATTGCCAAATTAAATTAATTTTGCCAAGTCAATATCCCCCCGCAAATGTTCTATATTGTGTCCATCATCCTATAAAGAAAGGACACTTTAACACACACACACACACACACACACACACACACACACACACACACACACAATTTAAAATAACGTAAACATTTTAAAAGAGCACAACCTCAGAAAGGAACTATTCCTTTCTGTGACAAAGAACCCAGAGGCGCTTTCTCCACGGACTAAAGAAGCTATTGTCACTTATCCGTGAATGATCTTTGGGAACCACAGGAAGATCTGGTAAAATCTGTGAGGACCGATATTGACGTTAGGGGTGAAAACTGCTCGTTCTGAAAAGTTTCGGGACTATTCCGTAACACTTTGCTAACTTGTTACAGCACAACCAGAAATAGAAATAATAAAAATATAATAATGATAATAAGTAGATAACACCATTTATTTAGTATATGCTGGATGCCAGCTCTTTACAATGGGTTTGCTGTGCTGATGCGTTTTAATTCTTGCAAGAACCTATGAAATCAGTATTATCCTGGTCACTGTCTGCATTAGACAACGGTGCCTAGAGAAGTCACATAGTTGGCCCAAGGTAGTCAGTGATCGAGCCTGTCCAGTCCCCCTGGGTCCGAATCCCACACACCGACCACTCTGCCCCCTGCCTCCTGAGGATGATGAGCTATCGCGCTGCCTTGGCTGCGGGTCTCTAGTCCCCCCCCACATGTGCTCGGGGTCTCTTGTTCTGCCTTCCAACCCTCAACCCTTAGCATAGCGCCGGACAGACAGTAGACAGTGGATGCCTATTTCTAAACAATTGAATAAACGGAGGCTCCTCGTCTGGGAAATTTGTTTTCAAACACAGTGTGGTGTGAGAAGTAAATGAGATTAAAGAAGACAAAAGCGAGATCATACACGTAAAATGCTTCAAACCGTGCCCGACCCAACATAGGAAGCCCTTGGTATATGCGAATGTCTTCCGTGACGGGTGTTAAGAAATCAGCTCCCCTTTGAGAAAGCGGTCGTGGCTGGGTCTGCGGATAAAGTACCTAACAGAGGAATCGTCTCACCAGACGTCTTCCATAGAAGGTTTTTGTTTTGGGGTTTGTTTTTTTTTTTTTAATCAGAAATTGCAATGTATAAAATTCCCACGTGCATCCCTTTTCCGTTCTTCTTCTGCTCTACGTGTTATCATTATAACACATTATGACCTCACCGTATCAGATATATCGAATGATGTATATGCGTCAGTATATAACAGAACGCCCCTTATCTCACGGATGAAGGACGTGCGACTTCATAATACAACAGCAATCCTTAGGCCTGCCTTGATGAAAAAAACCTGAAAACGCATATTGCTTTGTTGAGCCCCAAAGGGAAATTTCAAGAGGTTGAAAATTGGGGCTCTCTTGTGTAGAAGACCGAAGAACAAATTCTTATTTGGAAAGCAGAATTGATCATTGCTGTTTAGCAAGAGCTCCCTGACCTTCTCTGGGGCTCTCCTTTATGGATAGCCTTTCGAAGCTGGAGCTTAGGAATGTATTTTTCATTTACGTCCAGGGTGCCCTGAAAGCTGAAATTACAAGTGAGATTACACGACCAGCATCAGAGGCATTGCATTATTCTCCCAAACCTTGCTGGAAATTTCCCAAGATGGCAGTGAGAAAACTATTACAAGATCCATTTGTCTCTTGATTTCTGCACCCTAAGTTACACGGGATGCCGGGGACCGTCATTCCCAAGGCACGTCCCGGGGACCAGATTGAGAAGGTGATGCTCACGCTGTGTTTTATTTCAGTTAGCAATATTCCTTTCCTCCCCTGGAGAGATGTTTGTCTGAGCAAAGCAGCCCTGGCTGCTGAAATGACTCCTAAATCTCCATCAGCAGGATGGAGGGACAAGGAGGCCCTTCAGATGGGTCAAGGTGTTGAAAGTTGGGGTTACCCACTGTAACAGCTTATAAACTTACAAATGCCTCAGTTCAGCAGGCTACACTGTGGATAACAACTTCATTGTGTTTTGCCTTATAAGACAAAGAGAGATTCTCAAAATAAAAAGGAGAAGAAAATTAAATTTGGGATATGTGGATTTATGCTGGTTTATTTCGCCCCAGGCCCAAACAGGCTCATTTCTGGCACACGGTACCCTGTGTTTGGGCACAATGCGATTTCAGCATAGTGAGCTTTACTCTGTGGTACGAGGAGGTGAGCAACCATTTCCTTCTTTGCTCACAGACGCAGAAACGTTAGTGAATTCAAAGTAACGAACAGTTAAATACTGCCTATAACATCATCTCACCAGCTAGACAATGGATCCACTGGGTTTTATAGAAATAAGTTCACAAATATATATTTTAAGAATAGGTCAATTGAGAGACTATTTCCGATAGACCATAGATAGAAAAGATCTTTCATAGATAGATATGTATAGAAAAAAGGATCACTTTTTTTTTTCATAGACAACATCTATTTTCCAAAGCTTATAGGTCCACTAAAAGCATCTTTTTTGCAACTTCTTCATGAATAAATTAAGCAGAAAAATCCTATAGTAGCATCCACTTTGCCTATGTAGACCACTTCCATTCAGGGATAATATAATGTGCCAGATCATCTCAACCCTCAGGTGAGGAAATACCAGACTCTTATCATTTGAAACCCCATTCCAAAGAGACTCATGTGAAGGACACAGAAAACAAAGATGATGTTTGTTTTGTCGTTTTCAAAATAGCCTCAAACACTTGATGCCTGACTGGCCCCGGCGTTTATGCAGCAAATTAAAAAAAAAAAAAATTAAATTACAAAGAAAACGAGAAAAGCCTCTTCTCTGTACGAGATCAGGCTCTGAGGGTTATTTTGTTAAAAAGCTCCGTCCAGAATCAGCTGCTCCTCCCTCCTCCCGCTGCCTCCCTTTCAGTTTCCTTTAAAGGTTTTTGTTTTTGTGGTTTTTCCAACCAATTCCGTTTGCACTTGTGAATGATAATGAATTGGTGCTTTCAGAGGAACTTGAACTTCTTGGATAAAAGATGTGCTCCATGTTTAAGTTGTTAACATTGACATGATTCTCTTCAGAGTTTGGCCCTATTAACTTGATTCCTGGGTCACTGTTTATTGTCCTAGTCTGTCACAGAGCTTCGTGGCAAAAGGTCGCATCAGAACGAAAGAACCCAAGTGACGGAGACAGAATGACTGATCTTCTTTTGATGAAATAGCTGCTGTCCTTTGCGCTCAGTCCAGGGTGGACGGCACAAAATGCTCCTGACTGCAACACCGGACAGATTATTTTCAAGCTCGTCGAACATCTGCAAACCTGGGTAGGTATCAGTGTCCTTAAACAGGTCCCTGCCCCTCGAGTCTGAGAGTCTACTTCTAATTCTTGGAAGCAGCTAGCAAAACATGCAAAGATTTATGTTCCAGGCCAGTCATTTCAGCTTTGTTTACAAAAGCAAAACACTGATGACAATCTAAATGGCCAACTATTGGGGATTATCTAAATCAATTCCATTACCATACGTCATGCCACAATGCAAAACCATACCTTCGAATAATATTTCCTAAATCCGGGGCGGTGGGGGGGTGGGGAGATCACAGCTTATTGTTAAGGAAATTACGCATTTAAGAAAATACAGCGGTGAGTCAGATTGTAAGACATATTACATATTTGCGTCCAGGTAACCACAAATCCCGCATGTGCTCACCGGTGGGTGTGCGCGGGGGAGGGGGATTATTTTTATTCATTCTGGATATTTTGCCCTATTTCCTACATTTTCTGCCTTAAACACATATTTCTTTGATACTCAAGCAACCCCCTCCTCCCCAAACTCCATAAACGTTACTTGTGAAAATCAGCAAGGATGCAAAGCCCTCGCAATTACATATTTAATCGGCTGCACGGGTCCACGGTCAAGTACGTCGACGAGCCCCCTTGCAAACCTGTCTCACTCCGCTGTTCCAGGCCTTGTATATAGTTGTCAAAAGGGGGTCCCATCACGCGCTGCTGCGGCTCCCAGCCCTTTATTAATGCCACATGTGCTCTTGTAAGGTTAAGTTATTAAGTGATAGACAATAATTGTCTCTATTCCAAAGTAGACGTTTCATTTCACTCGGCTCATGTGGATCTATTTCGGTATCATTTATCACAACGGCTTTTTAAGAACCATCTCAGTGGGTTGCTTCTCTTGTCCCTCCCTTTGAATGCAAGCCGACCTGAACGGCCCCAGTAAGAAATTAAATATAATTACCTACGGAATCGCACAGGGCAGAATGGGATCGCGCCAGCTTCCCGAGTGGAACAAGGCGTCTGGGGCCCCCTCGTTCTCGTTCCTCCCCGGAGTCAACTTGCCTGCATTTCCTCCCTCGTGGAGAACGCTTACATGCAGCCCCACAATGACCTGTTTAGTCGGTGGTGGAAAATTATGTCATTTGCAAGCAAGCTTTCAGCTGTGATATTTTATAATTGTTAAGATGAAAACCCGATAATCCTCTCCCCCTTCACATAAACTGCAATCCATCTTTAAACCTGTGATAATTCCTCAAACCTGCCGCTTAATAAACTAACAAACCCCAGGCCTATGTGATTTTTACGGGCGTCAATCTTTGATCAGCCAAGCTGAAATGGGTCTGATAAGGGGACGCCCTTGCACTCTGGGAGTCTCCACTCGAGTGGGTGATTGCCGCTTCCTCCTGGTCCTCAAGTGCCAAATAAGCAGAAGTCTTCCCGAGCTTCTTATCTCTTTCACTTTCTTCTCGAGATCTCTGTCGCTTTAATCCGGCATGTCTGCCGCTGGTTAACAAGGAAATCCTATGTCAATTATCGCCAACAACTTCCTGCTGCGTAGCAGTGGGGAATCAAAGCGTCGGAGAGCCTTTTCACACCAGAGAGCGGTGCAGGGCCTAATTAAATGGCCCTCATATCCTGCAGCCTGGTGGAGGCCACATGATAGATAGCTAATGAAAGATAGCCTAATTTTTTTTTTCTGAGCACCGTTTGGAGGCTGGAGGACTGTCCAGCGGGTCGCAGGTGAGCCCCCGGGGTGGGACCGCATGGGCCTTTTTTTTTTTTTTCCCCCCACTGCTGCTAAATTTAGTGGGTCTGTTGTCAGCACCGGACAGGGGATGGGAAGGGGGCCAGCCTTCGGGAAGATCGCATCTTCCTCGAGTTGTTCCATAAACCGGAGGTCCGAATGGAGAGGGGGAGGGACGTTCCGGAAGATACCGCCGGACGTGAAGTTCAGGCCTGGACCGAGACCCCTGCCCGTGGAATGACTCACCTGGCGGGGACATAAGAGAGTCCCCCTCCCACCGAGGAATTCGCAGCTAATATGATGCTGCTTTCAAAACATCCTCTTATAAGATCCCTGCAAATCATTCCCTTCAAATGACATTCTTGCTATGTAGACAAACGAATCTATATATAATTCTATATACGACTATCTAGTAACTACCTATAATAATTAATATATACCAATATACAACTATTGTAACTCTACGACTAATATATCACTCGTTTTGTTGTTGTTGTTGTTTTTTTTTTTAATCTTTGTGACTCACATTTTCTCTGGCTAGAGCAGTGGTTCTCAGAGTGAGGTTCCCTGGGCAAGCAACTTGACCTGGGAACTTGTTAGAAATGCAGATTTCTCAGGCCCCACTCTAGACCCACTGAATCGAATACCCCAGGGGTGAAACCAGTAACCTAGATTTTAATACACCCGCCAGGTGATTCTGAAGCATGCCAAAATTTGAGGACCACGGATCCAACACACTTCTAAGAACGTCCTTGTAGATGGCCAGTTCGAGTTGTTAATCTTAACATCGCCATTAAAAAAAAAAAAAAAAAAAAAAAAAAAAAAAAATCCAGCACGCTACATAATGGACACCCTCCGTGATTTAACCTGACTTTATGTCTGTCTACCTTTTACCAAAATGCATATTTACGAAGCTAGAATCACTTCCTGAGTTGTGACTCGTGATGTGGTACCTTACTGAGTGGGGCAATTTCTGCTTTAATTTAAGGAAGTAGGGGGTGACAAGTGGGGAGTGTATCCACTGACATGTTTATTTTTTTTATTTTTTTTTCAACGTTTATTTATTTTTGCGACAGAGAGAGACAGAGCATGAACAGGGGAGGGGCAGAGAGAGAGGGAGACACAGAATCGGAAACAGGCTCCAGGCTCTGAGCCATCAGCCCAGAGCCCGACGCGGGGCTCGAACTCACGGACCGCGAGATCCTGACCTGGCTGAAGTCGGACGCTTAACCGACTGCGCCACCCAGGCGCCCCTCCACTGACATGTTTAAATCAATTTTCTAGAGTTGTGATTCTTAGGCTTTTGGATTAACAACAAAATTCAAGGTACCACATAGAGTTAGTTGCTTTTTATTTTGTAATGGGCAATGTTGATCTTCTCTGACATTTCATACGAGAAAAGACATTTTTATTATTTTTTAATATCAAATTTATTGTCAGATTGGTTTCCATAAACACCCAGTGCTCATCCCAAAAGGTGCCCTCCTCAATACCCATCACCCACCCTCCCCGCCCTCCCACCCCCCATCTACCCTCCGTTTGTTCTCAGATTTTAAGAGTCTCTTATGCTTTGGCTCTCTCCCTCTCCAACCTCTTTTTTTTTTCCCCCTTTCCCTCCCCACTGGTCTTCTGTTAAGTTTCTCAGGATCCACATAAGAGTGAAACCATATGGTATCTGTCTTTCTCTGCCTGACTTATTTCGCTTAGCATAACTCTCTCCAGTTCCATCCACGTTGCTACAAAAGGCCAGATTTCATTCTTTCTCATTGCCACATAGTACTCCATTGTGTATATAAACCATAATTTCTTTATCCATTCGCCGGTTGATGGACATTTAGGGTGTTTCCATAATTTGGCTAGAGAAAAGACATTTTTAAAACTGACGAAAAGATAATAGTAAGGACAAAATTTTAGAATAAAAGCAATCCTTTCAAGGAAACGAGTTTTTGTCTATGAAAAGCTCATTATGTTGCCTTTTTTCCTCTTTTAATAAAAGATTTGTGTGTTCTTTGCTATGAAATGGTATCAGTTTCCCAACCAGTGTCTAGAAATGGCCAATGTAGGGTTGGTTTAGAAAAGAGGGGTGGTGGACGTCGGGGTGGCTCAGTCAGTTTAGCGTTGGACTTTGTCTCAGGTCATGATCATGAGTTCGAGCCCTGCCTTGGGCTCTGTGCTGACATCTCAGAGCCTGGAGCCTACGTCGGATTCTGTGTCTCCCCCTCTCTCTTCCCCTCCCTTGTTCATGCTCTCTCTCTCTCTCTCTGTCTCAAAAATAAATAAACATTAAAAAAATGAAAGAAAGAAAGAAAGAAAGAAAGAAAGAAAGAAAGAGGGATGGGTCATGCTTATGCAGTGGCTCTTGACCTGGGCTGCCTGTGAAAATCACCCAAGGGAGCTTTGAAACATCTCCATGCCTGGACCCACAGGTTTTGCCCCCACAGATTTTGATTTAATTGGTCTACTTTAACATCGGCATTTTTTTTAAAGTTTATTTATTTGAGAGAGAGAACACAGGCAGGAGAGAGACAGGGAGAGGGAGAGACAGAGAATCCCAAGCAGGCCCCGTGCTGTCAGTGCAGAGCCTGATGGGGAGGCTCGATCCCACGAACCGTGAGATGGTGACCTGAACCGAAATCAAGAGTCAGATGCTTAAGCCCCCCAGGCTCCCGGACATCAGAATTTTTCTAACGTGACAACTATTGCTTTAATGTTTGTAAACCATCTCGTTCTACGGAGCTTCTCAAACTTTCCCAGGTGCACACTTCCCCCGGGGGATCTCTT
This sequence comes from Herpailurus yagouaroundi, assembly GCF_014898765.1. NCBI lineage: Eukaryota > Metazoa > Chordata > Mammalia > Carnivora > Felidae > Herpailurus > Herpailurus yagouaroundi. The sequence continues at coordinate 54,660,682 of NW_024412404.1, forward strand.
CGAAATGAATGCAGCGGCTGTTCAGTAGATCCGGGCTGGGGCCCAATATTCTTCGTGTCTCACCACCTCACTGGGGATGCTACTGTCGTTGGTCACGCTTTGAGTATTGAGCACCTGCAGCCCTGACCTCAAAGGATTTCCGAGCGCCTCGCAGAAAGCCCGGTGCCTCTCCCAGCACCAGGAGAGGGCCACCAGCCTGGATTTCCTGGAGAGGAGAGACCACCCTCTCAAGGTCAAGCTGGGAGCACATGGCTGATGGAGCTCCCGGGCTGATGGGGATCCTCACTATAGAGGCAGCCACAGGCATCCCCCTAGCGAAACCTCAGTCCTCTCATGGTCCCTCTCATGGTTTCCATATGTGTTTTGCGGTTACTTTGGCCATTCTGTGGTAAAGTAGACGCCTAAATTTGGCAGACATTCATGCTGTGTTGGTGGCCAAAGAGGTGGAGTGACGGGGACAGAAAAACTATGGAGCCGAAGCCTGGTGCTTAGAGGATGACTCCAAATTTTCTTCGCTGGCCTAAGCGCTTCCTGACGAGACACTGACACAGCCAGGACAGGATGCCCAGACCTGCTGAGATGACGCCCACAGCCAGCCACAGGGATGTGGACTCAAGTTCTTTTTCCTGCGCTATAACTCACTTTGTACATGACATTGTCTCCCACTTGGGCAATTTATTTAACTTTCTGGGAAACTCAATGTCCTTATCTCTAAGATGGGGTAATATTAGCCACCTAAATCAGAGGCTGTTTAAAAGTTGTTTTTTGTTTTTTGTTTTTCAGGTCTATCCATTTATTTTTGAGAGAGAGAAAGAAAGAGAAGGAGAGAGAGAGAATCCCAAGCAGGCTCTGCACTGTCAGCACAGAGCTAGACCCGGGCTTGAACTCACAAACATGAGGTCATGACCTGAGCCGAAACCAGAGCTGGGCACTTAACCGACTGAGCCACCCAGGCGCTCCCAGAGGGCGGTGTTAAGGATTAGATGAGGTGATACTTAGCAAGAACACTCTGGGAGTTATTTAAACCATTAGGGTTTTCAAATTAGGGTTGGATTCAAATTAGATTAGGGTTGGAAGAGACCTCAGAGGCGGTCTGGTTCATTGCACCCCATTTGACAGACAATATCAAATAAGTAATATCAAAATAAGTAAAAATAAAAAAAGACTGCTCAGTAACGTTTTTTATGTAGTTTAAATTAGGCGTTTCAGTAGTTTAACTCAGTTTAACTCTTGATGTCTTACAATCTTTACATAGAACATTTCTATAGCAAATCACACACACACACACACACACACACACACACACACACACACACACAGTTCATAAAAGGACTTCGAAATAATATTTTCAGTAATGCCAATAACTCAAGTGGTGTGGTGTCTACATCAGTTGTAGTTTCTATGCTTGGAATTTGAAATGTTTTATTTTTTATTTTCATTTTTCAAGATTTCATTTTTTTAAACAGCTCCTTTAACGTTGAGAAGTTTTTAAAAAATTTTTAGCGTTTCTTTTTTATTTTTTTTAAACTTAGTTTCCTTTAACATGGAGAAGTCTTTATTTTAATTTTTTTTTAACGTTAAGATTTTATTTTTAAGTAATCTCTACGCCTGATGCGGGGCTCAAACTTACAATCCCCTGAGATCGGGGGTCACACGCTCTACCAACTGAGCCAGCCAGATGCCACTGAAAATGTCTTAGTCTCTTGAGGCAATTTAGTGTCCAACTATAGCTTTAAAAAAATCTCACTGGTGCCTGAGCTCACCCTGAAAGCACAGGAAAGTCATGCTTTAGGGATGTGCCCCACAGGCCCAGAGTGCCCTGCAGAAGAACAGCTGGGAGTCCTCCTCGGGCTTAATAAACCCCTTTTTCTAGTGTTACTGAGGACGAGTTAAGTTCTGAGCAAATAGTAGTTCTTCCTCCTATTTAATACCCTCTGCCTCTAGATATAACAGTTGGCACCAAACGGAGTTAATTCCATCTCCAGCATAGTTCTTGAATTTATCCTGAGCTCTCCTTTAATCCAGATGCTGTCACATCACTCACCTGCTTAGTATTATTCAACATGTCATTTTCATGGGATAAAAGCTAAACTCCTCGTAGCTCCATACTTCCTAGTACAGATGGGGATACAACCCCATCTATGACTAGATACTATTGTTATCTTGATTTCACAGATGAGAAACTGAGGCACAGGAAAGCTAGATTCATTGCTCAGCTACAGAGTGAGAGAACTTGGACTGAGATTCAAGACACTAAGACACTAAATGATTGCAAACTGGATGCTATAGCCCCAGCCATCACAACTGTATCCCAGGAAGGAAGAAGGGAGAAGCACAGTGACAAAAGCCTCACCTAATAGCTTCAGCCTTCATGCCACTCTCATGAACTTAGTCATATGGCCAGTCACATGCAGGGAAGGTTGGGAAATACAGTTTGTTTGTTTGTTTGTTTGTTTGTTTGTTTGTTTGTTTGTTTTCTTGTGTTGGCATAGGGCTCCCCTCAACCAAATCAGGATTTTGTTAGCATGAAAAGGGGAAAGGTGAACATTGGGTGAAATACCAGCCATCTCTGCCATGAGGCATGACATTCTCATTCATTCTGGGGAAGAATTTCTTCATTCCCACCTTGGCTGAAGGACCCCCTACCTATCAGGCTGGCTTTTTGCCTTCCGGTTTCTTCTCTGGGATACAAGCTAATGTGGAGTGCCCAGCAGCACATTTGTCACTCCTCTGGGAGTGGGAGTGACAAGTTATAAAGCGGCCATAAACATGGTTACACAATTGGCTTATCAAAAGAAGATGGACAAAACAATGTACATCATACAGTTTAGCTACGATTCTACTTGATCTGTGACACTATAAAAACCATCATTCACCCGTGTCCTATTCCTAAACGTTCCACTCACACTATGCCTGGCTTCTTGGTAAAGTATATACCAGCACCACATTTTCTCATTTTTTTTCTCTCTCTCGCTGATTTTGATGCAGTCCTGTCTACTTGTTTACATTAGTACATTGACGTCAACACTTTCACCCGCAGGTGCATGGGCTCACCCCATGAACTTCACCTGAAAAAACATGTATCATGGTGTCACAGAACTAACAGTTACTGAGATTTAATTTCCTTTGAATTTTTTTTTTCGTAGCAACAGTAAACTGACTTCTGCCCAGCATTCCAGAATGTTCCAAAAGATAACAGTTGTGGAGAATTCTGGGGGCACTTGTTCCTACACTGAGATGTAAGCCAGTTGCTATTAGAATATTTTAACAGATGAAGACCTGAAGTAAACTTGGGATTTCCTTCACAATTCTAATTTGAGTGTTTTCATTTTAAATGAATAATTGAAAATGTCAAACATGTTCCTTTGTGTGTATATATATATATATGCATATATGTAAATATTTCATATTATCACTTTTTTTTTTTAAGAGAGAGAGCACAAGCAGGAGAGAGGGGCCGAGGGAGAGAGAGAATCTTAAACAGGTCCCACGCTCAGCGTGGAGCCTGACACCGGGCTGGATCCCAGGATCTTGGGATCAAGAATCAGATGCTCAGTGCTCCTCATATTATCAGATTTTCATGCAGAAGTTTGTTACAGATTCACAGGGAAAAGGGAAAGGGTGAGAACCATTTCACCATGTATCCCTATTTCAATTCTGGTGAATTAGTTCCGCGTTACGTATACCGACGACATGGGGACAGAGGAAACAAAGACATTTTCCTAGAGGGAAAAGTGCACAACTTTGGAGTGAGACCAGTGTTTGAAAACAGGCTCAGATGTTTATTGGCAAACGTCCTAACCCATGTCAAATGTGAGTTTTCTCATCTGCAAAATAGGACGACAAGGGGGGTGATGATAACACTACCATTTATGGAGAATTTCTCATGGGCCATATGCTAAATGTATTACATATATTATCTCACAAAGTCTCATCACAATCCAGTAATGTAATTACTATCATCAGTATTTTTGTGGTACTGCCTGGATCAGTGATCTAGAATGAGTAACAACCCCTGAAGATTTAGTGGTAAGCAACAACCATTTCCTTGGTTCACTGTGAGTTGAAAATTTAGGCTGGACTCTTCTGAGTCATTCTTAGGATTTCTACTGGGGCGTCCATATGTCTACTGTTAGCTGCAGGTCAGGTCAGTTGGCGAGGCCCCTCTGCCTCTGGGGCTTGGCTGCTGGGGTGACAGAGATGACTTGGGTCAGCTGTCTCTCCTCATGAGGCAAGCTGGCCTGGGTTCGTTCATATGGAGGATGCAGTCAGTACTCAGAGAAAGAGAGAGAACCCAGGCCTCTTAAGATAATGGGCTCAAAACTGACACCTCACTGGGGCTCCTGGGTGGCTCCGTTGGTTGGGCGTCCGACTTCGACTCAGGTCATGATCTCACAGTTCGTGAGTTCGAGCCCTGCGTCGGGCTCTGTGCTGACAGCTCAGAGCCTGGAGCCTGCTTCGGATTCTGTGTCTGCCTCTCTCTCTGTCCCTCCCCCCGCCTCATGCTCTGTCTCTGTCTCAAAAATAAGTAAACATTAAAGATAATTTTTTTAAACTGGCACATCACCACTTCCGCTATGTTCGTTGGCCGAAGCAATGGTCACGAAGCCAAACTCCCCAAAGGGTGTGGAAATAGACAGTATGTAGCCCTTGATGGGACGAAATACAAAGTCTGAAAGGAAAGAGAGTCACGACAGCCAGATGGCCTCCCATACTGTCTACCTCAGAGCGCTGTTATAAGGATTCACAAATAATATTAGTTAATCATATCTAATTCTTGCAGTAATCCCATGATGTAGGCACGACTATTTTCTCCATTTTACAGACAAGAGAGGTAAAATAGAGTAATGTTAGGGTTCCTCCCAAAGTTGCTCAAAACTAATGAGGCGCCAGACTCCAATGCAAGCAAATCCATGAAATCAAATGCAGTGAAATTGACGAGGGTGGTGCCTGGGTTAATGTATTACACTAGTGTCAGTTTCCTGGCTTTGACAATGTGCTATGGTTATCCGTGGTTCTCATCATTGGGGAAGCTAAGCTAAAGAGTGCCTGGGAACTCTATATGTCCGTTTTTGCAACTCCTTGTGAATCCGAAACTATTTTAGAATACAAGGTTATTTGAAAAAAAAAAATTCGAAGCGGTTCAAATACTTAGCTAACGCTCTGTGCACATGTAAAGAGCTGAACACAGTGCCTAGTCACCCAGCAGGTAGGTGTCTAATAAATGTTAACTTCCTCTATGGAAAGCCCATTATCTCTTTAAAAGACCAAAGAGATAACATCTCCAGTGTAAGAGTGGATGCCACCTCAAACAGCTTAGGAAGGGACCACCGGATCTGGCCAGAGGAAGTCTGGGATATAGCAGGGGGTCACAGCTGGTCTCCCATTAGGGCAAAGCTCTGCAGTTGTAGGGCAAAAGCAGATGTGTTTCAGGACTTCTGCTTTTCTAAGATTATTTTATGGAAAACCTTTTTCAGATCTCACAGATCCCTGAGGAGTCTCGTCTTGAAACTGGGAAAACTGGTGGGAAGTCTCATTAAAAGAGAACAATATGATATAGGGATTAGCCTAGCTTGATAGGGTCAAGCCAGGCAAGCTTACTTACCTCTCGAAGTTAGCAGAGAAAAATTCTTTAGCAGGAAAAATGCATTAGCAAATGATAGGCTACAAGTAGACCTAGTTAGGTTGGATTTTCACAAAGAGTGAGATAACAGCCTTTGAAAAAAAAATCATAAAGGAAAATAAATAGCCATGTGTTAAAGTCACGGACCTGGCAGAATAATAATAACTATAATAAGTACAGGAAAGCAGGTGCTACTGGAAACGGATGCGGTCATGACCCACTGCTTTAGCTGTTTCTATTGGGCCCCATGCCCGTGCATTAATGATTAGATGAGAAGCAGTTGATGTCTAGAATGTTCGAGGAGGATGTTTTCTGGTAATGACCAGTTGGTTTTACTTGATACCTTGACAGAGGGAAACAAGGACTCTATTAATGATAATAATAGTAAAAATCATAATAGCTAACATTTATTGGGTGCTTTCTATGTGCCAGGAGCCTCTTAAGTGTGTTACCTTTGTTGCCTCATCAAATCTTCACGATCTTTTACGAAGGAGGAGATTGAGATATGGAAACACGAAGTGACTTTCCGAGGCACAGAAAGCCCCAATGTGGCGAAACTGGGATGAAATGGTGCATCGTCGCAGTACGGGACCAGGCTCACTTTGCAAAAGTGCTCTGGGACACGAGACCCGTTCATATCGCCATTCCAATCATTGAGTTTGCCAAGGGATGAATGGTGGAAGATCCCAGCTGATAGCAAGGGGGCGCTTGGTGCTCTGCTTCTTGGGCGTAGAACCCAGGGCTCCACTTCTCAGGTGGGAAGGATGAGGCTTTCCCAAACTTATGGTTTTTGAGCACTTCATCTGGAATTTATTTTTGTTTATGATGTGAAGTTTGCGACCTTGTGTTCACCGCCACCCCTCTAGCCAACCAGTTGTCCCTGGGTCATTTGGTACAGAAACTGTCCTTTGCACAAGGGATCCAAATGCCACCTTTTACATGCATGATGTCCCCATAGACAGTGTGATCGATTTCTGGTTCTCCATTTTGATCCTGATCTATTAATTTATTCTTCTGTCATTGGCATATTGTTTCGATTATGATGCAGCATGTGTGTGTGTGTGTGTTTGTGTGTGTGTGTGTATGTTTTATAGTGTAATATAATGGGTTTCATTATTTTGTAAGGGAAGCCCTCCAAATATTTTTCTCCTTCAAAGTTTTCTTGGTCACTCTCAGATAGTTATCACTATATATAAACTTTAAAATAGTCTCAAGCATTCTCAATGCCCCCACCCTCAAAGAAAAGCACTGGGATGCTGAATTGAATGGAATTTCATTTTTTTAGTTAATTTGAGGAATAATGCTTTTACGATATTAACCTTTCTTCATCAGGAACATGATGTGTTTCTCTATTTTGGGGGGTCTTATTTTAAGATCTTTAATAAGACGTTATACCTCTCTTTATACAGGCTCTACGCCTTTATTATTAAATTGATTCCTGGTTCATATGGTGAACAGGATTTTTGTTTTCATTTCTGTGTTGTAACTGCTTTTTGCTAGTTGACCTCCTTCTTGAAGTGCCAGGGAATTAACATGCTCTAGGAGACTGATGGGAAATGACATAGAAATTCCCCAGCTACCGCCCCTCTCCCCTAGTTCACACTTACGGCCATACGGGACATTCTCTATGTCCAGCTGGTAGAAAGGGAAACAGCCAGTCTGGGGCTCACAGATGGGTCACAGCAAGCTAAAAATGAATGCCGCTGCCTTACACTCTCAGGGGTGGGTTAACAGCAGCGGGGGACGTCTTCCCAGTGGGCTTAGCAGGAGTCCACCTTGTCACACACTTGCTGTGGACGGAAGGGCATTGGGCATTGGGCATCCTGATACAAGGATAAGCATCGACTCCTAGGAAGTGGTGAATGACATGGCTGGTTAGGAAGCTGTCTACAAAGATTCGAAGATCAGAGGTGGGGCGCCAGCGTGGCTGGGTCACTTACGCGTCCGACTTCGACTCAGGTCACGATCGCATGGTGTGTGGGTTTGAGCCCCATGTCGGGCTCTGTGCTGACAGCTGGGAGCCTGGAGCCTGCTTCAGATTCTGTGTCTCCCTCTCTCTCTGCCCCTCCCTCGCTTGCTCTCTCTCTCTCTCAAAAATAAATAACCATCATACACTGGGTGTTGTATGGAGACCAGTTTGACAATAAATTTCATAAAAATAAAAAATAAAAAAAAAAGAAGAAGATCAGAAGCAAAGAGATCTGGGAGGATAGTGTATGGATGGACCCGAGGGAGTAGGCACACAGTGACCCACCCCAGTGGCCAGCAGAGGGGACCCACTGCAGAGGAGGCCCTAAATAACCAGGAGGACAGCAGATGTCAGCCGGCCCCTGCCATGGCCACGCTGGGGTTTGCACCACATGAATGGAGCAGTCATGGTGGACTCTTTTTTTGCCGTGGTGGATGTATCCATTCGTGCTGCTAAATGCTGCAGAAACCAGGGCTGAGCCCTCAGTACGGTATCATTCCTTGGGGAAGAAAAACATGCCATTTGGTGATCAATTAATTATATTGGACCCCTTTCCCCTCGGAGGAGGTGACAAAATTTATCATTTTGGAGACTGAAACACATTTTGGGCATGGCGCTTGGCTTTCCCACCTGTGCCATCAGAATCCCCGTTCAAGAGCTCACAGAGTTTCTGCGCCCAAGCCACTCCCGCAGCCTGGAATTTGCATGTTGAAACCCTAACGCCCAATGTGCTTCTATTTGGAGAGAGGGCCTTTATGGGGATAATTAAGGTTCAATGAGATCATAAGGGTGAGGCCCTGATCTGATAGTTTTATGCCCTTTTAAGAAGAAACATCAAAGTGCTGGCTGTCTTTTCCCTGTCCATCATGTGAGGACATGGTGAGAGGGGAACCATCTACAAGCCAGGAAGATAGTTCTCACTAGGAACCACATCAGCCACTATCTTGATCTTGGACTTGCCAGCCACCAGAATGTGAGAATGAGAAATTTTTTTTTTTAATTTTTTTTTCAACGTTTATTTATTTTTGGGACAGAGAGAGGCAGAGCATGAACGGGGGAGGAGCAGAGAGAGAGGGAGACACAGAATCGGAAACAGGCTCCAGGCTCTGAGCCATCAGCCCAGAGCCCGATGCGGGGCTCGAACTCACGGACCGCGAGATCGTGACCTGGCTGAAGTCGGACGCTTAACCGACTGCGCCACCCAGGCGCCCCTTTGATATTTTCTTACACTGGCTAGGACACTTCTCAAATAAATTCCTTGCCCTCAAATCCTTGCCCCTAGTCATGCAGGGGAACCACCAAATTAAGAAAGTCCGTAGAGAGGAAAGCTATTGGTTTTTATCCTCTAAACTTTTACATTTTGAACTAATTTTAGACTTTGGGAAAAAGTTGCAGCAATAGTTTCTGGATATCTGTCGCTCCGCTTCCCTAATGCTGATATCTTACGTAACTGTGAGACGATTATTAGAACCAGGAATTTAACATTGGTTCAACACTATTCACTACAGACCTGGGTTGAATCTTACCATTTTTTTTCATTAAGTGTCCTTTTTCTGCTTCAATCCTGTCCAGGAACCTGTGTTGCATTTTGTGGTTGCTGTTGCTGCTTGCTGCTTCTTCTGCTTCTTAAGTTTATTTATTTTAAGAGAGAGAGAGAGAGAGAGAGAGAGAGAGAGAGAGAGAGAAGGGGAGGGGCAGAGAGAGAAAGAGGGAGAATCCCAAGCAGGCTCCACAATGTCAGTGCAGAGCCCCATTCAGGGCTCGAACCCACGAACCAAGATCATGAAGGAGCCAAAGTCAAGAGTCAGACGCTTAACCAACGGAGCCACCCAGGCACCCCTACATTAAAGTGATTTCTATTCAAGTTTCTCTACTATAAAGTAACTCCTTTCTCTTTGTAATTAATAAATATGTTGGGCAAACTATTTTGAGACTAATCAAGATTTATTTTTCCTAAAGCTTTTGCTCACTAATTTTAAAATTGTTGAGATTTATAGGTGTAGCATGCATCCAGTCACAGCAAATTCCCTTAAGTGAATTTTAAAAGTCTTTTTAATAGAATCTCTTGTGTCTTCTATATATATACACTCATGCCAAGTATATAGAAAGCTTTATCTGTCCGTTGTCATCATTGATAGCAACTGTTTCATTTTCCTGTCTTATTACAATAGCTAAATGTCTGAAGTCATTTCAAATGATAATGAGGGTAAGAAACATTTTGGTTTGTTTATTTGATGTGAGTGATTTCAGTATTTTGCCACTTTCTGTAAGCCTGGCATAAATTGTTTCTATTTTACAAAAATTTTTTGTTCAGAATGGCTATTAAATTTTATTGAATGCTAATGTAATCATATTTTCTCCTTTAAATTATTAATGTAACAAGTTATATTGTTAGATTTTCTAATGTTAGATCACCTTCTATTCCTGGAATGAAACGTACTTAGTCACGATGCTTTCATTTAAAAAAAATTTTTTTTAACATTTACTTATTTTTGAGACAGAGACAGAGCATGAACAGGGGAGGGGCAGAGAGAGAGGGAGACACAGAATCTGAAACAGGCTCCAGGCTCTGAGCTGTCAGCACAGAGCCCGACATGGGGCTCGAACTCACGGACCGTGAGATCATGCCCTGAGCCGAAGTCAGACGCTTAACCGACCGAGCCACCCAGGTGCCCTGATGCTTTCATTTTAAAATGTATTGCTAGATTCAGGGCACCTGGGTGGCTCAGTCGGTTAAGCGTCTGACTTCAGCTCCGGTTATGATCTCCCGGTCAGGTCATGATCTTGCAGTCCGCGAGTTCCATCCCTGCGTTGGGCATTCTGGTGACAGCTCAGAGCCTGGAGCCTACTTTGGACTCCGTGTCTCCCTCTCTCTTTGCCTCTCTCTCAAAATAATAAATAAACATTAAAACATTTAAAACGCACTGCTGGATTCAATATGTAGCCACAGGGAATTGGGTCTATAGTTTCCTCTTTTAGTACTAGTTTATAAGATTTGTGTTTTTTTCTAGTTCCATGAAATAAATCAGAGTGGTCTTACATTTTTTTTCTATGGTCTGGATTTATTGGGATCTTGATTCAAATGACTCAATTTTCAATACTTCCTTTCATGGAAGTATATTACTTTCTTTTCTATGTATATATTCTGATCCAACATCTTTACAAATAAAAAACTCCATCAGGGAGTTTATGCATGTGGGGGGTGAGGTATGCAGGAACTCTGCAGTTTCCACTTGATTTTGCTGTGAACTTGAAATTGCCCTACAAAGTAAAATTTATTAAAAATTAATTCCATCAGCCAGGAAAACAACTGTAGCCTTAGCTAGATGCCCCTGAAAAAATCCTAATTCATTCATTCTTTTCTTCTCAAGCTGAGTGAGAACACTAGAACCAGGAAGAGGAAAGAGTATAAGGTATGTAGTGGGGTGGAGAAAACTGAGTTCAGTTAATTTGGATATTACATTGACAATATACAAATAATATGCAAAATAACATCCAATTGCTTGGAATCAAGAACTCAGGCACTTTTTGAAAAAAACATTGAGTTACTGTTTATACTATTTAACAAAACCCCAAGTAAACAGAAGTTTTACCATATGGGGTATTTTTTCCGAAAAACTTTTATGACAAATCTTTTTTAAAAAATTTTTTAATGTTTATTTATTTTTGAAGGAGAGAGAGAGAGAGAGAGAGAGAGAGAGAGAGAGAGAGATGGAGTGTGAGTGGGGGAGGGGCAGAGAGAGAGGGACACACAGAATCCAAAGCAAGCTCCAGGCTCCAAGCTGTCAGCACAGAGCCCGACGCGGGGCTCGAACTCACAAACCGCAAGATCATGACCTGAGCCGAAGTCGGATGCCCCACCGACTGAGACACCCAGGTGCCCCTGTGACAAATCTTTAGAAAATTATTAATCATTTTTCTAACCTCACGAGTACAAAACAATAAACATCACAGGCTCAATCTCTGACAGCTGGGGCTGTTGACCATTATAAAAATTAGGAAAGCCTTTGTACCGAAAAGGATTTTGTTTTAGAGAAAATTTCTGATTCATGAAGGTGTTTTTTTTCTACTTGACCTGTCTGTAAAAAGTGGATATGCTGAGGCGCCTAGGTGGCTCAGTCGGTTAAGCGTCCAACCTTGCCCCAGGTCATGATCTTACCGTCTGTGAGTTCGAGCCCCGAGTCAGGCTCTGTGCTGACAGCTCGGAGCCTGGAGCCTGCTTCGTATTCTGTGCCTCCCTCTCTCTCTGCCCCTCCCCCTGCTCATGCTCTGTCTCAAAAATAAATAAAAACATTAAAGTTGTTTTTTAAAAAAGTGGATATGCTGGATTATAAACTATTTTGTTTGCTTCTGTATTCCCAGTGCCTCTCACACTGCGTATATAGAGGCAGGGTCAAATAGATATTTGTTAAACGAATAAACCAGGAATGAATAGCAATAATTGCAGTTAATTATGATTTTAGTGGACTTTAGTTATGTATTTTGGTAAAACTTGGTGTTCATTAAGGAATGAGATTAAACCGTATGAAATTACTGTTCTGCAGATCAAAACCAGGCGTATATTAATAATTTCATATGGTCTCACCTAATCCATATCTGACCTAGAATTTTAAAATAACATTTACTGTTTCAGGCCTGTGACTCAATAGGATATTATCCTATACCCAGTTGAACTCCAGCCAGTGTGACACTTCTTGATAACAAAGCACCGTGGTTCGTGGCTAAAGCTTTGGAGAGATAAAACCATGTTCAAATCTCGGCTCTACCTTCTCCGAGTTGTGTGGCCTTGAGCAAATTACATAATTTCTCTGAGCTGAAACGCCTTCATCTACGAAACGAGGATAATGCTTCCCTTACAGGGGTGAAATGAAGATCAACCGTGATGTCCAAGGACTTGGCACAGTGCCTACCCCATAGTAAATGATCAATGAATGGTTCCTGCTACTCTTAGCATGATTAATTAATTAATTAATTTTGCTTGCCTCTCTCTAGGATATTTAACTTCCTGCCATTTCACAACCAATTTACAGTGGTAGATAGTTGTGATCGATGTCACTAGCGTTCTGCTTCTGGGAAGGAATATCGACCCAGAGGAGGCAGGGAGGAATGGTGGGGGCTGAAAAGGTTCTGTGTCCTCATCTGAGCGATGGCCGCACGGGCGTACAACTGTGTAAAGCGTCATTGCGGTGCAGTTAGGATTAGTGGGTTTCCTGTGTGTATAACTCAGTAAGATCTTTGCCTGTAAGGCGGCGAGAAGCTGTTTCAATACCTAGCACCATGAACGGAGAGGGTTCTAAGCGCCGCATCTTGTTTTAGGAAGGTGCCCTTAGCTTCATGTAGAATGCCCTTCCCCCCACCCTCCCCGCCGGCGCCACCCTCCTGCCTCCCTCTCTGCCCGGGGAATCCGTAGCCCCTGCACACACCCCCAGCATGCCAGGCAGACATGCTCATGAAATGGGAAAAGGAGACATTTATAGGTAACCTGATGAACAGCAAAGTGCACATTCTGTATGTATATAGAGTGTGTGTGTAAGTGGGGCTCGAGGGACGGTACAGGTTCAAGCTTGTGAACTCCTTGTCTTTGGCGAATTAGCCGGTCAATACCGGGATGTTAATTTAGTTGAGTGATTGCCATCAGTACTCACAAAAATAAATTTTAGAAAAAAGGCTGATATTCCTTATTGGCATATAACCTTTCTCTTCCTCTCTCCCTCCCACCCCCACTCCCCCCCACTCACACACACACACACACACACACACACACACACACACACTGATATTTAGGATATCCATTTTATTTAACTCCTCCTATAACTATAATCAAGGATTTCTCTCACCCTGTTCTCTGCAACATCTTTGTTCCCAGTAGACTTCCCCACAGCTTTCCTCCGGGCTGGATTTGTGGACACCACGCACACATACACAAGAAGCCTGGACTTTTCTATGGAAGCCATTAAAACAAATGCCTACCTCAGCACAAATGAATATGTTTAGGGACTCAGGTTTCCACGTGGCCTAAAACACTTCGAGTTGGGGAGAGGAAATGGAAAAAGTTTCCCTTGGATGTACAGCAGAATACAAATCGGCCAGCTTGGCCCTTACGGCAGTCGTACAGATATTACCACGGTTTAACCTTCCTGGAACCTTTTGAGCCTCATGGAGCAGAATGGAAGAAGGTCTTTCATCAGGACCCTCTCCATCACCATCCCCTCCACACCTCTCAAAAGCCACGCCAGCAGTGAGATGGTCAATCACCCCAAACCGTTGTTAGATTTGCGTCTTCCTCCGAAGAAAGGGAATATTTGTTTCGATTCCCACCATACATCACCTTCTGAATATGATTTCAGTCATGATTTCCTATGTGCCTGGGTAAAGGCAAGAATGGAAATAAAGAACAAACCCAATAAAGACCAAACCAAAAGCACATGTCCCGAAGGGGCGCACACCAGGCGAACGATGGCTGTTAAACAGATGCACCCCCCGAAATGTAAAATATTCCGCAACATTTGGGCAGCTTTGAAATGCTACACTTCCTGGTGTTCATCTGTTGATCGTCTGATGGGACTTCTCAGCTCACCAGAAGGGACCGGCTCTTCTTTCCACATTCACACAACTGGAAGGTGCATACGATTCAGCAGTCAGAGTGACAAATAGGCTGGAAAGATTAGCCAACAAGCCACCCAATGAAGAAAGAAACAAAGAAAGGACCAGAGAGAGAGAGTGAGTGGGCTATTTTTACCCACCTTCGCTTCCAACTGAATCTCGCTGTGTGTATTTTCCAGGATATAAGCTTTTCTTTGAGTTACTTTCAAGATAGGTCGTAAAACCGTAATCATATTAATGATTAATGGCACCAGGGAAGCAAAGTGACATAATGAAAAGATTTAAGGTTCTACACAAAAGTATTTAAAGATTCTCTTAGGAAATCCATCTACTTTAAATAGTATTTTTGAAAGCAAAGAAACCATCAGCAGCACTAAATTTAAAACCAAAGACAAAATGCCTCCGCCGCCATCATTCTAGCGAGTTCTTGCAGCACGGCGCCCCTCCAGATATGAAGGAATTGGAAAAAAGAAACTGTTTCTAGACAACAATAGTAATCCTAACCAGAGAGACTAGGCACGTCTAATATGACACTCGCAAGACACATGGTGGGAGCAGGAAATAAACTAGACCTGGCCGCTGTGCTGGGTATGCAATCCCTTCATGAGCGAGTGTCTCCACTGTGGCCAGAGACCAACGCGAGCCACCGAGCAGCGAGGCAGGGAAACCTGGGTGGGTAGATTACCTCCCAAAAACATTTTTCCATTTTTCAGAGGGCCGGAGTGTCCAAAGGTGGACTAGGCTGTCCACAGAGGTGGTGAGGTTTCTGCTGTTGGCACGATTCAAGCAGAGGCTAGTGGATGTGATGGGCCAGACCAGCTGCATGTTACAATCCCCTGGGGGAGCTTTAAAACCATTCCTAATTACTGGCTGCACCTGCTAGAACGGGACTCGGGCAACCGTGTTTTTAAAGATTTTTTAAAAGTGTAGTTATTTATTTTGAGAAAGAGAGAGAGAGAGAGCAGGGGAAGGGCGGAGAGAGAGAATCCCAAGGGGGGTCCGGCACCAGCAGGGCTGAGCCCCATGTCGGGACTCAAACTCATGAATTGTGAGATCATGCCCTGAGCCCAAGCCAAGATGGGATGCTTAAGGGACGGAGCCACCCAGGTGCCCCAGGCATCCATATTTTTTAAAGCTCCCTAGGTGATTGGAGTCACTTGGGGGGGGGGGGCTGTGTCAACACTTGAGAGCCCCGGCCGACTTGCTCAGTGCTTCTCAGACTTTCTGTGCCCACACAGCACCTGGCCTGCTTTTAAAATGCAGATTCTGACTCTTTGGAGCCCGGATGTGACCTGAAGCTCTGCATTTCTAACAAGCTCTAGGCTGAGGCCCAGGCTTGCTGGTCCAGGAACCGCGCTAGGAGTAGCCGGTCCCGGATGACTTAGTCTTCTCCAATCCTGAGTTCTTAGGGGATGAAGCATCATTTGGGGGCAGAAAACAGGGGACAGTGATTAACAGGGACGAGCCCTGCTCCTTCATTGGCCGCAGGCTGAAAGCAAATCAAGTCTTATTCCTGAGCCTCAGTTTCTCCATCTGAAGAGAAAAGGGGCTTGTAAAGCACTGCAGGGCTTCCTCCAGTTCTCACAGAAGCTCTGTTGAAATCAGCAAAGCCTCTGGTCGGTTGAGCATCCGACTTGGGCTCAGGTCATGATCTCGCGGTTCGTGAGTTCGAGCCCCGCGTCGGGCTCTGTGCCGACAGCTCAGAGCCTGGAACCTGCTTTGGATTCTGTGTCTCCCTCTCTCTCTGCCCTTGCTCTGCTCACACTCTGTCTCTCTCTCTCTCCCTCAAGAATAAATAAATACTAAAAATTTTTAAAAAGAAATCAGCAAAGCCTCTAGGAATCGAGAGTTCACAATTTCTGGAAGGCCCCAGAGAAGCCTGGCTGCAAGGCAGGCTGTGGGAAGGCTTCAGGGACTTTTCTCTCGACTCAGGGGCTCCAGAATTATGCCTGTGTCCTTGTCCTTCACCAATCTGCCTTGGTCCTGATATACATTGACCAGAGATGGTTTGAAAAAGGAACATCCACGTATTTGCTGATTCACATATTTGCATGGAGTACCCAGAAAGGTGGAAACTGGTGACAAGAGTGAAAAATACCCAGTTCCTGCCTTCCAGGCGCTTCCTGTCTGGTAGAGCAGCAGTCGCAGGAACAGAGGTGTACAAGGAAGGGCCCAGTGGCGCTCACGCGAGTCTAGACGGGAAGGCCGGTTCTTCCAAAAGGGGGCATGTCAGGAAAGCTTGAGGCCTGGGGGTACCAGGACGGAGTGGTTGAGCCCCATGGAGAGATGGGGGCAGGCTTGAGGGACACCTATGGGCCAGGGGAAATTCGATGTTTGCCCGCAACAATAGTCGTTAGTATCTTTTAGTCCTTCACTTAGATGAGGGGTTGAATGCTGTGGTGGGGGGTGGGGTAGAGATAAGGACCCTCTCTCCCTCTGGTGGCATCACCTTTTGTCCCAGCAATTCAGTGCTGGACCCAACTCACGAAAGGCCTGGCCGCCAGGTAGACTCATCTCACTAGGAAAAACTTTCAGAAGTGTCTGTGCAATTGCTCTATGAGGTATTTAACCGGCGGCTACAAAAATGCTGATTCAAAGGGGCACACACACCCCGATATTTACAGCAGTGCTATAAACCGTACCCAAATTATGGAAAGAGCCCAAATGTCTACCAACTGATGAATAGACAAAGAATAAGTATTACACACACACACACACACACACACACACACACACACACACACTGGAATACTACTCAGCGATCAAAAAGAATGAAGTCTTGCCATTTGCAACAACGTGGAGGGAACTAGAATGTATTACGCTAAGCGAAATAAGTCAGAGGAAGACAGATATCATATGATTTTACTCCTATGTGGAAATTAAGAAACAAAACAGATGAACACAGGGGAAGGGAAGGAAAAATAAGATAAAAACAGAGAGGGAGGCAAACCATAAGCAACTCGTAAATACAGAGAACAAACTGAAGGTTGCTGGAGGGGACTTGGGGGGGGGGTAAATGGGTGATGGGCATTAAAGGAGGGCACTTGTTGGGATGAGCACTGGGTGTTATATGTAATTGATGAATCACTAAATTCTACTCCTGAAACCATTATTACACTATACATTAGCTGACTTGGATTTCAATTAAAGAGAAAAAGAAAAAGAAAAAAAGAAAAAGAAAAAGAAAAGAGAAAAAGAAAAAGAAGAAGAAGAAGAAAAAGAAAAAGAAAAAGAAAAAAAGAAAAAGAAAAAGAAAAATGCTATCAGACAGCTCAACAAAAAGGCAAAAGGAAGTGTCTGCGGTCCTGGGGCATGGCCTTGGGTCTCTGGCAGACCAGGACACGTCAGTCACCCTCCCCACAGCTCCTGGGCTACCTCTGACTTCAGCTGTAGTTTCGGGGACAGTGTCTGCATGAGCGGGCAGCCTCCCACCTCCAGGGAGGTTGCGTCTCTTTTCTGCCGAGAAGCTTCCTCCGAAGTCTCAGGAAGTCAGTTCTCCGAATGGGTGGATGGCCCAGCCTTCTCTCCTTTGGGGCGACAATTCTGAGGTATATCCCGCATGATTCCTCAGAGCGCCCCAGTGGGGCGAACCCCGGTTGTCTGTGGCAGCAAGCTTCCCAGAAGGAAGCTTGAGGAAGATGTCATCAACCTGCTGATTTTGCCTCGCACGACCCTGGGGATGCTGGGACCAAGGGCATCTTACGGAGATGGGAGTTTGCCTGAGATCAGTCACTACCTCCATTCGTCAACAAAGGTGGAAGGCAGATTTTGAAGTGTGGCTTCACCCCCACCCCCCCACCCCCACCCCCTGGGCTCGATGACATTCAAAATTCAGTCACTGTCACCAGCAAATCCCCGTGAGCAGGAAAAAAATCCCATCCTTCTCTCCCTACTTGCAAAGGTGTTTAAGATATCTAAATATTTTAAAGGTGTCTGGGAGGATTGGATTCTTTTCTTAGTGGTAACTTGATGAATAAATGATGCCCTAATTTCAGTTTAATTATTGTCTAATGCTCTCTAATTCATTTCAGACGGGTGTTTAGCTTCTTTCCAACTTGACAACCTTTCAGGCAAAACTGATCAGAAAAGCCGGAGCTTTCTTTACATAGGAACGGATTAGTTGTCTCTAGATATCAACTCAAGAGAAATAGCTGTTCACATCCCTGGTATTTTTTGGCACTTTGTAAATTTAAACCCATCCAAAACACATCTTTAAAAAATATTTTAAGCGAGGGAGGGATTCTGTGCGTGGAGTCAGAGATTTTGTTCAGCCGAGTTTGAGCACGGAGCAGATTTTTACGGTTGAATTATAAGCCCCTGAAAATAGGTTTATTATGGAAGTGTGAACACACAACTATAGCCTATAGCAACATGAATGGCCCTGTTATCATAATGCTTGAATCCTCTCCTCTGTGCTGAATCGGCAAAGCAAGGCACCTGCTTTGGCCTTTTTGCTAATACATGTCAGTGTCAGTTAACAGCTTGTGTCCCTCTTTAGAAAGATGCCCCAAAGTTTTTAGTAATCCTTGCATTGCTAGGGACCCCTATGTCTGCCTCTCAGGAATTAATCTATCATTTATAGTAGAATACTTGGTGACATTAGAAATACCTTCTCTTGGAAGGAGAAATGGGGGGTTGGAGGGAGTTTTGCATCCATTGTGACTGTGTTGTTTGTGCAGGTTTTTAACTGCCAGCTAGAGAGCCGGTTTCTCTCGCCAGACAGAAAGGTGAACCCTGCAGGTCCTCAGGGCCGGGAAAGAGAGTTTGGTACATATAAGGGGAATCTCAGTTTGAGATCCTATCAATTGCCCGGAGTTCAAATGCTTACATTCTCTGGGGTCTGAAGTTTTCCCTAAGAAGTCTACATGTTTATTTTCTGGTATATTTGTTTTTTTTTTTTTTTTTTTTTTAACTACAAAGCGAAACATTCGGAATTCTATTGCACGGAACTCATACGATTTCCATAACAGAATTAAAATTACACTCAGCTGCAGGGTGAATCTCCATTGTGATTGGCTGGAAAAGGCAGTCCCCAATTATGGGAGCTTGCTCGTGGAGGCTTGGTCTCTGGGTAAAAAAAAAAAAATCATAAACACCAGAGCTCCCTTCAACACGTGGCGAACTAAAGCCTCGTGGAGGAATGTTTGACATTCGTCAACTCAATGTTGTCTAATATCAGTGAGCCAGAACTCTACTAACTAGAACACTTGGTTAATTATGCTTTGGTTTCCTGTCTTCCCCTCCAGCCCTCCACAATCCCTGGCTTGAGAACATAAAAACTCCTGGCACTTATTGAGTGCTTACTGTGTGCTAGACAGTATTGCAAGCACTTACTATGTATTCATTCATAAAATCCCCCCAATAACCCTAGAAGTAG
>NW_024412404.1:54680353-54727462 GCF_014898765.1 Herpailurus yagouaroundi
CATTCCAGCTGGACCAGGAAGTAGCTGTGTGACCTAACGCAAGTCAATTAGGCTTTCTGTGCTTTAATCGCCATTAACATGTTAGTTCTCTAAAATGGAGATAACACTCTGGGCTGACGGCTCAGAGCCTGGAGCCTGTTTCCGATTCTGTGTCTCCCTCTCTCTCTGCCCCTCCCCCGTTCATGCTCTGTCTCTCTCTGTCCCAAAAATAAATAAAAACGTTGAAAAAAAATTAAAAAAAAAATAAAATGGAGATAACAGGGGCGCCTGGGTGGCTCAGTCGGTTGGGCAACCGACTTCGGCTCAGGTCACGATTGCACACTCCGTGAGTTCGAGCCCCGCATCGGGCTATGTGCTGACAGCTCGGAGCCTGGAGCCTGTTTCAGATTCTGTGTCTCCCTCTCTCTCTGACCCTCCCCCGTTCATGCTCTGTCTCTCTATGTCTCAAAAATAAATAAACGTCAAATAAAAAAAAATTTAAAAAATAAATAAATAAAGTGGAGATAACAATGTGAAATCATACCTAAGCTTTCTGGAGACAAACACGTCTCTTTTAGCCCACAAGGGAATCCTATATTTTGATTGGTAAACACAGTTTAAAATTATACCGTTTCAGTTTATCGCCAATGAGTTCAGGCTTTCGTATTTTTCTCCAAAGATCGTGGCATACCTCTAAGGGGTCCTGGTGTATCTGTGCGTGTGCCCGGGATGGAAGTGAGGAGTGGGAGACCGGGGATGGGAGGAGAGAGGAACCGGGAGCAAGATGGTCTTTCTCCTTTTGAGAGCAAGTGCTGCAATGACTATGTGAACCTGAGGCTGCCTAAGTGTGAAGCCAATGTGGAGTGGAACAGAGGACGTCAAGCCCCCAAGAATGTCATGTCATTCTTACACCTTGATCCAGCCCTACCTGAAGCAGAGCCTACCCCTTGCTCCTTCCTGGGTCATCACAATTACATGACATATATATTTGTTTCGCTCTGGCTAGTTTGATTTGGGTTTCTGTTACGTGAAATTAAAAGAAAGAAAAGCAGCCTGTAACAAATCCGATTCCATTTCTTCTCACCTCCTTCACCAGTCAAATCTAATTGGAAGACAGCACAGTCTGTAACCATCCATCCTTCTTTCCTTCTGTCCATCTACCCATTTCATTTGTCCATTTATCCACTTGTTCAACAAACATCCGTTGAGCGCTCCAAGCCAGATGTGGCAAGAACGAAGATGAACGAGACACACATCGTTCCTGAAGGAGACCCAGGCACACTCACAAAACTGCAAACCAGTCAAGCAGCTATTACGCTGCAGGAATGAATAGAAACGTAGCCCTGTGAGTGGGATGGTGTGACTTTGGGGGAAATTTCTTCACATCTCTGTGTATCTTTCTTTTTTTAAGGTTTCTTAAAATACGGTGTAGATTAAATCTTCGGTTTTAATAGACTTTCCACCTTTTGTTTTCAATCCCCTGCACTGAATAACGATGCACAAATATTTGAATGAACACATGAGTTCTCAAACTTTGGGCCCCCTCCTCATGCACGCACCCTTTGCACAGTCCCAACAGACTCCAGCCTGAGGTCAGAGGAGAAAAGTATCAAGTATGCTCAATATTTAAACAATTTGAACCCCCCTGTTACTTCTGCTATGGAGACATGGATTTATTTCCTGGTGAGGAGGAGGGGTCCTTTCTCAAGAGCTCCTCACAGCAATCCATCAATCTCCTAGTGAGTGCCCTTTAAACACAGGTAGACACCCAGCATCAAATGGATGTTATTTAAAACATGTGCTTTAAAAAAAAACTTTTTAATGTTTGTTTATCTTTGAGAGAGACAGAGAGACAGAATCCCAAGCAGGCTCCAGGCTCTGAGCTGTCGGCACAGAGCCTGACGCGGGGCTCAAACCCACAAACTGTGAGATCACGACCTGAGCCAAAGTCAGATGCTTAGCCCACTGAGCCACCCAGGCGCCCCAAAACTTGTGCTTTACAAGACTAAAGAAGAGACCGGCTTGTCCGACTGATGAATTATTTTTCAGGCAATTCTCTCTTGTAACGGCACCTAAATTTTATCACAGAAGTGATCAAACGTAATGCAGATTTATTAGGAATGCATCCTCAATTTGTTTTCATTGGAGATTATTGTGGGCTTATTTATTTATTTTGCAAATAAACTGTGGAAACCTCTAATGTGCGGTATTATTTGGTAACAAGATTTGATTTAGAATTCGCAATGAACATAATAGTTTATCAAAGGAAATGTCACATCAGAATCTTTTGTGTTGTGTGTGTGAAATGTTCAAAGTAATTACAAATGTGACAAAATCTAAATTGTACATTTAGGAGGGAAATGGTGCTAAAAATTCTTGCTTGATGTTCAGATAATACTAGCAGCTTATGAGGCTTTGGGTTTTGTTCTGCGTGTTGTAAATGACATTAGAAGGATCTCAGAGTCGTGGATTATTTATAAAGCACAGATAAAAAAAATCTGATCACTTTTTAAAAAAATAAAGTTATACTTTCTAGCTTCGTTCCATATGCTGGCATGGCTCATCGTCTTCTAACAAATATCGTTGATGTTTCACAGCAATAGAGTTAAACATGACAATTACATTCCAATACAGTGATGTCAATCACAAGTTTCGGGTGGATGAGAGTAGGGAGAACTTCTATTTTAGTGGTGACCAAACATGAGAGAAGGAAGACCCATCCGTCACTTTTTAGAAAGACATTTCGAGAGATGGGGTGAACAGTGGGGGCTATAAAAGGAGAAAAAGCTCTAGTCCTTTCCCCTTTTCTCTCTCTCTCCCTGCATTACTACGTTGCCCTTGTGAACTGGACAGTCCCCTGTTCAAATCTTCCAAGAGCGTGCTTGTCCCAGCCATCCAGCCCCTGTGTAAAAGGAAGGGGACTCTTCTCTTCTTTGGGTCTTAGGTTCCATCTCTTTGCTCAAAGTGACAGTGTCGAAGTCAAAACGGGAGAGAGATGTCGCCTGGTAGCACTTTCCACGATGACATGCTGTTGACATTTTGACCTCGAGGGGCCTTGGCATGCGGGGCCCTGAAAGCGGCACTTCTCATCCTTGAAAGTGCAGGAATCACCGGGCGGGGGGGGGGGGGGGCTTGGGAAATGCACATTCCGATTCAGAAGGTCGAAGGCGGGACCTGAGGTCTGGCATTTCTAATGGCAGGTGATGCCAACGTTGCTGAGTCTCAGACCACGCTCTGAGTGGCGGCGAGGTCCCAAAGGGCATCGAGTTTTAAATGAAACACCGAGGCATTACAAAAAGCGTGTGTGCATGTGCGTGTGCGTGTGCGTGTGCGTGTGCGTGTGTGTGTGTGTGTGTTTGGAGTGGCCTCCTAAGACTTGGCCAGTTCTACGCCTACTCAGCTCACCTGCTCACAGAGTGCTTGGCGTGGCAGGAAACCTACTGTGATCGGAATGCCCCTTTTACAAAGGAGGCACAGGGAAGTTTGGTTTCTTGCTCAGGGTCACAGAGCTCAGCACAGAGGTAGGACAGAGGGGACCCAGCCTGCCTACACTGCATGACTTTCATTGCCAGGTTACACTGCCTCTGGAAATGGGTTTCAAGTGCTTTCCCTTCTCAGGACCTTGGTGGATGCCGTTCCCTCTGCCAGGATTGCACTTGTCCACCCTCACCCTTCAGATTTCAGCTGAAATGTCACTTCTTAGAGAGGCTTTCTCTGGCGCTCGCTGCACTTCAGATGAGCTACGTCCTGCTTTTCTCTCACGGTATCTCACTGCTTTCCCTGGTAGGCATGGTTACTACTTTCAATTGTTTGATTATTAACGTCCATTTGCTTTCGTGTCGATTTCCTTCACAGACCTGTAAGCTGCATGAGACCATGGACCGTGGCTGTTTATTTCCTCAGCCCCTAGAGCTCTGTCTGGGACAAAGTAAGGGCGCTACCTTGACGGACTGATGGAGTGAATGAGTGAATGAATGAATGGAGTTTGCATTCTGTAAAGAACCACGGAGCCACTAGAGGGCAAATATAAGTCACCACACTGACTTGTGCACGCAAGGAGTGTAGCACATGTGGCCGACATACCCAAGTAAATCATTGCAGATAGTTTTGTATCTCACATGTGCCATTGGCCATATAATAGGTGGAATAAAAAACTCATCCAAACTGCAGCAAAGAATGAGAATACAGATTCCAAAAGTCCGCTCGTTTCTAACTTTCTGATTCATTCCTCTCTCGCTCTCTTTCTCTCTCTCTCTCTCTCTCTTACACACACACACACACACACACACACACACACACCAAGAAACACAAACCAGAGTCTGGGATGATTTTCAGGTTTCCAAAGTACATCCCTACTTTTATTCCTCTTTGCTCAAGTTCTGTCCCAGACTGAACAATATGCTCTTCCTCTGTGGTGTATAGGGAACGTGGGGGAAACATGGCTTTTTATGGAGGCTTGGTCCGTGGATGTGGCTCCACAGTGAGTCACCAGGACGTTGAGCGTGTTAGAGAGAATCATTTTCATGGCTTGAGTTCCCCCAGAAGCGGGCCCCGATGCAAGGATTCTGGGTAAGTTGTCTGTTGGGAAATGAGACAGGGATGGGGAGGCAGCTCTAAAGTGTGTGTTATGTGGCCCGTGACCATGGCAGGTGCCTGAAGCCTAATCCCATAGGGAAGTTCTGGGAAGGATTAGGGACCTTCCCCAGTTACCCTCCCGAAAGGATGAGGGGCTCAGACATTCACACACAACTCCATTCAGGGGGAAGCTAGTTTTCAGGCATTTCCAGATTGCCTGAAGTGGGCAAGATACTTTTCTTCCAGGACTTCAGAGAAAGCCCTGGAACAGTGATACAGATAATGGCAGACTACATTGTTAGGCCCAAGGAGGCAAGGTAGGGTGGTGCTGCCCATGGCGATGGCCATGCTGATTCATGCTGTCCTTCACTTCCGAGCTGAGAGGAAGAATCTTGGAGCCATGGGTTTGACTCAGGATCTCTTGTCCTTAGTGCCCCAAACCCCTAAGTACTTCTGACGCCCCCCAACAGCTACCAAGACAACGGGAATGTTGTGGCCCAGAGCTGGCAATAACGCAACCCCCACCATTAACGTGATCATTTGCCACCAGCAAAGAAGCCTGCTTTGTCAGTGCCACTGTCCCCTACTTTTCCAGAGTTTTCAAATGACTTCCCTCTCCCAAGTGCAGATACGGTCCTGGATTTTTGTCTGCCATCTTGGGTGATCTTGGACTTGGCCCTTTATTGCCCTGTCCGTGGAAGCAAAGTGAGGATACTCTCACCATGTCTGTTTCACAAGGATGTTATGAGAAGAGATGAGATCGTATCTGAAAACTTTTAGCTCTGAAGAAAAGTGCTCTTATGAGCTATATAAATATAAGTTATTACACAGTATTATTTTAACCTGGCCCAAGTTTAGATTAGTTGTATGAATCATTCATCAACCTTTACTTTGTATAATTAAAAACGTGTGGTTCTTGGAATCTTTGTTTGGGAGGCAAGTTAATGTGGCAGGACTAGGACTGGCAAGCTCTTAGAAGTCAAAGACTTCTGGTCTAAAGACAGACACATTGATTGATGGGGGAATTCTATTATCAGCTCTCATTTGGAGGTATTCTCAGTCAACTTTTTTAGGAGTCTATGATTCATGTCCCTCCTTATTGGCTTTTTTAATATTCCCAGCACTCCCATGGTCTTTCAGAAGGTATTACAGAATTTCCTCCAGTTTTTCATTTACCTTCAAGTACATCTATGTAATGTATTTGCTGCTGAGGACTTCTCCGTGCGTGAATATATCAACGTTGATTGGTGCTGGGAGGCTAACTAAATAAGTCACTCCTCTGGGAGACAGAATGGGCCTCCCCATTTGAGTTTCTCTACCAACGTAGAAGTGTCTGATTTAAAATGTGGCCTCCCCAATATGTATTTTATTGACCACAGCAGCGCATGAATGAAGGCACCAAATAGGACAGTTGACTCTACGAACCTGTGTGCTCCTGAGAGCAGCAACCTCAGCTTTGCATCTCCCCCAAAATGCCCAGCCAAGCACCTGGCACTCAATGGATACTCAGTGATTATTAATTGAATGAGTGAATGCTGATAAAGAGGGCAAAAAGAAAAGAAAAGAAAAAACATAATGAACCACTGAACCCAGGGATATCATTAGCCATGGTCTCTCCATGTGTTAGTTATTAGCTATTAGTAGCGTGGGTGGTCTGGGATAGATGGACTAATTCTTTTGCTGGCCACAGTGGTGTCAAACAGTATATTAACCATTGGGAACAAGGGTGTTGACTGGATTTCTGCTGTGCACTAAATTTCCCCCGGTGACTCCAATGAATTAGACACATGCCCCAGGGGCCCAAGCTGTTCCTGGCTTGTAACTTACACAGTGGAAGGATCTGGTGGAACAAAAGATCAGGTAATGTCTGTAGGGAGTGTCCACCCCTGCGTGAAAAACACCAGGAAGCGGATTGTGACAAAATCCCACCCAAGCGCCACTAATGGTTGGGTTATGGAGTAATGGGCAGGGGGGTAACTGGCATATTTTAAGGTGTTTACAGGGAGTTGTGCACCTACAGTTCTGCTGTTTCCTTCCCTTTAAAGCATCATCATGATTTTTTTTTTTTTTTTGCCATGGTCATGTGCACGTATGGTTAAGGGGATACTGACAATACACGCTCGGATTCCATCACAAATAAATCAAAGTGAACAAATGAACCAAGATCTGTAATAATCTCTATTACAGATGAGTCAATATCAGGAATAATCTCTAGCTTTATTTTTGTCCCTTGATCGTGTAGACTTTATCCACTTCTTAAACAATTATATCTCCCTTAATTTCTAACCATCTCTTCTTTGTGTTAGCATGGGAAACACATTGCGCACTTCCTAGATCCAAACTTAAACCAACTTGCACTATTTCGTTTTCTTTTATTCTAAGACTTAGGGCCTTTTGATTCCCTCTCAAATTGTTAAATGGCTTGTTGTTTAAAAGAAACCAACAAACTTTAAAAGGTCCTTTAAACTTCTGGGACATCAGTTCACTTTTTCAGGAGAACATTTTGAAGAGATGAGGTAAATGAAGTAGAAACATTCAGATTAAGTTTCCTTTGAAATCCATGGGTTTTAAAATTAAGGGAAAGTGGTTGGCAAAACATGTTTTGGTTTTTGCCGAAACCGAAATGTTTGAAAAACAGTTCAAGATGTTCTTCCACATCCCAACCACATCCATCTGGGGCCATCCATCTCTAGTTTAAATCTATTTTTATCCATCTACTCTGCAAAGAACACAGTCCCTCAATGCAGCTAAATGGCCACCATATTTTTCTAAGGGAGAAGAGCACGTTGAAATCTAAAGGGTGGTTATGGTCCTATGTCCTATATCATGTTCACAACATTCATTTCAGAAGGTGGTTCTGGACTAGATGGTTATGAAAAGGCAGTTGGTTCCACTTGACTTTGAATCAGGCCAGGACATATAACGGAATGTAAGGCTAAGTCCTTTGTCTATCTGTCTATCTATCTATCCATCATCTAGCTAGCTAGCTGTCATCTATCTATCTATATCTATCTATCATCTATCTATTCCTTCATTCAACCATTCTTCATTCGCCAAATATTTATTGAGTGCTTGCCGTGTGGCAGGGATTGTGTGGCTATAAAGGCAAGTAAAATATAGTCTCTTGTCTTTGGGAACTGACCATCTGCTAGAGAAGATAGGCATATGCTTAACAAGCAATATGTGGGAGGTGCCATGTATGGGGTGGAGCAGGGGCACAGGAGAAGGAACGGTGAGCCCTGCCTGGCAGTGACAAAGGAGAAGATCATGGAGAAGCCAAAAAAGGTGAGACAAAATGAAGGTCAGACCTGGAATGGTTGGAAAACTCTAAAGATGAAGGAGGAATATGTTGGAGCACTCATTGAGAAACTGTTAATTCGAGCAGGCAAAAGAGAGGTTGGAAAAAGCCAGGTGAGAACCACCCTGAGGCTCATGGGGTGCAGGATTTGGAGGAGCTGTTCTTCTGTTGAGGATCTTTTCCTTTCCTTTCTTTTCAACATTGGGTAACTGGCTTTTGACCTGTCTCGCTAGCCTCCTGGTTGATGCTGTGAGTTCAGGTTCACGGGTTGAGGCTGAGCTCTTTTTGGTTCCGTGTGAGCTTTCTCTCTTCTCTGGCTCTTGGCTAAGTTAGATGATCTGTAAGGCCCATCAAAGAATAATTACCCAGCCCTTGTTCTGAAAGTGACAAAGATTGTAGGCTTTCCCTCACCCCATCATTTTTTGTTCTAATTATTGGACGTGGGAAACTTGGCACAGAAAGTCTGTACTTCACTAGTTTTGTGCTTTGGGATTCCAGCGCCTGTGGGTCCTTATTTGCCTTTTCGCTAGATGAAGAACCACAAAATGTTTTCCTCGTTTAGAGAACAGCCAGGGCCTCGGAGACACATTTATCTTGCTGATTGACAAATACGCCTGGATGACACTCGACTGGCCACTATGGCTGTTTGGCTATGGTTTTCTTTGGAATGTAGTAAGAAAGGCAGTTTCCTCATATGGCACCCAAATTGCCAGTTAATTTGTAGCCATGCATTCATCTAATCACAGGACTGAAAAGTTAGGTGTCCTTTGCATACGTGAAAATGGCGTTATTAGTAATTGGGTTGTTACGTGCGGCATAATACGTGGTTTGGAAGGCATTATAGGATTAGGGGCAATTTGGATATTATCTCCACGACATCACCTATGGGGGTTGAGACCACTGGCAGATCCATGCTTTCTGCGATTCAGATGCCATGGTTTAAAATATATGTAGGACAGGCTTTCTGTTTTATTGGCCATGACATTATATATACATATATATGAGTATCGTGCATATATATATGAGAGAGAGAGAGAGAGAGAGAGAGAGAACCTGGATGACTCTACACCAAATTACTGCTTGACATTTTCCTGATGAGCACCATTATTCCTAAAGTCAGAAAATAAAAACAATGAAGAATAAACATGCGTAGGCTGATCTAATTCGAAACTTAGCCCTTCCCTCCTTCCTGTTCCAATTCTAAATATTATAGAGGAATTTGCCATCCTTGCTTACGTGGTTTTATCTGAGGCGTCCCGTCAAATGTCAACTCCAATAACGGGCTCTTAGAATTCTCAGCCTCTTTCTAATTTTCTAACGAGAAGGGGGGGGGTGTTGTAAAGCTTTGGGGTTCATCCTGCTTCAGTCCCTCTTTTGGCTCCCTCCCCCCATCACAGCTTTGCTTCCTTCCCTCCTTTTACCCACTATGTCACACTCCTGGACTCTTTCAATAAATTGGCATGAGCTGGAAGAAGATGACTCTCCGTGAGTTATGTGGCATACATGGAGAGGGTAAGCAGTGATCACTTGGGGGAGGTGTGCCCTAGGTTTTACTTCCTGGTCCAGACTTCCTGGCTCTGTGGCTTTGGACATGCTACTTAACTTCTCTCAGCCACAGATGACCATGGGGAGTGGGAAGAATAATGTCCCTTCAACCCAGAATCCTTTCCTGACCCCGCCGTCCTAGATTTTTCCACACTGTCCTTGCTCGTACCTCTCCCAGCACTTGTCCACATTTATTGAGATGGCCTATTTATCCCTGTGTCTCAACCATCCAACAGTGAGCTCTGTGGGTGCAGGGGCTCTGCAGCTGGCATAGTAGACACTCGATAGTAGACATTACACGAGTTAAAATAAGACTAAATGATTATCCACGGCACAAGATTTTGTGAGGCTAAACGACAGGGCACCTGTGAATTCCCAGGACATACATGTTACCTCCGAGGCATCACATAAATTTAGTGCTCATAATGAGTCGTGATGTTCCAGGGGCTTTGTCAAAGCTGCAGAGCAGGTCTGTAAGAGCCAAGATGACTCAAGACACTGCGAGTGGTCATGCTCAGAGACACATCAGGCGAACCGGTGCTAATGAAATCATATGCCGTCTCTCTTCAAGTGTCAAGAAAACCTGTCCAACTCATCAGGCTACGTCACACGCCCAGAGCTATCCACGTGAGCAAAGACTTCTGCATCATGACGACCAGGCCCCCAGAACCCTTCAGATTCATCCAGGTGTGGACATGAAACTTCGAGGTTGTCACTTGTAAATGCTCTGAAATGAAAATAAGTAAACTGAGGTATATTTCTGTAATGAGACTGAATGATGGACGACTACGTGCGACATTTGGTTAAATCTCACAAACATAATGTAGAATAAAAGATGCCAGGCCCCCAAAGTCCACAGTGGATGAGTCCATTTATATAAAGTATAAGGACAGCTAAACTAACCTCTGTTGTTTGAAGTCAAGATCATGGCTACTCTTGGAGGGTAGGTAGGGGTGGCATAAGAACATGAGGGGAATTTCTGGGAGGGTGGTGATGTTCTGTTTCTCGCTCTTGGTGCTGATTACATGAATGTGTTTGAGCTGTATACTTGTACTTTTTCACCTTTTATAATATGTAGTATAATTCGGTGGAATGTTAAAATACAGTTATGAAGAAAGACCACAACAGCGTCCGGGAATTTGTCGTAGGTAGGAGCCGTTGTTTCTAGAAACATCAGTGATGTAATTTGAATATAAAAGGATGTGATCACCATAGCATCAATGAGTCAGGGAGCCTTGTGAAGCTGGGTGTTTTGTTTCCATATATGGCCATTCAAACCTATCTGTTAATAATGATGCTTTAAAATGCTAATATTTATTGGGGCATCCGGGTGGCTCAGTTGGTTAAGCATCCAACTCTTGACCTCAGCTCAAGTCATGATCTCACGGTTCATGGGACTGAGCCCTGCATTGGGCTCTGCACTGACCACTGTGGAGCCTGCTCGGGATTCTCTCTCTCCTCTCTCTCTGCCCCTCCCCTGCTCCCACACACACACACTCTCTCTCTCTCTCTCTTTCTCAAAATAAATCAATAAACTAAAAAAAAAACCTTTAAAATGCTAATATTTATTAAACGCTTACAATAGCCATTATTCTTCCCATTGCACAGTTGGAGAAATTGAGATGTAATGGTTAAGTAACAGACAGGGCTTCTTTTTGTGCAGTAGAGAGACAGGCCCCACCACTGACAAAGCTTCTTGACCACAAGACCTCAGAGAGAAGTAGCCATAGGGTATCTCTAGGTAGCGGATCAAAGGTAATTTGGCAAAATTTCCCATATCTCAAGTGCGGTTTAGAAGCAACAAAGTGTGCAGGCTTGGAGGAGCCACCCAGAGAGGGACAGTAGTTGTCTCAGATGTAACCTTTGTAGTCTGATGGCAGGTAGACCAGACGCTCTTTATCTCTCCGTCTCATCCCATAAGATCCTGAATTTGTAGCTTAACCCCAGGGATGGGGGAAGGTCAGGGGAGGTCAGTTAGGGGAATGCTAAAGTCAGAAATTACATTGAATATAGAAACCACAAGATACACTGCTAAGAGTATGAAATACAAATATAGTCAATATAGCAATATATGTCTTTGCTTGCTTGGATTTATGGACCGAGATTTATACCAGCTCCTTATGTTGGCATTTAGGAACTGAAGCCATCCCTTCATAGGACACAGATCTCTGCACCTTTGGTGATCATCTGTAAGCCCCCAGGTTTGGAGTGTGTGTGTGTGTGTGTGTGTGTGCTCGCGCACGTGCGCATGTAAGCACGCGTGTGCATGGACTTAAAGCAGGGTTCTGTCCGGGTGGAATCAATGAGGAATTTCATGTGTTTTTACTTTGTGACATGTATTTCATAGTCCCCCAAAGTCTGCTTTCAGATGTTGTTAGCATTATCAGTTCTCGAATTTTCTTACGAACCACATTTCATGTGGTTCCCCAAATGTTAGAACTTCTTTTACCCTGAGCCCCAGCAGAAGACTTTCATAGGGTTTCCATTAAATGACCACAATGAAATGTGCATCATACTACGTTTGGGAATCCCCACGTTACCAGTGGCCTACTCTCATACTGCCTGTCTGCGAGGCCTCGGGATCACGCGAGTATGTCTCTAATTTGTGCTGCTCTTGGGAGAAGTATCAATAGTAAGATATCACTTTCATAAGCGATATCATATCCTGATTGAACATAGCCAACGAGTCTTAGGCCACTTGGTGGTTTCATTTGCCTTAGATCCAATTACAGCTGTAAAAGTGGTTTGCATTAGAAGTTCTGACTCTAGGATTTGATCATTATAAGCAGGATAAACCACTAAAAGAATGTG
This sequence comes from Herpailurus yagouaroundi, assembly GCF_014898765.1. Lineage (NCBI taxonomy): Eukaryota > Metazoa > Chordata > Mammalia > Carnivora > Felidae > Herpailurus > Herpailurus yagouaroundi. The sequence continues at coordinate 54,692,562 of NW_024412404.1, forward strand.
AATTGCCTTCGCTAAAGGCATGTAATAGCCCAGAGAATATCTTTCATATTTCAAATTAGGAAAACCCAGCACTGCCTTCTTCTCTGTGCCAGCCCTTATTGCTAGGTCAAAGCAGCGCAAAGCTCTGCGTTCCGTGGGTCTATCTGGATCCTCCAGCCGATAGGGTTTTTGTTCTTGAATAACCGAAAGAGCCTTCCTACGAGGGCATCTGGCAGCCTGGGGCCCTGGGAGCCAAGGTTCAGGGAGCTGTAGCTAAAAGAACTTGTCCTGTGCTGATTTCAAGAGGCTTTGGAAGGATTCCCACCCACCTTCCCCCTCCCACTGAACTCCTCCTTAAGGCTGTAATCTTTCTGCCCAAAGCTGCACAAGTACGAGGCATTGGTCTGAGGAGGTTCATAGGCAACATACAGATGTTGGTTATTGAAGAAATGAATCTCTCTAGAAGCTCTGGAAGGTCATTATCGTGGCCATGAAAGAGCCCTCACCACTTCATAGTCTACAGACAAACGTGACCTTCAATCCATTCACCTCCCCATTTCAGAAGAATTTATCCACCAACAATGCATGCCCCTTTGCTGTCCCCTGACCTGGTATCTTGGGGTAAGGAAGGGTTGAGACTACTCAGAAGGGAGGCTGTGAGCCCCAGCTTTCCCTGTGGCCCGTTCGTTACCCCAGCACACCAAGCGCCTGAGCTCTCTGTTCCACCCGGTGACTGCTCACGCGGTCCCCTTTCCATCACTGCTGGGAAAATGCAGACGAATGTGAACAAGAAAGGCAAGTAGGGCAGCCCAGCCATCCATGCGCCCACCTCCCAGCTCTCCGCCCGCCCGCACTCAGTCACGCACAGTAACAGCCACCCGAGGCCCTGGACAGCGTCAGGGTCTTGGAAATGGGCCTCTCAGAGGCGTCTTCGTGTCCTCGGTAGGGAAAGCTGCATCCACTGCCTTCTCTAGAAACCAAATGTGCGAGTATGACCAGTTCGTGCTGGGAATTACTTTGGGGCCTAGAATTATTCTGAAGAGAAGTCAATATACAGACCAGTAAAACGGGCTGCAGAAGCTCACAGTGGTGCCTTATCCCTTTGGAAGAGATCTTACCAGACATGTTTGCTGCAAATTTTGGCATTTTACAAAAAGAACAACAGGTCCCATTCGGTTGATTTTCCACAGCACTGCAAAGGGCCTTTTCTGCCCATTGCCTTCCTCCTTCCAGCCTTCCTTCCTCGGCTGTGCCTTGCTTCCAGCTCTGCCCTGTGATTCTCCTTCCCTCCCTCCCTTCTTTGTTTTTTAAAGAAATGACATTCTATTATTTTTCTTCTAATCTAGAGTGGATCTACAAATGAACAGTCTTATTTTCATTGTAAATATGGGAGCTTTAATGCCTCTCCAGTGGTTATTCTACTAAAACAATTAAGTTGCCAATGTTTTTAAAACTGCAGATTATCAATTGTTATAAAATGGCCCATTTCGGGGTCTGTATGTGTGTGTGTGTGTGTGTGTGTGTGTGTGTATGAGAGACAGAAAGAGAGAGAGAGAGAGAGAGAGAGAGAGAGAGAGAGAGATTTCCAATTGGCTAATAGAATTTTTGATTCTAAAGTTTAACCCACTGATTTGTACACGAAATAGTGTCAGGATTCAGAATCCAGCCCATTTAGGGCTTCAACCCTAACCAGAGATTTAGCATCAAATAAACTGTTGAAGGTACCCCTCTCAGTCTACTTCCAGAATGATAAGCAACTGTCCCTGCTTGCTGAGCCCGGGGGATTCTGATCCTGATAACAGCACTCGGGGACCCACTCTTGCCATCCAAGATGACAATGCCAGAACTCACAAGAAAGCGGAGGTGCCTCTTGCATTTACCAGCTGTAATGCTGAGCGCATTATACAGACAAATCAGGCCCCCAAAGTAATGTGTTTTCACCTCCCAGCAAGCAGCGTTTGAGTTCAGGGAGAGGAAATGTGTATTAAGAGAGCAGGTTAAAAATCGACATTATCCCAGACTTTCATGAAATCAAAATTATGGCCATGATGCTAAGTTATTATAATGTATTTATTACCAGGATCGCTTTCATATTTAACCAATTTGGCCCATCTCGAGACCTGTTTTAAAATGCACCACCTTTCCCATTTTCATATGAAAAACAGGAAAGCAAAAACTAATTTACTCAGAGAGACACAGAGCCTGTTTGCCCGTTTATCTCTTACAGACCACCCCTCAGTCCAATGTTGACAGTACATGATATTCCATTAATCTGCCTAATGAAAATTTAACCAGTGTTATAAACAAATAATTGGCTATTATCCTCTCAAAGATCCCGAATAAATTACTTCTGCTTATTTCCCCCCGCCCCCCGCCTCGGTGCTCAAAAGCTACCCCTTTCTGATGGATGTCACAGGGAGAGGGAAGACAGGATGAGCACATTCCCACCCCGGGCTTCATCAGCGGAGGCTGCTGTCAGTGTCGTCTGCCCACTCTAGTCTGGGAACCCCGGGATTGCCCGTCATGAGGGATGGGGGAGGGGTGGCGGGAGAGACAGCCCCCACCTGTGGGTCACGCCTTGACCCACCTTTAGGGACCACTGCCTACATCTCTCATTATCTCGTTATCTCCATGCCCCCCCCCACCTCTTCTTCTGCTGCTGCCTTGCATTCTGCTTTCCGTTATATTTCCCCTCCTTCCCCCATTCTCCTCTCTGCCTTCTTAGAAGATTCTTCACCTCCCATTCTCAATCCAGCCACCTGCCCAGGACCCCATTCACATAGTCCTCCTGCTGCTTTGCTGTCATAATGGCAGTTTCCAACACACGGGGCCTTCTTTAAAATGGAACGCCCGTGCCAAGATGATGGACACACACAATGCTGAATAATTCAACTGGATGATTTGGACAAGGTACAGACCCTGTTCGTAGCGTTATGCTGAATCACACACATTGACGGAGTCTACTTCCAGCCGTCATTGCTAAAAATCATTCCCGACCCCAGAGTGGCGCACGGAAGCCGGGATGGTTTGGTTCGACGGTGGGATGTCCCAAAGGGAAGTCTGAGGCTGTAAGCAGGATTGTTGCATTGCCTTTCTTGGTGTGATCACCTATCTTCTCTACCAGAGGTCTTTTTTTTTTTTAATTTTTTTCAAGGCAGGGATGGTGTCTTGTCCATCTACTCATTACTGTGTGACACACAGAAGTACTAAGTGAATGAATGAATGAATGAATGTTGAATGAATGAATGCATGCCCACATGATGAACTCTTCCAAGGGAAATTCGTCTTGGAGCAAAAGCAATAGAAAGATGGTGAGAAATAGGAAAGATTTCATTTTGTACAATGGGCTCCCTTTTCAAAGCCCAGAGATTGCCTAAGATCTTCATGAAGCCCCGCATGTAGCAGTTATGCTAAGACTGCAAAAGTCAATGGAAACACCGTTCACATTCTGTCTTAAATGCTTAGTAAAAAATGCCACCTGTGTTCCCTATGAAAGAGTACAGATGAGCGCTGTGGCTCTCAATCTTTAGAATGGAGAAATCATCTGAGAAGCTTATTAAAAATTTTTTTTTAATGTTTTATTTATTTCTTTTGAGAGAGAGACAGAATACGAGTGGGTTAGGGGCAGAGAGAGAGGGAGAGGCAGAATCCGAAGCAGGCTCCAGGCTCCGAGCTGTCAGCACAGAGCCCGACGCGGGGCTTGAACTCACAAGCCGTGAGATCATGACCTGGGCCGAAGTCGGACGCTCAACCGACGGAGCCACCCAGGCGCCCCTGAGGGGCTTATTAAATGCAGATCCCCAGGCCCACCCTCAGAGTGTGAGTCAGTGGACTTAGGAATCTGCTACCAAATCAAGCAGCCCCTGACATTCTGATGTAGGTGGTTGGTGGACAACATACCAAGAAATGCTTCTCCAGTGGAAGCATAGCACCTAGTTTGGAATCACCTAGAACAGCTTGTTAGGCTGGGACCTCTACATGGTATTTGCAAGAGGTTGCGATCTGCAGGGAAGTCCCCTGGCCTAGAGGAAGGGAAGGCCAGAGCTGTCATGACCTTGGCCCCAGCAGCCATTTCCACTGCTGCTCCTTCAACACGAGTCTTCACGGCCAGTGTTGTTGGCTTAATCCAAGGGCCATTCCAGCCTGTAGGTGGATCCTTGGGTCTGGTGCCTAGGAGCAAGATTAGACCCGACAGCTAGAATTCGAATTCAAACCAGAGTCTCAACGATTTGTGATTTTCTTCCAATGTGTAAGTTTCCAAACATGGGGCGCCTGGGCAGCTCAGTCGGTTGAGCATCCGACTTTGGCCCAGGTCATGATCTCGTGGTTTGTGAGTTTGAGCCCCGCGTCGGGCTCTGGGCCGAGAGCTCGGAGCCTGGAGCCTGCTTCAGATTCTGCGTCTCCCTCTCTCTCTCTCTGCCCCTGCCCGGCTCGCACTGTGTCTCTCTCTGTTTCAAAAATAAGTAAGCTTTAAAAAAAAAAAAAAAAAAAAAACACTTTAAAGTTTCCAATAAACAGTTGCTCACAAACTCGAAAGCGTACCTGTCCCAGTCAAAAGATAATAGCAATTACCAGCGTGGGCGATGGTGCCTCTCACACTCGTGATCTCATTTGATCTTTGCGAGAGTCCTCGGAAGACGCTGTGCAGAACTCAATCCCATCCAAGATGTGAGAGCTGGTCCAGAAAAACTGCATCATAGTTCTTAGATAAGAGAGCCGTGACGGCCCGATGGAGATTGCAGATCAGATAGGACTACAGGATATCAGGATGAGCTTGGGAGAATGGCACATCAGGGTTCCCTGCTCACACACCTGGCCCAGGGTGGGTGGACATCGGTGGGCCTGCCGAGCTGCACTTTACCAGCTGTGCTGATGGTGCATTACCTGGGATAGGACCTCAGTCTCTTTCCTATCTCCACTAATGCAAAATTTACAAAGCAGGGCAGTTGAGACACCATATGTAAAGCCATGTGGCCTGACCTGTAGAAGGGGCTAGATTACTGATAGCTGCTATTATGGTAATTACTGTGCTGACCCCCAAAATGTGTACCTTACTCTCCGGGCTCGTCCAACCAACCCAGTGAGAGGCAAACTTGCAAAGCAGGTGTGATCTCCCAGGGCAGAAGGCCTTTGGTGCCCTCAGACCCCACAGCTGGGATTACGGTCCCAGCAAGGCTGGGTCCCAGCAAGCACTGCCCTAATTACCAGTGAGGGCACCTGGGAAACTGGCCTTCTCAAGTGGGAGGGAAAGTCTGAGAGAGAGATTGGAGGTTGGTTTATAAACCTCTGACGGTGCCTTCTGGTCTGGAGAGCAGCTAATGAACAAAAGTATGTATTTGGATCGGTCCGAGCTCAGTAGGAAAGATCCGAATTTCACCAGGAAACAGACGGTTTCCTCCACTGACCCAAAAAGCGGTCAAAGGGACGAAGTCATGTGATCTCTGAGAATCAGCTAAAATTTTTTTTTTGAATGAAATACAGCTTCATTTAGAAAAGAAAAAGAAAGTGATTTTTCTCCCAAGGAGTAAGCGTGAAAACGTTGCCATGGATGTGAGCGAGGGAAGAAATGGTGACTCAAGGGCGCATCTCCTGCCCTTGTCGAGAGGCCCGTGGGCGTCAGTATCCCGTTTCAGAGGCAGACTGCGGCAGCCACCGGCCGAAAATGTCGTGTTTGCTGTCGTGACAAACACTTAGCCGGCCTGAGCACAACAAATGGGGACTTGAGGACGGGGCCTTGCGGGCCTGATCAGAATCGGGTGGTGGGGGAGATCGCCTGCCCACTAGCAGCATTTTTTTTCTGTATAATCCGCCAGCGGGGGCCCCTGGGGGCGCAGCCGATCATTTGGGGGCCACGTCTTAGGTCTGGTGCAAATCTACAATTGCCTCGTAGGAACCCACCTTGGAGGGTTACGCCAGCAGCTCAATTCGGGCTGCGAGTTGAATGTTGGTGATGATCCTTGGGAATTCTCCTTCGCGCACTCCAGGGCTCCAAACACCGCAAAAATTTAAGCCTCGCGGGTCAAGAGCTAGAGAGGAGCAGGTCGGAAGCAAAGGTCTATGTAGCATTGGGAAAATACCCTTCCCACACGCCGGTAACATAACCGATCACACTAATAGGGCCAATAGTCATTGTGCATTTTCCATCTGCCAGAGACCATTCTCGGTCCTCTGCTGGATGTTAACTCATTTCATCCTTACAAGCAACCCTTTGAGGTGGGTAATGTTACCACCCCCAGTTTACCGATGAGACAGCCAAGGCACCGATGAAATGACTTATCCTAAATGACACGTGGAGTTAGCCGTGGTCAGGATTGAACTCAGGGGATCTGACTCTAGTGCCCATGTGCTTGGTCCCTGCACTTAAACTGGGCTTTCCATCGCTTTACGCATCGTCTTCCAAAAGACTGTTCTATAGCTTCCCTGGGAGAACCAGGCCTTCAGAAGTGGTTTGAGTTGGCTTTTTTTCCTTCTTCTGGAAGTGAAATGCCAAGCATGCATCAGGGGCATTCGATGATTGCCCAGAAACCACATGGCCTATCATATGTCATCCCTCATAATTTATTTTTATGAGAGTAGTAAGTGGTATCAGCGTTTTATAAGCATGTATTTATATTTGTTAATTTAATTTATGCAAATGCCTCATTTATGTAAATCATACACAGATCCGCCATCAGGATATCTTTAGCAAAATAACATGATCAAGATATTTAGGGATCTGACATATATAATCAGAGAATGCAAATTATTTTTACTGCATGTTCTTTTTGCCATTAAGTTCATAAAATGTCAACAGTCTGGTTTTACTAAAGCTTGCTTCAAAGTGTTTTGGTTGCGTTGGTCTTTCTCTTACTCTTGTCCCAAGTCACTGCTTCTGGGATGGCCAGCTCAGGCCAGGGCACTGCTGGGATGGGGGCAATCACAGCTGCAGCCACATTGGAAACCCCGATTTTTCTGTTGCCTTCCGAGGGATGAGGTTACAGTGTGTAAACACAATACTGTATTTCATAGCTACCCCAGGGCTTTGGGCTTGATCCCACCGTGATAGTGGTGTTCTCATTACCGATTCATGATGCCACCAGGCAGGCGTGGTGAATAATAAGTTTCCCCCTAAATCTGGACCATCCGTTCTGAGTTTCTGGCATGTTGCTTCGATGGGAGGTGAGATTTTTGTCTCATTCCAGAGAAGAAGCTCTGTATACAACTTTATATCCAGTTCTGGGACTACAGAAGTGCATTTAACACCGTGAGCCTTCAGAATAAAAGGTGGCAAAGGGTTGTAGGGACTGACGTTTGTGTCCATGGTCGCAAGACAAGAAAATGGGTTTTAGGGGAAGGGCCTAGCATCATCTTCTACTGATGATACCTCAGGACCCAGAACATTCAGCTGTGCAGCCTCTCCCATCATGGAGCCCGCAAGAGCCAACGGCACTTTTCACAATGAAAGCTGCAAATGTCATCTTCATAGTAAAGTAAAAACTTCTATGAACCAGCTGTCTCCCCACCCGTGTTGCTTGGAAGAACCATTGACCATCACTAAATAGATACAGAGATCTCTGTTCCTACCTGCCCTGGAGCCCGCAGCAGAGAGTTGCCCATATGAGAAGCAGCAAACTACCACCTGTGGGGCGTGTGGCCCATGGCCTTCCTTTGGAAGCTTCTATTTGAAAACCCTCTGGTTTTCTATCCAAGGCATCTTCACGTGTATGACACAGGTCTCGGGGTCATCCGGGTGCCCTGGTTTCTATGTTAGGTTCAGGCACTTTGCGATGCCCCCAGGACCCAGAGAACTTTATTTTTTTGCTATACCACATGGCCTGTATTTTCGCGGTCCTTCATTCCCATTCGGAGACAATCTGTCCAGCAACTTCGTGTAAACTGGATTATGAACAGAAACAATCTTATCTCTCTGGAAGGAAGCATTTAATGGACTTTTAAAAAGTGTCTCTTCACCGTCGGTGAAGCTGCTCCCAGAGAAATTTCCCGCCCACCCTGGGGCTCCTACCCGGGGTGGGGGGGGTGGAGGGTGGGCAGCTCAGGGCACATTTACTGGGTCTTCCCAGGAAACAGCACAGCATTTATATTTTTTCTAAAAGGAGACAGCATCCTCTTTTAGCTCAGACCTTAAGAGAATATTGAGATGGTCCCATTCATCACCCGCAGACCCGGGGCCACTGCAGCTCTTCCCACCACGAAGCCGGAGAGCAGGCATCCAGCACCTGACGGAGACAAGTGGAACATTCTGGATCATACCCTCATGGCCTAAGGACTCTACAAGGGTCCCCCTTTTAACTGCGGTTTTGCTTCCCACGGTTTCAGTTACCCGCGGTCAACCGTTGTCAGGGAGCCGATAATCTTCCTTTGAGAAGGTCAGGAGGAGCCTCGTGCTGCGTCGTGGTGCCCACGTCACTGCCCTCGCTTCACCCCATCGTGTAGGCGTGTCAGCATCCTCCATCATCGTGAGAAGGACAAGGGTGAGTACAGGGCAATACGTGTTTTGGGAGAGGGACGCAACACAATTAACTGCTATTGTTATTGTCTAGTTATTTTTGTTCATCTCTTACTGTGCCTGATTTATCGATACAACTTTATCACAGGTACATACGTTTAGGGGTAAACATACCATGCCGGGGGGTGGGGGCTGCCCGCCGTTTCAGGTACCCCTTGGGGTCTTGGTGTCCCCAGGTTACTATCTATAAAGTGATGGCTGAGCGTTTGAGAACTTGGTCTTTAAGTCAGAGAAAAAGGGCCTTGAATCTCAGCTGTCCTTTACTTTTGCTTCTCCTACCATTCCTGCTACCCAGAATTCCCTTCTCCTGCCTTACCTCTCTTAGCTCTTGCTTATCACCGACCCCTGTCAAATGCCTTCTCCGGGCTCCCTGTAACAAATAGACAGTAAGCAGACTTCTCAGTGCACAGTACTGACCAGACTATTTTATGACTGTCCATCTGGTGCTCAGCACTCAGGAAACATCTAACAAATACTCACTGGATGAACGGATTAACGTTTCCATGTCTGTCTCCTTGCACCCTGACTGGGCTTCACTTTCCTCAACAACACGGACGGCCTTTGCCAACTTCGTGTCCCTAGAGCCCTGCAGGTGTTCGGGGCAGAAAATATGTCTCCGAGTAACGGAATGCGTTCTCTTAAGAAAGGAGCCAGAATCCTCAGAAAATGTTCATCCACAGTATATTTTGGGTGAAAAGGTTTATTTTTAGGGGAGGGAGGTGAGAAACACAGCAGTTTTTTTCTGGAGAAAATTGGGACACCGGACTTTAGTGAAACAATACGTGGAAATGGGGTGTGGGCTGGGAGAGTATGGAAGCCCCGCTGGGACCTGTCCCTCGCTTGAGCAGCGACCGCCCACGGGTTATAAATAAACGCATATGCATCATTTATTTTTAGCCTTTTATAACCTCCTTTGGGCCCTACCTCTTCAACAAAGGTCAAGAAACCAGGAAGCAAATGATATTCTGGAAAGCCAATTCTCCTTCCTAGGACCTGTCTTTCAAGCTCGGGCACTGAGTAAGGTTTTCTCTGCCTTCAGCCTCTGGCTCCTACCTTCTCCGTGATGATTTTATGGCTCCTTAGCAATCAGTGGATGTCATGATCCAGATCTACATCCAGTTATTGTATACATAAGCGATTAAATGTGACCAAAACATTCTAATTCCAAGGAGACCTATTTTCTACCTCAAAATTAAAAAAAAAAGGCTAGTTCACAATTTCCCCATTTGCTCTTTGCCGTGGATTCATTTGCAAATGAGGAGCCCACTTCCCTTGTCTCAGCCTCCAGTACGTCGTCGTCGTGCTCAGGCGATGGGCAACTGTCTCACTCCTTCCCTTTCCCTACTCACTTTTTTTGTTTTTTGTTTTTTGTTTTTTAATGTCGAAAGCCTGCCTCCTGCTTCTGCTAACCTTTGGAGTGCAGGCTAAAGAGATAATCGGAACTTTTTAATATATTGCCAATAAGAAGTAATAAGAAAAGGCAATTTTGACATTGGCAAATGCCCAGGTTTTGTCTGAGTTATAAAACACCAGGCAGGCAAGTTTTAGAATGCCCGTGCAGCTTACCCGGATCATCATGGATCCCGGGAGAGGGAGGTGCAAGGTCCAGTCCAAACACAGGTTTGTTCTTGACTTCGTGTCCTCTGCAGGGTGTCATTGCCTTCAACTGCCTCCCTGCCTTGGGCTTGACTAAAACTTTTGAGATTCCCTTGATGCCAAGGTGGGTAGCATCTAGCTAGGAGCTGTTTAGAAGGAAGGAAGGAAAGAAGGAAGGGAGGGAAGAAGGGAGGAAGGAGGAAGGGAGGGAGGAGCGAGAGAGGAGGTGTTCTGTTTTCTTTACATTTCGATCTTTTTCGCAGAGGTAGTAGTAAAATATTTCACAGCCAAATAGCAGGGCACCTGCCCACCCTAAAGGCTACAATACTGTGGCTGGGTCTCAAGGGCGCTGCTGAGCCCGAAGTTAACCCTTCTGTGACTATATGGTTGTTAAATATTTTGAGGATTATTTTTGGTCAAATTCGTATCAACCCCAGACAGGAAGGGGGACCCAGTAAGTTCCGTGGGAAGAAGGTTCAAATGGTTTCTGCTGAAAGAATAATCACCAGAATTCCAACAAACTTCCTCCCTCAGAAAAGTCACAATAGCGATGGGTCCTTTCGCTGATCGGATAAAAGAACACTTGGCGGGGGGCACCTGGGTGGCTCAGTCGGTTAAGTGTCTGACTCTTGATTTCTGCTCAGGTCGTGATCCCATGGAGCTCCATGGGTGGCTCTGCACTGAGTGCAGAACCTGCTTGGGATTCTCTCTCTCCCTCTCTTTCTGTCCCTCCCTGGTCCTCGCTTGCTGTCTCTGTCTCTCTCTCTCTCTCAAAATAAATAAGTAACCATTAAAAAAAAAGGGGGGAGGGGACATTTAGTGCAGGGGGCTGGACTCTCCAAATGACCACGCTCTATAAATCAGTGTTTCGTCGTGTCGATGAGACCAGGGATCCGCCTCTGGATTCATGCAACCGTACGTTGATTCATTCAACTATCTGCTGAGTACCTGCTGTGTGCGAGGCACTTTAGGGGGAAAACTGGCTGGAAAATCTGCCCGCCTTTTGCAGGGGCGCCAACAGTTGTCTACGGATTTCCTTGTTTGAACTGCACAGTATTAAAAAAAAAAAAAGCCCAACTTGATTATTTAAAAATCGACTTTATTTTGAACTCAAGATTCCCAAGTTTTTGGGGGGCAAAACCCCAAAACCTCAGGAGCTCTTCATGACGTTGAGGCCACACTTGCCCCTGACTGCTGTCCACTGGGGCAGCCGTGGAATGAGACATCACAACGTCACTCCTCCCAACTATGACATAGCCAAGTTGCCTCACTAATGCCACAGAAATGTGTGGGGCACTGGTGGGGAGGGAAGGCTCTGGGGTGGACAGCTGACTCTTGTCACTGTGTCCCTTTGGACAAGTTACTGAATCTCCCTGTGCCTCAGTTTCTTCACCTGAAAAATGTGGCTAACATAGTCCTCCTTGTCTCAGTTGTTGTAAGACTATTGTCTTATAAAAGAGGGAATAAGAAGAAGGTGCACAGAGCACTTCCTGGCACATAGTAAGTGTTCAATAAACACACCTGCCCCTGAACACACAGAACATTAGGACAATTTGGACCTTGTCCTCAAACAGCCATAAAGGGTAAAGCAAGCATGTTTTACAAACATCTTTGATGGCTTTAATTTGCAGCCCGGCCCCTTACTCTTTCTCATTCTATTCCACGGGGACCAAACACAAGTAGCATTTGTCTACAACTAGCGCTCAGAGAGGAGGAAGCAGGACAGGCGGAGGCCGATTGAGTCTTCTTCTCTCAACAGGACTGCAGGTGGGTCTCTGAGCGGCCGAGCTCCATCCAGCGCAAGAAGAGAACCCAGAGGTCACGGTCACTCGCCCACTCCACTGGAGCCAGGCACCATCAGCAAAGCGAGTTAGGGATAAAAAAAAAAAAAAAAAAACCTCCAGGAAAAAGCGCCCTGAATGAACAGTGTTGCACATCAACTAATCTGTGATTCATACATATTCAGAAGGAAAGTGAGTGAAAAACCGGCGTTTCAGACAGCTTTACATTTTCAAATTAAGTTAATAAAATAAGATTTCCAATGTAATGACAAATTAATTCTTCTTTTCATAAGTTTATTAAAATAAGCGTCTCCTATCTTCTAACTCGCGCTGACATATGCTTACATAGATACATCCCACCCAGTAACCTAATCTCCCAGCAATCTTGAAGCAATTAACTCCTTCTAATCTTGAGCTAACAAAGCCCGCCAGGCCACAGGCCCCTGAGAACGCCCCTCCAGCTCTGCTCCGAGCATCCGGGCAGGGTGCGCTGAAGTGGTCCAGAGTGTCGAGCCTCAGAAACAACCAGATGAGTCATCACAGATCAGAAGATCTTCATTAACTCCTTATTTCTCTGCTAATTAACACAAAAAGAGGGCGCTGAACGCCCGACAGGCAACGACTGACCCACTGCTTGGTGGTTAATGGCATGCAAATGACATCTAATGGGGGTCCCCCTAAGAGCGTGGGCAGCTGTGGGTTTCAAAGCGTTGGAGCGCCCTGAAAAGAGCTTGCCTAATAATTTAAACTGCAGCTGAGTTTGTAATATAAAGTCCACGCATTTATGTAAGTCCTACACATGGCAGAATTAACTGAAGCTGTTAACGACAAGGGTTAGCTGAAAATACCATAATTTCGAGGGGGAAAACATAGCTCCGGGCCTTTCCAAATGAAGCACGGTATTTGTTGGTCATGTTACGTGATGCATTCTGGATGTTGTTTCCGCCTGTCGGTGGAACGCATATTGCCCAGACATTGCTTGTTGTTGTTGATCCTGAGCCTAGCCTTTGCAGTTTCGTGTAGTTTCAAAGGGTTGGCTGCAGAAACCAAATGTTCATCGTCAAAGATTTCTCTGAGAACCCAAGTAGAAAATCAGCCCAAATAGGATCTGTGTGCTGTCAGTAAAACGTTGATTCCATTAAGGGGGGGGGGGGGGCTCGGTAGTGAGGTCAATAATGTAGCTCAAAGAAGGAATGTTATGGTCTATTATATATCTCTTAGTGATAATTAAGTGACAGACTTATAAACATGAGCGTAAATTTTACGGTTTTCATTAAGATGCGCGCTTCCTTATTCTACCCACCACCGGCTCGGTCACCTGGGCGGGGAAAGACTCTCTTCGGTTACAATTCCAAGGTCTCTCTTCAACTCAGATCTTTAAGACCTTGCACTTGACTAATAAAGCGAATGAGCAGCTCACTCAATGAGAAGACCTAGCATTAACTAGCATCAGTCCACTCTAAGGTCTGGCCGAAAGACACAACGTGCAGAATGAGTATTGTCAAATTCAAAAGAATTCTCGTGCTATTAAAGACACTCTCTGAATTCGGACATTTACCCAGACCCATCCCACTCATGCGTGTTGTTGGCTTTTTCTTTTTTCAACAACTAGAACCTATTGGTGCATAGGAGCAGTTTGAATTTATGCCTCCTATAAACTTTCAAGTTTAATGGCAAACAGTTTTTCGCTCTCTAATGGGGGAGATCCAGTGGAAGAGAGGAAATCATGGTAGTCAAAATTATTAACTGTTGCTTGACATTTGTAAGGAGTTTCTGGAAAGGTGATTTCTCCAAAATTGCAAACATCTAACCCCTTTTGAATCTCAGAATCCATTAAGGGTATACTTATTGCTCCCTCTGTATGGAATTTCGGTTGAACCCAGTCTTGAAAGGGGTGAATATATATATATCCTTCTTTCCATTCTTTAGGAAAGGCCTGAAGGCCTTTGTAGGAGCCACTCCTTCCTCCTGGAACCTTCTCTTCTGGATCTTCTACTGGCCTCCGATTATCATTCAGGCAGGTCTCAGCTGAAACGTCACCTGAAGCACCACCCCCCCCCACCCCCCACCACCGCCATCACTCCTGTACCATCGGCCAGCATTGGTTCATTACCTGCCTCCTTCTCTTTTCTGTTTGTTGTTCATTGTCTGCCACCCCCACTGGACCATACGCTCCCAGAGAGCAGGACCCTTGCCTGTGGCTGTGCTCCCAGAAGATGGGACGGTGCTCAGTGCATGTCTCCATGATGAAGGTGGGAACAAGGCAACATCAGATGTGTCTTCCAGAGCACCAGGACTTTCCTCCATACCATGGCTGCTCTGTTTTCTCTGCCCGGCAGCCCTCTCCCCTCTTCCCTCCTAGGGAAGCCCTGCTGACGCTTCAAGATTCAGCACGAGGTGCTTTCTTCTTCTAGCTTTGCGCCATCCCTAAAACAAGACTTGAGCTCTCTCTCCCCAATGGGTCGGACCCCCTAGTTCACTGACTGGTGATGGGTTACACGTCTTTCTGTCTCTTTGGCTGTCCTGTGAGCTCGTGAAGGCCAGCAGTCTTATCTAATTCTCTGTTGAAACTCTCACCACAAGCACAGTGCTAGGAAATACGAAGGTCTGCAAAAAGAAAGGGATTGAACAATGAAGCTATCCTCCTATTTTGAGGAGAAGGACTTGTCTTTCATTAGGGAAGTCTAGCCTAAGTAACGATAACAGAGAACCTTTCGGGGCTGTGACTACTCAGAGGTCATGGCATACTTCATAGGAAGCCGAGGCCTCGGGAGATCAAGTAACATGCCCACAGAACTCAGGGAGCATGGAGCAGTGGTGGGATTAGAACCCATTTTGAAATGAATCCAAATACCAGGCTCCTTTTATCCCAAACATAAGTATATTCTATTGATTTTTAGATTTTATTTATTTATTTGTTTAATGTTTATTTATTTTTGAGAGAGAGAGAGAGCGAGAACGAGAGCGTAAGCAGGGGAGGGGCAGAGAAAGAGAGAGAGGAAGACACAGAATCTGAAGCAGGCTCCAGGCTCTGAGCGGTCAGCACAGAGCCTGACACGGGGCTTGAACCCACAGACCGCGAGATCATGACCTGAGCCGAAGTCGGATGCTTAACTGACTGAGCCACCCAGGCACCCCTATTTTGGTGAACTTTAACAGTAAATCACTATTCTGTTGGCTTCTTCCCTCAGGAACTTCCCTGAGGGTATTGGTTCTACATTAGTTGGGCAAATGAACAGAGAGCATGTTTCACTGCTAGGAGCAGGCAGAGTTGGTGACAAGGAGTCATTGGGATGTGTATTATTTTAAACTATTCTTTCCATAAACGTGTGTGCACTCCAACTCCTTATAATTGGGCAGGTAGGACAGAACAAATAGAAGAGGAAGAGAGAAAAAAAATGAAAGAGAAAAGAAAGGTTGCTCATGGTAGAGCGTTAATTGCACACCTTTGTGTGGTCATTGGAGGCCCTTGTAACTCGATCAAATTCTATGGCTTTGGGAAAGTCTGTCTCATTGTCCCCATCTACAATAAGGTCTTTCTGGCATCTGCCCCACACAGCTCTGTGGGAATCAAGAAGTGAGGGAAATATGGCATTTTCAGTAGAAATTGCCGTGAACATTTTCTAGGGGGTCCATAGTAGCATTATCGTTACTTGGGTAGACCTCTTGAAAGCTTTAAAAAGTCTCTGGCGCTGTATTTAACCCACTGGGCAGCAGAATTCTTTGCACAAACTCCGTTTCCACTGCACACAGCGTGGGAAATCACACATCCTGGGGAAGGCAGCTTGGAGTCCTGAGACAGGAGCCACCTCGGGTGACAGTCTGAGTTTGGCGAGTAAGCCAGGATTAAGCACAGAGGCAGGTGTGGTTGGTAAATTGTAGACGGCTTTGAGCCCTTCACAGATGACACCTGTAAACATGGTGGACTTGGGAGGCACGCGACAACATTTGAGTCCATTTTAAAGGAGCAATTTTAGCGATGAGAGAAGCACAGAGTACCCACGGAGACTTGTATTTGTCATCCCTTGTCTCTCTTATTTTGCAAACCGGCTAAAGACATAAACACGGCATCCGGGATCACCTTCCTCTAGAAGAGATACTCAGTGGGTCCCCATCATGGCTGCCGCTGTTCATGTGCTGCCCACTCCTCTCCCCCAGGAACCTTCCAGAACGAGTGGATGGATCACCAAATAATACACACCAAATACGGAAGTGTGAATTATATGACATCAAAGCACACAGTGCTTGGGGGAGAAGGAAGCTAAATATGTGAGGACTAATCTGTAGCAAATAAAAATTCTGCCAACTGCTTTTTCAACCACGGGCGGCCGAGAGAGTTGTGAAAGTGGCAGAGACTCAATCTAAATCTCTTTCCCCTTTTATTAAAATGAAAACATCCTCGTATATTATATATACTTAGGATGTCACCAAGTTTGGAGGTAATCTTTTAGGTTAAGTATGTTCCCACATTAAACTGATAATTATCTTTCCTTCTCTTCTGCTATCCCCCTGATACTCAACACACTGGATTTTCGCTTCATGTTTTATTTATGGGACAGAATTAATATGCAGATTCACAAAAACTTAAAAACTCATAATTATTCATAAAGGGCTTTAAGGTTATTTAGTACATTTTTATGAAACTTGGAGTGTGTGAGAACATATACTTGAAAGTTGTAGGAAGTCGACTGAGGTTAAGTCCCGGTATGAAGTATAATCTGAAAATGATCAAAATCTTTGAATGAAAGTATTTGTCATTATTCATAATCTATATTTAACTGAAGTAATGAGCATCAATATCCTTGTAAATATATTCAAGACTGGCCCGGCAAGAGGGAAGATTTGCATATTCCAGGCAAACAATCAATGTCGGAAGAAAGGTCTAGTTAGGAATCTTTGATCACTAAGCAAATGCCATAAAGGACAGAGATTTTTCTTATTTGTGGGCCATCTGTATGGTGCTCTGTGCTTTTACAAATATGCTCAGGTCTAGGAAAAATTGACACCAACTGGAAATGGGTATGTTCGATTTCTTCCGGAGTAAGCATAATGAGGTGGGCATTGTTGATGGAGATGGCCTCTCTAGGCTTATGGAAAGGGGTTGCAGGACGAAGCGCATCTGTGAACAGCTGTGAGGACGGAATCTCTATAAGCCTTCCCGACCTGATGATGACTTAGGCTCTCCAGTCAGCCCCAAATTAAGAACATTTCAATGGGGAAGGCACCTTGCTGAACAAACTCTGGGGAGTGTGGTCCAAAACTATTGATCAAGGCACACATCTGTGTTCTTGGGATGTTCCCACTGGAAACATTTGGAAATGTGAGACGATCAAATGCAGGGAGTAAAAAGCCCATTGGTGCTTGGGAAATTCCTCTACGGTGGAGAGGGCTAGGAAGATGGAATAGAAGGAACATGACCTTTGGTGCCCAAATTGCCCTGTGACACTAGCTGGGTGATCTTGGGCCAGTCAGTCAACCATTCTGAGTCTTTGTTGACTCGTCTATGGAAAGAGAGAGAGAGAGAGAGAGAGAGAGAGAGAGAGAGACAACATCTACCTTCAAACAGCTGTGAGACAAAATGAGATAATGGATATAAAATATCTCATAGAGCACCTGGCACATAGAAGGTACTGAAGAGACATCACCTCTTTTTATTATGCCATGTGACTTTTCTATTATTTCATATTATTATTATTATTGCTTTATTAATATTTTACCTTTAAAATTTTTTTTTTACATTTTACTTATTTTTGAGAGAGAAAGACACACACACACACACACACACACACACACACACACAGAGCACAAGTAGGGGAGGGGCAGCGAGAGAGGGACACACAGAACCCGAAGCAGGCTCCAGGCTCTGAGCTGTCAGCACAGAGCCCGACGCGGGGCTTGAACTCACGAACCTCAGCTGATGAGATCATGACCTCAGCTGAAGTCGGATGCTTAAGCGACCGAGGCACCCAGGCGCCCCTAATATTTTACCCTCAAGTGCACGCATACGTTCTCACACAAACATGTGCATCTTCAAAATCACTGTAAGCTTTGCGTTAAATGCAGTGATGGCTAAATGGGAGAGGTGCTAATCTGCCTTGTCACCTGGTTATTCCCAGTTTCATTGGAGTGACAGCTTTACCCAGGACTCTGCCCCAAATGGCATACTGCTGCAAAAGCCAATCATTCGAATGACTCAATAACAATACTGATAAATACTTACGTCTCTTAAGTATAGACAGAGCCAGCAGACACGGCAGTTTGAGCGAAGAGCTCAACTGATGTCACAAGGGTGAAATATCTGAAGAAGCTCTCCGATATCTCAATTGCCCAAGGATCATGCAGAAATTGCCTTTATCTGGCTTTTGCCTTATTTCCCTTACTTCCTCTTCCTAACTGGAAATGGCATCTTAACGAAGGCATGTGAGAAAATTTTAAACGAATACCAGATATGTACCATATTATTACTTTGTGGGGAAGAAAATGTGTCCATTTTTATGGCTATCTGTGATTAACCTGCGCAATGTTTGTTAGGACGTGTGTGTGTGTGTGTGTGTGTGTACGCACGCATGAGTGTATTCCCATCCACTCCCAACCAATTGACAGCGGACTCTCCTGACAGATGGAAACATGGCTGTAGCAGGAAGTTCTACTAACTTCTGAGAAGGTTAGACCCACCTTAATTTTGAGGAATTGACCCATGAAGCTGTGGGAAATTAACAGAGAGACAAATGAATTCAGTACTGGCATTCCTCATTCGGAGCTATGGCACCAGGCACCTGGCAACATGAGTTTAGACCCTCGTACTTGAAGATGAAAACCCCTTTTGTCTTTTCCCCGCGGTCTCTCGGGAGGACATCGCTGATGCACACCCTTGAAAATCCCGCCTTCCGTGACTCCTGCCTGCGAGAGTCTCCTGTCTCCTGTCTCCATCTTCTCCTGGCTTCCTAGAGGCTCCTTCTGGTTTTCTCATTGGCTTCCCTTCCCCTGCATCTCCCAGATGCTCCCCTTTCTGACCTGGTGGTGTAGGTGGCATTGCCAGGTTTTCTCGAGTTAAAACCAGCGTATCGTCTCTGAGGCCACACCCAGACAGCTCCTTGAACATACGTCTCCCTCAGTCCCTCTCTCTCTCACCTCTGTCCTGCTGCCTTAACAGGGGTGGGTTCTCTGATTCCAGCTGCTGCCTATAGCTACTTTTAGAGCCCCTAATCCCACATACCATCTCCATTGGGCTATTCCCGTCTCCTCCACCGGGAACCCACACAGTTTAAGTGGCTGGAACTAAAATGTCTGCTTGGTTTTCTTTCTTTATTATTTTTTTTAAGTTTGCTTATTTATTTATTGAGAGAGAGAGAGAGAACCAGCAGGGAAGGGGCAGAGAGAGAGGGGGACAAAGCATCTGAAGTGGGCTCTGTACTGATAACAGAGATCCTCATGTGGGGCTATAACTCATGAACCATGAGATCGTGACCTGAGCTGAAATTGGACATTTAACCAACTGAGCCCCCCCAGGTGTCCCAGCTTGGTTTTCAAGCTGCCTCCATGACATCCAGCCCTACCACAGTGGCTCAGCTCTTTGTCCTGGGTTGTCATTTGTAGGCACTACAACTTTTTGTATTTTCCATAAAAGCCAGCATGATGCTGGGTAGATGGCAGGTTTAGACCTAAAATGTCCGTCTGAAGATCCTAGAAAATATTTTCTGAGGGGAATTTTTAATTTCGCAGCTTGTACCTGAGTCCATTTGCCTTAAAAAGATGGAAATGTGAACAAGAAAGACCAAAGCCCTCTTTAGGCATCCTTCCTAACCCAGGCCGCCCTGCCAAGATGGCCGCCTCCATATTTGTGTGCTTGATGGGGCTGGGAGCTGTGTTTCCTTCCAGGCCTTCCTCTACCCCATTGCATGTGTATATAGAGCACACAGGTTTTTGGTGCAGCTGATGGAGAAAATGTCTCCTCTTTCTACTACAGTTAAACTGCGTCTAGGTGAGGGATTTCACACCTTGAGAAGTTTCCTGCCTGAAATTTGCTAAATGTTGCTCATGTGTCTTTGTCCCCCGTGACCTTCCCTCTCTGGCTTTGCTCCTAATACAACACACATCCCGGTATAAGACCTTATAATGCTCAGAACATTAGAGAAATACACAGAACATTATAGAAAACGGCGAAGGGATTTTTGTTGTTGTTTGCTTGTTTGGAGGGGTTGTTTTTCCATTTCACACACCATCACTGTAGGATCTGGAAGGCTCCAAGGACGCCTCTGCGCAGGCTGGATTGACTGCGGGCCTTGCCACCACCTCACCGTCCCCCTCACTCCCCGACATATTTTAAGAAGTGGCCAAATAAGCTTGTGTTTGAGAGAAATCACTTGTGCCCTGATGAAGTGCTCAATAACGCCGTGGTTGGAACCAGAGCTCTGGATCCCAGAATCGGCTGGCCTCTCTAACCAACAGCAGGGTCTTGGAATTTAATATACTTTCAAGTGAGTTTTAGTATGTGTGACATTTTTGAACTGAAAGCTAAGTTCAGAGGAATGTCAGTTTGGTGAGACAGTTCTCAAGATGTGCTGTCGTGTCTCAATGTGATCCTGATCTCAGAGGTAATGGAGTAGCTACTACCTCTGTTTAAGAATGCGACTTCGGAAGCATAGTTTGTTAATAAAAGTAGCTAAATGGAGAAGTCCCCCCCCACCCCCTGCCACCGCAACGTCCAAACTCCAAGGGAACCCCATACCATTGGTTAAACTAAGCATGTTCATAAAAATTACCCAGTACTTTTCCCACCAAAGGTGGTCAAGTTACTTCGAGGGCCCCAGAGTTTTAACTACCCCGAGGGAAGGAGGGTCAGTGATAATATCATTCCCCTGAAAGGGTTGGGTTTCTGTTCATTTTCAACACAGGCAGCTGGTAAGCAAATTTATCCTCAAAAGGAGTGATCCTTTTAACGGTTCTACCTTAACCGAAAAAAAAGTAACTCTTTTACCATCATTCCCTGTTCCAGTTGACGGACTGGGGAATAGTTCTCACCTGCATTGTCAAGTCTGGTGGGGGCTCCCTGGGTTGGGAGGGGATCTGGGGCCACCCAGGGGCTCAGTGGAAACAAGTGATGTGATTGATTAATGATGTCTGGGGCCATGATGGGTGAAGCCAGCTAAGGAAAGCCCTAGAAGGGCTCCTCCTTTATATTAGCCATTGCTCTAGTCGCCACGAGATTCTTCTAGTTCACAAATTTAGGCACCTTTGAGCTCTTCTCCTTTTTGGTCAATGGGCGACAGTGATCCTGTCATTCCTGAGTTTCTCTGGAGGGGACCTCTTAAAAATAGAGGCATCCAAGGATTTTGGGCACTGCAGTGATCTTTGGAGAAATGACAGAGCTAAGACAGAAAGAAGTTGTGTCCAGGGCAAGTGGGAACAAGTTTCTCTTTCATTTATCAGAAATGGTGGGGCCTGACCTTTCTATGCTCTCAGACCTCAGCTATTCTTAGGGAAGCTTCTTTGAACTCCCTGTGTGTGCTAAGTGAATCTATCATTAGCATCAGTGCAAATATCATCCCAAAGATGGTGGGTAAAGGAATCACGTGGGTGTTATGGGCTAGAAATGACTTTCTGAGGACCATAAAGACCTTTGGAATCAGGCCTGGAGATCTGCATTTACAAAATCTCCCAGGCAGGACCAATTACATAATTTATGAGGCCCAGAACAAAATGAGAATTTGGAGCCCCTTGTTAAAACATCATTAAGATTTTTTTTAACTCATCTAAATTTGCTTTATTTTTTATTTTTTAATATGAAATTTATTGTCAAATTGGTTTCCATAAAATACCCGGTGCTCATCCCAACAGGTGCCCTCCTCAATGCCCATCACCCACCCTTCTCTCCCTCCCACCCCCCATCAGCCTCAGTTTATTCTCAGTATTCAAGAGTCTCTTATGGTTTGCCTCCCTCTCTAACTTTTTTTTCCCTCCCTCTCCCCCATGATCTTCTGTTAAGTTTCTCAGGATCCACATAAGAGTGAAGACATATGGTATCTGTCTTTCTCTGTATGACTTATTTCACTGAGCATAACACGCTCCAGTTCCATCCACGTTGCTACAAAAGGCCAGATTTCATTCTTTCTCATAGTATTATTCCATTGTATTATACATAGTATACATTATACACAGTATTATACATAGTATTATTCCGTTGTATCCAAGTAGTATTCCATTGTATATATAAACCACAACTGTTTTATCCATTCATCAACTGATGGACATTTAGGCTCTTTGCATAATTTGGCTATTGTTGAAAGTGCCGCTGTGAACATTGGGGTACAAGTGCCCCTCTGCATCAGCACTCCTGTATCCCTTGGGTGAATTCCTAGCAGTGCTATCGCTGGGTCATAGGGTAGCTCTATTTTTAACTTTTTGAGAAACCTCCACACTGTTTTCCAGAGCGTCTGCACCAGTTTGCCTTCCCACCAACAGTGCAAGAGGGTTCCCGCTTCTCCACATCCTCTCCGGCATCTAGAGTCTCCGGATTTGTTCATTTTACCCACTCTGAGCGGCGTGAGGTGGTATCTCAGTGTGGTTTAGAAATCAGTTGCATTCTTATACACTAACAATGAAGCAACAGAAAGACGAATAAAGAAACTGAATCCATTCACAATTGCACGGAGAATCATAAGCTACCTAGGAATAAACCTAACCAAAGACGTAAAAGAATTTTAAGACATCAACAGCAGAGCATTAAACTAGAGAGTCCTCCTAAGAGGAAGCTGGCCCCATCCCCAGGTTATTCTGATATGTACTAAAGTGTTAGAATCCTGAACTGAAACATCAGCCAGAAAGACGGAGGTGAGATTACTCAGTTCTTCCATCCATCCCACGTAGGGGTGGTAGGGAGGAGAGAGGGCAGCGTCAGGCAAATTCCCTACCCCCTCTGACATAGTGTTGTGGCCCTGAAATCCCCCAGCCCCACCCAGCACCCTGTCAGACCTCCACGCCCTGTCAGAGCTCCCCGCAGCCTTACACAATCTCTGAAATCTCACCTCCCCCCTAAATATCCCCAAGTTGATGACATAGGAAAGTCATGGCCATTTCCATGAGATCCTCCCTGCTTCCTGACTCACCCGGTGACCTAACTAAACACCAAACTCAATAAAGCTCACAATTCAGTGGACACTTCTTTAGACCCCAGTTTCCAAGGCTCGTCTCATGGGCTATCCAGTACAGCCACCACCACTGAAGCCATTCACCCACCACCCATCCGAGGCTCCGTGCTCCACAAGGCTTGGAATCCCAAACTGGTGTGGAATCCATGAACTGCTCCCATGATAAACACTCCGGTTACTAACAAGTTACGTGTCTTCTGCTATAGAAGCAGCAGATACAGACATCTAAGATACCCAAGTGTTTCTCTTACTACTCAGCCATGCCTGACTTTTAACACTCATGGCTTTTGTACTCGTTTTTTAGCACAAAGCTCAGATCTGACCGCTACCCTGTGTCCTTAGCATTTCGGGTCTCCTGCAGCATATGCCTTATAGAAGGAGATAGGCCATAAGCATGCGAACCACAAAATAATTGCAAATTGTGATTTGAGCTATTTTTAAAAACCCAGTGTGCCACGAGAATAATGAGAAAGGGGCAAGTTCTAGATCCTGTGGGCAGAGGTGTCCTCTTTGAGGAAGCCCATCAGTCCGTATTGTTTGGCTTGTAAGTGCCCAAACTGACTCAAACCAGTTAAAGGAAAGAAAGAGAGAGAGAGAGAGAGAAGGAGGGAGGGAAGAAAGAAAGAAAGAAAGAAAGAAAGAAAGAAAGAAAGAAAATGAATGAGGGAGGGAGGAGGGGAAGGAAAGAAGGAGGGGGAAAAAGGCATAACTGTACTTGAGAGCTTAATCAATGTCACTGGGAGAGACCTACTTCTCTGCTTTCTATTTCTTGCCTCCCCCTTCCTCTCTAGTATCACCCCCACCCCCCAACACCACCCAGTCTCTCCCTGTGCTGTGAAAGACAGCCATTGCAACTCCAAGATCACATCCTATCAGTTTAGCTGATCCGGTGGAAAGAAAGTACCTCTTTCTCATCGGTTCCAGAAAGACTTCAGAGGCTGGCCCGCATTGGCCTGTCGTAAGTCACATGTCAATCCCAGAACCAACCTCTGTGGCCAGAGCTGAATTACACGCCTTGAAACTTCCTAGAAAAGGTTCAGGCTCTTTCTCCAAAATCTCACTGGCCAAGGGTAGGACAGATTGATTCCCCCAAAGGAAAATCTGTATTTTGCTACCAAAAAATGTGGGGAGAGATGCTCAGAAGGCATACACAACAGAGGTCCACTGAAAGAGACGACAATCCGAAATCCAGTGAGAAAAAGCTAGCCACGTGAAGAGTTAAGTGAGAAGGAACATTCCAGACAGAGGGAGCTGCAGGAAAAATTGACGCTTGAAGGAAACTACCAGAAGGTCATTGTGCCTCAAGGGTGGTGAGCCAGGGCATCAGGGACTTGAAATGAGTTTAGAGAAGTCAGCAGGGGTTAGATCATTGGAACATTCTAGGCCAAGGGCACAGAACCCATTATGACTCCTCTTTTATATAATGTGTGACAAGTTTCTTCGGAGATCCTTTAGCAGTCTCCTCTTATTTGGATTTACTAAATTTTTAGATTTCAGCCACTCTGTTCCAAAAGGGACAGACTTTTTACCTTAAAAGACGCAAACCATCACATCATCATATTTGACTTGGAGATGCTCAGTGCTCATTAACCAATTATTTAGGAAGCTTCTGGCTTTAAGATGTAAAGATTACCTCAGGCTATTACTGTTGCATCCAATTTAGACATCCAAACTTTTACATCTCCACAAAAATTCTAAATGTACTACATGCTGCTTAGATTTCTCAGGTTCAACCAGAATAGGAGCATTTTATTTCCCAAGGATATGGGAGTTTGTCTGTATCAGCTGTATTTAGAAAATCATTCAAAAACTTTATTAAGTCAGATTGAGCCAATCTGGATTTTGAACACCTGCTATGATTTTAGCATTTTGTCTGTTTATTTCTTAATAGCTAGTCAGATTAGACTAAAGTCTCTTCATCTCCAATGGCTATGCATGAAAATGAATGGAAGGAAACAGACTTGACAATGTGCATGTGGCTTTTTTTTTTTTTTTTTGTCACCAGTCAGATCACACTTTTCTTATTAATAGAAGAACGCTTGCGTTGAAAACAATGAAGAAAACAAGAAAGACCAAAACTGTATGTGACTGACAGCTGGTTTCCCTGTGAGCTGGCTGGTGTGACTTAGGACTGGTTGCACAAATATGCCAGGCATGAGAGGACCGGGCTAGCCGAGCTGGAAGTTGGCATCACCTCCTTCGTATATCATTGCTTGTGCCCCATCCCGTTCCCAGTGCGAAGCTTCTGCCAATTTCCAGTTAGAGAGGGCGGAAGCCCCTCGATCATCTATTTCGAGCTTCCTTCTTCACCAGAGATTGATTCTGGTTTTGCTGTTGTTATACTTAACGTAACAGATGTTCCGGCGTTTTTGCACAATAATACCACTGCGAGGCTCATGTTATCCTTAAAACCCTACAAAATTTCTGTCGGTCCCTCTGAAAGAATTTCCTCCTCGTTTGGAATTTTGTCCTCAACGAGGCCTTTTTCTCACTATTTGTAATGGCGTATTACAAAGAAAGCTATGTAGAAAAGGAACTGTTTGCTCATACGTTTCATAACTTAGGAATGAATGGCCGTGGAAAGATAATTGCCCCAATGCTGGAGTCAGAGAGTCTGCATATCTACCAAAAGAGAATATAAACATTCCTTTTGATTTTCCCACTTCTGCCCCCAATTTATAAGCAGGACTCTGCGGTGATTGTAGATTCACTTAGGAATATTCTAGAGACAAGTTGCAGGCCTGGTTTCAGTCGAATGTGTTTGAGCCACGTCAGATGCCTCCTGTACGCCCTCTGTGTTCTTCTGGGAAAGTGGTGCTGAGAAGCTCTTGTTTAAGGATTCTTTAATTATTAGACTTGAGACTCTGAGCTGGGTAGTTCCCCCGGTTGCTACAAAAAAGAAACAAAAAAGGCCATCTGGTCTTAGATGCACGTTTGAGGCTGAGGTTTATCCAGAGTCAGCATAGCGGTTGACTATCAGGCCTTACGTCCCCCAAAGCAGCCTAGATGGTTATTCGGTTATGGACAGGCCGCCTGCCATCTTTCTTGGGTGCTCCTAGTACATTCTCCTGGCTCTTCGTCCCCGTGGGCAGGATGAGGGCCCCTTGTGTTTGCTGTCCTGCCACCAAAGAGAACAGCACAACGGAAAGTCTCCTGTAACGTGCTAAAAGCCTGCACAAAGGATCGTTGAGCAAACAAAGCATTAGGTTGCCTTTCAAGCTGACCAGACCTTCTCTAATTGTGTGGAGAGCTGATGACAAAACTGGTGATCCTTAAGGATCAGTTTCCTCCTCATCAGGTCATTACTCAGCACAGAAGATTCAGGGACCCACAGGTTAAATTCCAAACTCATTCTTCAGCCTCTCAATGAACTGGCATCAGCCTACTTCATATTGCTTCCCACCTTTGCCCCTTCAAGATGCCCCAAAGGCACCCTATGCCAGTCAGGGGCACGGACCACGGAGCCCAGACATTCTCTTCCTGCCTCCACTGTGACTCCACCCACTGCCCCTAATGGCCGCTGTTTTGACTTTCTGCATTTATTGCTAACACCCTTTCTATAGACAGTGTCTCCACGTCAGTTAAGATTCTTTGGGTTGCAAATGGCAAAAAATGCAAACCAAACTGACTTGGGCAAAAAAAAACCAAAAAAAACAAAAAAGTTGTACCTTGTAACTGAACAGAGTCCAGGAGAATTATTCGTCTCAGGCAAGTCTTGGTCCAGGGTTCAAATGCCGTGCCTGAAATCCAGTTTTCCTCTCTCCATTTCTCAGTTCCGTATCTTCAGTGTGGAATTCATTCTGTGGCCTCACCCGGGCATGAGGTGACCGCCAGCAGCTCCCAGGACTCTGTTCTTCCGGCCTCTAATGCAGTAGGAGATAGGAAGATCCCGGTACCATGCTTCCAGTCAAGGTCTCACAGCCCATGGATAGGACAGTGCGGGGAGTGGATTGACTTAGGTTCACACCTTGGGTAGGGGTGGAGGCAAAATCTCCCAGAAGCACAAGGACTGAAGGGCAGGGGAGAAGTGACTTCTCAGAAGGAGAAGGAAGAATGGATACTGTTCGCAAAGATGCCAATGTGTCCTAGAGGCTTGTCTCCTTACCTAGTTAGCAGCAACCTTGAGGACAGAAGTCTCGGCTTCCATCCGGTTTTTTCCCCAGGGCCGAGCGCTGTATTGTACATTTAATAGTGCTTCGTGAGGGTATCAATCAACTGACAACTACCCACATAAACTTTTTGAATGATGTCACCAAAGTCAGGAATAATAAACATTTTTTAAACTGCGGCTACTCCGGGCGCCTGGGTGGCTCCGTCAGTTAAGCGCCAGACTTCAGCTCGGGTCATGATCTCATGGTTCATGGGTTCGAGCCCCGCGTCGGGCTCTGTACTGATGGCTCAGAGCCTGGAGCCTGCTTCAGATTCTGTGTCTCCCTCTCTCTCTGCCCCTAACCCACTCGCATTCTGTCTCTGTCTCTCTCAAAAATAAATAAACCTTAAAAAAAAATTTTAAACTGTGGCTACTCAAACCTTTGCCTTGGTGCCTTTTTTTCTTTTGGCTGGCAGACGCCATCCAGCTCGCAGTGGTTGTGACTGTAGACACAGACTCTGTGTAGTTGCCACATGTTTTAACAGGTGCCCGAAGCCGCCAAAGCAGATGGTCTGGCAGGATGCTGGCGGTTCCCTGAAGGAAGTTTCTTTTTACTGCACGAAGTTTTCCATGTCCTTGCGAATGGATTTTGTCTGGCTTCATATTGGTTTTTGATTGCTGGGGACACTGGCTTCTTCATTACCTCTGATTTTAGTAGAAGGATGCATTTCTCTCCCTATAGTGAAAACGCGTTAGAAAGGGCCAGGATGCGCGGGAGGAAGTACTTTAACTGGGATTCTAGATGATAGAACAATATATCTTGTTTCCCCTTCTTTTTTTTCAAGTTTATTTATTATTAAGTTTATTGAGAGAGAGAGAGAGAGAGGGAGAGAAAAGAAGAAAGAGTGAGAATCCCAGGCTGGCAGCACAGAGCCCAATGCGGGGCTTGAATCCACAAACCGTGAGATCATAAACCTGAGCCAAAATCACGAATTGGACACTTAGCCGACTGAGCTACCCGGGTGCCCCCCTTTTATTTCTTCTTTAATACAACATATCTGGACTATGAACTGAGATAGGTGCTAGGAACATAGAGGTGAGCAAAAAGAGAGTTGGTCCCCGCCCCAGGGACCTTACAGGTGGATTGCAAGAACACACACTGATCAAGTTACCTGTGAACAGCACTCTGGACTTCCCTATCACTGATTATATGCTGCGTCAATGATATACGGTGCATGATTTGATTAACTGTGGTTTCTTCTGTTAGGCTGTTTCGTAATCCCTATTTGTCGTAGCCTTGGATCCTTACTTTGGGCAAAATGCTTACCTCTGTAATGGTGCTTCAGAAATATTTAAAATATTTGTTGATTGAATGAATCAATGTCTCATCCCAGGTAAATCATGAACATATCCTATTCACCCCCGACGTTGTACCTGAGAGGAAATACAACAGGGTAGTTTTTCTTTCATTAATTTTTAAATTTTTTTCATTTTATTTATTTTAAGAGAGAGAGAGAGAGAGCACAAGTGGGAGAAAGGGGCAGAGTGGGAGAGAGAGAATCTCAAGCAGGCTCCACACTCAGCCTAGAGCCCAACATGGGGCTCAGTCCCATGACGCTGGGATCATGACCTGAGCCGAAATCAAGAGGTGGTCGCTTAACCAACTGAGCCGCCCAAGTGCTCCTCTTTAATTATTGACATAAAGATAATAAAAGTTTACTCAACCTTCTCTAAATGCTGATTCTTATATTCAAGGTGGTCAGTCCTAAACATTTATATTATTAGAGTCTTTAGGAAAGGACCTACCCAACAATTCTCTACCTCTCAGGTTTTTTATCTATTTTAGGGGAGGATAGGAAGAATAGATTTTATTCGTTCATTGAGCCAACCTTGATTGGGCACTCACTGAATGCCAGCCACTGCCCTGGGACTGGAGATACGGAGTGAACAACACCAAGGCCTTGCTCTCACAGCTTAGAATTTTGGAGCGTTGTGTGCATGAGAAATGTGCAGTAAGCACATGGCAACAGGAGGGCGGGTGGTTAGTTTCATAGGACTGCCATTAACAAATGACCAAAAACTCTGTAACTTTATTCTCTTACAGTCCTGGAGACCAGAAGTCTGAAATCAAGGTGTCATTGGGATTATTCCCTCTGGAACCTCTGAGGCAGGATTTGTTCCACACTTTAGTTCTTGTGTCTACCAGCAACGCTTGATGTCCCTTGGCTTGTTGGAACATATTTCCACTTTGCCTCTGTCTTCACATAGTCTTCCCTTCTGAGTCTCTGTGTCTCTGATCTCCTTCTCCTTTCCTCCATGATGCTGGTCATTGCATTTAAGGCCCACTCCAATCCAGGATGGTCTCATTTTGAGATCATTCACTTAATTACACCTGCAAAGACCCTATCTCCAAATGAGGTCACCTTTGCAGAGAGCTGGTGTTAGGATTTGGACATATCTTTTGGGGAGGACTATTCAACCCGTTACAGGGAATCACGCTGAATGTCACCATGCTTCCTTCTAAAGTTGATCCTTTGTCCAAGGGCCCTATGCCTGTTTTCTGACATTATGCCTTTCCTGGCCTCCTTCCTCCCCTGGCCCGACGCTCAGACCTTCTCGACCTCACACACACACCAGCTGCCCTGGCTCTGGGTCCTGGTGCCCTGCTCTGACCAGGTTCAGACCAAAGAAAGAGACCCCAGTGATCCGAGGCCAGCATTACTGAGCGAATGCCCCTTAAACATTTGCAAAACGAGAGAGTGAAATAAAATTTCCATTGGCAGAAATCACCCGGAGACCTTACCCAATGTTAAACGCTGTGGCTTCAGAGGAGAGGAATAACCCCAGACATTTTACCAAGGAATGACTGGTTTCAGGTGGCTTATTTGATTTTGTGCTACATTTGGAAGTTAAAAGGGAGGAGACCAAACCTAGAGAATTATCTACAGTTGAGAAGTAGGAAGAAGACTGCGATCAAATTTCTGTGGCTGACCAAGACTGGAGACTGAGATGTCAGATAAATTAGGCACCCGCATCAGCTTTGGACCTCTCACCTAATTTAGAGAAGTGATATTCACAAACATTGTCAATATTTCCGAGTTTACAATCACTCCTTTGACTGTTGACTCAAAGCATCTAGTTTGGTTCAGGCTACTGGTGATGTTTACACTTTGGAATCTATTATGCATAGAAAAATTAGGGATTATCTTTGACCTGGGTACCACATATTTTTATGCAAAACTAAGTAGGGTTATTTATTCATTTAATCAATTCCATATGTTTGCTATCATCATCACCATGTAGAGCAGATCTGATTTCTGCTGAGGTCAAACCAACATCGTCCTGTGCGTGGGGATGGTAGGTCTGACTGTGAACGCGGAGAGCCTGGTTAGCATTCAGACAGCATTCAGCCTTCCTGACTTTTGCCACACAACGGCATCATTTTTTTCCGAGAGGTCATCTGCATTCAAAGACAGAATCATCAGAAATGTTCTTCTTTGTGAAAATAAAATTCAGGGCCTCATGTGTGGGAAAGATTTGACTTTGCATTTGCTTTTTGCTCCATTTGGGGTCTGTGGAAGACGACAACATACCTATGGGTGAAGAAAGGCCAGTGAGCATTGCAACAGGTAAAATAGTGTCCTGGGGAGATTACATTTCATTCTAAGAAGTCATGCTAAACTCAGCGCAGATTGTGTTTCTGGCACTGAGCTAGGCTCTAGGGATGCAAAGAAGGATTGTTTACCTATTCGACCCTAAGGGAGTTCTGAGACAGACAGACAGACACACACACACACACACACACACACACACACACAGAACATGTGCACAGTATGTGGTAGTTTTAGGGGTTCGGTAGATTTGAGTGAAGGGCCAAGGATTCTGCAGGATTGAGACCAGAACAGAATTGAGGGAGAAAACATTCAGAGAAGTGGTCTATCTGTATCTCACAGGTTTTATAAAATCAATTACTTGGGCAAAGCAAGTGGGAACATTCTACACAGAGGGAAACACACAAGCAAGCCAAAAAGGCTGGAAGTACATGACGTTCTCAAGTGTTATGAGTCCTCCGTGTGGCTGGGGTGTGGGGTGCACGGGGCAAGACTGCAGGTGAGCAACCGGGAGGGGGGTGGTTTGATAAGAAACCAGAGAAGGGAAACGAATATGGCTTGTGAAGGGCTCTTTATGAAAAACTACGGATTGCAGGCTCTTTCCTTCAGGTGATGGAGAATCAGGAAAGACCTCAGAACAGAAATGTGATAGGATCGGAACAGTGTGTTTGAAAGACGACTCCAAAGAGTGGAGGCTGGCAGAGTAGGGAGAGGCTGGGAGCCAATGGGCCACCCAGTCCTCCAGCCTGTAGGAAGCAGGTAGGAAGAGACCTGGGTAGAGACGGAGACATGATGGACTTGAACCTGGGACACGACAAGGTGTCCCAAGGGGATTTAGGCCCCACGTCCAGCAAGCAGAGACCCACGGCTCCAGAACTCAGCAGGGACGGGCTCTGCCTGGTCCACCAGTGTCTCCTTGACCTCCATTCTACCCATTCAACAAATATTTGGCTGGCACCCAGTAAGTGCCCGGCGTTCTACAGGCACAGGGGGTTCCAAGATGAATAATGAATGAATACTCATGAAGCCCAAAGGAAATCCAGAAAAACTGAAGCAGAAAGTAGTTTCTCTCTTGAGCGCCTGGGTGGCTCAGTCGGTGAAGCGTCTGACTGTCAGTTTTAGCTCAGGTCACGCTCTCACCGTTTGTGGGTTTGAGCCCCACCTCGGGCCCTGCAATGACAGTGCAGAGCCTGCTTGGGATTCTCTCTCTCCTCTCTCTCTCTGTCCCTGCCCCACTTGCTCTTTCAAAAGCAAATAAACAAAAAAAAAATTTTTTTTTTAAGAAAGTAGTTTCTCTCTAGTGATTAAAGAAACGCAAATGATATTCATCTTGAGATACCATTTTCTAGCTATTTGGGTAATCTTTTAAAATGTTCCAAATGGCACCACCCTGATGCCTCCCAGGCCGTACCCGACCTGTGCACTCTTTCCTTCCCAGATGCCTCAGGTACCAGGGGAGCCGTCTCCTTGACTGCCCAGCGCTTTGGGGACATTCTTATTGTGTTTGGGAAATTCTCAGCTCACGGGACTTGTTCCCCTAAGCAGACGCCAGACGCTTCGCCCCCATCTCGCTCTGATTCCCCTGCAGAGAGTTGAGCCTGGTTCTGACCAGTCCCCGAAACTGAGCGACTGAGGCAGGAAGCCTGCACATCCTTGTTGCTGGCGGGGTGGGGGGGGGGGTGCGGGGGGGGGCCACTGGTCCCCCTGCAGGTGGGGACCTGATGCGTGAGAAGCTGCACGAAAATGCCAAGCAAATTAAAATGACTGCCCAGTGTTTGGGAACCTCCCAGGAAATTATGGTCCGTCAATATAATGGGGTCTTAAAGAGCTATTGAATTTTGAAAACCGTGTCAGTACAGAAAAAGTGCCTCAGCGGCGCCTGGGTGGCTCAGTCGGTTGAGTGTCCGACTTCCACTCAGGTCATGATCTCTGGTTCCTGAGTTCAAGCCCCGCGTCGGGCTCTGTGCTGACAGCTCGGAGCCTGGAGCCTGCTTCGGACCCTGTGTCTCCCTCTCTCTACGCTCCGCCCCTGCTCACACCCTGTCTCTCTCTCTCAAGAATAAATGAAGATTAAAAAAAAATTTTTTTTAGGGGCGCCTGGGTGGCGCAGTCGGTTAAGCGTCCGACTTCAGCCAGGTCACGATCTCGCGGTCCGGGAGTTCGAGCCCCGCGTCGGGTTCTGGGCTGATGGCTCAGAGCCTGGAGCCTGTTTCCGATTCTGTGTCTCCCTCTCTCTCTGCCCCTCCCCCGTTCATGCTCTGTCTCTCTCTGTCCCAAAAATAAATAAACGTTGAAAAAAAAATAAAAAAAAAAATTTTTTTAAATAAAAGAAAAGGTGCCTCAATGGTAGCAATACGGTAAATTTACTAGGACAATAATAGGTGCCCTATCTCATAACATGCAAAAGGTGATCTAGGAAGGTGTCTTTCAAGATAAGAAATTAGCTCTCTTGGGATGGTATACCCGTGGAGGCTCTATTTTTAATTCAAAAAAGAAAACCGATTTAAAGACCACCCCTCCCTTAGCCCACACCCCTGCGTGCCCCTCTTCCCTCGCCAGCATCTCAGCCTGGGTACCATTGTCTGCCCTGGAACCTTCGCGACTAGTCTCTCTGGGCCCTGTTCTCCTGCTTACTCATTTGCCACGGGAACCCAGCCTCCCAGGTTTCCCTTCCCCTCCCAGAACCGTACCCTGCTGATCCCGTACGTGCCCTGGCTGACGTCATCCCTCCTGCCCCTCCGCAGTGCTCCCGCTTCTGTTGTGCCCTTTGGAACTCACAGGCGGCCACCCTCAGCACCCTTCTGCATGCTTGATGTGCCCCCGAATACCTTCGACTTTCTTGCTCTGGGACGGCTCGTGCAGAGGACACAGATCTCCCGCATCCTCTCCATTAGGGACTCCTTCTTCCACAGCCTTCAGACCAGTCGCCCTTAAACAAGTAGGTTAGCAGACGGGGTGGGGAGGGGGGGACACGCCCTTCCGATTGCTTCTATTCTCTCTCAGCAGAAAGAGGGGTGTATGAGAGGTTTGAGAAGGGGAGAGTGTAATGAGAGGTGTGGATCTTCTTCCCAAATAAATGCTCATCTGACACGTATTTACGCCCATGCGTGCGCACTCGTGCGCGCGCACACACACACACACACAGCGTTTTGCGCTATTTGAGAAAATCCTCAGAATCCCTGACATTCAGGGGTCTCTTCGAACTAAGATGAAGAACCCCTGTCCTGGAGGAAAAAAGACCAGCCGGAACAGTTCACACAGGAAAAGAGCAAAAACTAGCTTCGTGAGACAACGATAGTTGGTGCAGGTACGTATCATGCAACCCAAATCGGTAAAAATGAATAGCACCTTTATGAAAGATAAAGTCTCTGGGTTAAGGAAAATCCAACTCTCTCCTTTTATGGCATGCATACCATCATTTTTCTTCCCCCGCAAAAAATTACAGTGTTTGTAGCGCGCAAATATAAAATGTAATAAAGCAAGGATAGAAATTTTACTCTTAAAGTACAGTTCCAACCAAAAGAGTTAAACGAGTCAGAAGAGGTCATTCCATGTCCCAATCCTCAATGTATCTTCTGAATTCATTTTTTTCCCCTCCAAATCAGCGTCCTTTAGCAGATAAATAAGAAAAATAATTTGTAAAGCCTTTGTATTTTGCAAAATATCTTCATGATTGATTTAAAGTGATAACACGCAGCGAAGGTATATCAGTTGTGCACCTTTAAATGCTAAAAAATTAAAATATACATAACACAACATATTAAAAATTCCATAAGAAATCGATAGACTAATTTTTGGATTGGGTATTTTTAACATTACCACTCCCCACCCCACCCCCCACCCCCCCCAGGTAAAGGAGGACTTTGGGGGAAAAGAAGCTGGGGATAGTAAAACACATAGGTGGTATTTTGTCTGAGTTTTAAGAGTTGAATAGGAACCTAAAAAATTCTTCTGTGTTTCATTCGAATTTTGCTATAGATGCTACATCACATACCCCACACCTGTCGTCTCCCTGCCTGCCCAGCACTTTGGGGACATTCTTGTTGTGTTTGGGACACTCTTGGTCCTTGTCCAATAAAAGCACATTAAAAACCAATAAAACAGGGGCGCCTGGGTGGCTCAGTCGGTTGAGCGTCCAACTTCGGCTCAGGTCATGATCTCGCGGTCTGTGAGTTCGAGCCCCGCGTCAGG
>NW_024412404.1:54727472-54854699 GCF_014898765.1 Herpailurus yagouaroundi
ATTTAAATAATAAACTAAAGTGGAATCCACAGCCATAAGTCTAGTATTTTAACCACAGAAATCAGCATAATCAAATTTAATTTAAAATATATATGTTCTGATGCGTAGAAAACGTGCTGGGAAAACACACAGCAAGACTGATCTCTGAGGAATGTGCTTACGGAGGAAACATTTTCTTTTTAGCATTTTCCTCATTTGCCAAGTCTTTTTACACTTTTTATCATGTTTACAATCAGAAATAAAAACTAGGTTTCCACAAACAGTTAGGGAAGACATCCTTCAATATCCTTCTTCTCCATTCAAGAGCCCTCCGTAACTTTTCTCTTGCAGCGCCAGGAATCATGTGAAAGTCGTATGGAAATTTCCGCCAACACACCTGCACCGGAGGGGCTTAAGTTGTTTTCCAGGTTATTTTTCTCTTCGTGGCATGTCCAGTTGTATTTGGGAGATTGTTCACTTTGATGCAGAAATCACTCAAAGATGCCAATTTCATGGGACAGCTTTCTCTGTCTCTATCCCAGGCAGAATTTTTCGAAACTGTAAACGGCTCTCCGAAAGAGGGCCACCGTTTTTGAGTCCGCAGGCAGCAGGCAGGTGGATGCCGAGGTCCAAGCCTAGGGACAATTCTCGTGGGTGAAGGAGTTCTGCAGGATATCATATGGCATAACCAATAGTGTAAGAAAATTCCAGAGACTGAGGAAATGGTAAGTAGGGAAAAGAACGACTGAGAATTCTCCTCCTCATACTCGGTTCCTTTGTGGCCAGTCTTTATCAGAAGAAAAGAACAGGTGCAGGGGGCGTGGCCCCTCAGAACATGCTGGCTGTCTTCAACAACTTTTCACCCAGCACCAGTGAAAGGAACTGGATGCAGGGTGAATTCAAAAGCGGGAAGAAAATAACACGATAGAATATTTCTCAAAAGATTTCAGAACAAAGGTTCTCCCTCCTCGCTCCTCCCAAGCAGGAACCATCAATTATAGGTGGCCATTCAGAAAGTAGTAACTTCTTAATTCAAATTAATTGCCACCAAGTTGGCCACAGCAATTTAGGTATATTAGTTATTTAACTGCAAGCGATTACAGCTAAATAGTACAAGGAAATGTCTCATCCTTCACTGTGCGGTGCGTTGGCGTCAGGTCTGTCTCAATCAAGCCCCTCAACACTCATGCGATGTTTGTCCCCCCCATCGTCAGTTGCAACTGACTCAGGCAAATCGTCAGTTCAGTGGTCCCCTCCCTTCCCAGACACAAGGGCATCGTTTTGAACCTCAGAAACCTTCTTCGGTGTAATAGTACATAGCTGTAATTTTAATACAAGTTCTTTGAAGAGGAACACAACGACAGTAAAAGCTACTCTGTGTTTGATCATAATTTGAAATTCAGTGCGAGCACATCTTCAGCTATTTCAAATAGAACCGCATCTGTCCAATATAGAGTAGTTTTGAGGTCTGTAGACAGTACTTTTAGCCGGCGTGGGTTCACGGACCCCTTGTAGTTCTCCTGTGAGCCTGCAAACGTCCGTGGCCTCAGGGAAACTCTGGGCTAAATCCTTGTGAGAGTTATTAGGGCTACATTCCCCAAATACCTGATTCTCCTCTCCTGGGTAGAGGGTAGGACGGCACTTACCCGACCGTTTGAGTTATGGAGAGCTCTACGACTTGTCTTGGCCAATCAGATGTGAGTTGGAGGGGACAGGTGCAACTTCCAGGCAGAAGCCTTTAAGAGCCAGCATGTGGGGTACCTCCCCCTCGCATCTGACACTTACTAGTACAACTCTGGACGGTAGAGGTCCCATCAACCAGTCTCTGACAGAATAACATGGAGGAAAGCCTCCAACCACTGTGGCCGAACTATGATAATTATGGAGTTTCAGTTAGAAATAGAACCGTCTTTTTTCTTTTAAAGTAATGGAGACGTCAAAACTGTTTGTTACCGCAGCATAACCTGGTTGACCCTGGCTTGCAAAGCCCTTTGGGACGACTGGTTATTTGTTCTTAATGGATAGTTCCTCTCACCTAGCATCTCAACCACTTATTCCAAAGTACTATGTATGTCTTACCCAGTTAGCCTAAGATGCTCCCTGTAATCTCCTATGGGCTCACAGAAGATCCCCAAATGTATTTCTAGACCCTGATACACTACCATTTCCTATGTACGGCTCAGGACCTTTTTTGTCTTTAGAAACCTTTCACCTGAGCCAGAAAGGTTTCCAGCTGCCAACTTAAGGAAATTTTTTCTAGGGGACAGAAAGGGCGCGGGGGACAAATAATTCGCCACAATAATAAAACATGCTGGGCAGAATAAGGAGGCCAGAGGGAAGAAGATAATGCCCAGACAACTTAGATGGGACTCAGGCAAGTTGGAGGGGAAGAGCTTGACCCGCAATCAGGTTTTATCCAGAAGGGTCTGAGCAGCACTGGCCCTCCAAGTTTAATCAACAGCCCCTGAGCTTCTTAGAATTTCTCTAGGCTCCTTCCTTTCACCCTTTATTCCCATTTTCCACTTGGTTAAAACTTCTAGATCTATCCTGGCAGGCCTGGCAGTCTCTCCCCATTCACTCAGCAATGACATTAGCATTTCTAAAGCCCACTTTTACTTAAGACACTTCTAATACTATTCACAACAGACTGAGGAGGCGCGGTGGGGGGGGGGGCATGTTTCTTCCCACAAAGAAGCCAGGGGCTGTCCACCCAGCACCACGCAGTAGAATCTCCCAGGCAACTTCGACAACTACCGATGCCTATGTTCCACCCGAAATCAATTAGACCAGCCTCTCTAGAAGTTTCTGGCAAAAACAAACAGTGAAATCAACATCTGTACTCTTGGAAGATAACTGACATGAGTTCTGTTCCTATACATTTCCCAGATTTATAACTGGGGTTGTAGGAAGAACTCTCCCTCAGTTTCTCTCTCCAGTGTTATCCCAAATTCATCACCAAATTCCTGGACTAAATCTCTCACATGTATCTTATTTTGGTTGCCTTGTGTATTACCAAGTATTCCCACACAACAAATTATCGCAAACTTAGAGGCTTAAAGCAACATGTGTTTATCATTTCACGGTTTCTATGGGTCGGGTATGTGGGTCCTGTGTTCACGGTGCCAAAAGAATGCAGTCAAGGTGTTGGTTGAGTTGTTTTCCTTTGTGGAGCTCAGAGCCTTCCTCCAAGCCCATGTTTCAATGGCAGAATTCAGTTGCTTGCTCCTGTAGGGCTGAGGTCCCCATTTCTTGCCAGCTCTCCTCCATGGACTGCTCTCAGCTCCTACAGACCACCACAGTGCCTTGACATTTATCCCCCTTCCAGACCTTCCCACAACATGGCAGGTGATTTCTTCAAGACCAGGAGGAGAGTCTTTCTTTTAAGGCATTTGCCTGATTAAGTCAGGCCCACCCAGGATAATCTTGCCTTCCATTAACTCAAAATCAGGTGATGAGGAGTTTTAACTACATCTGGTAATTCCCTTCACCTCTGCTATATTCTCTGGACTAGATGCAAATCACGGATCCTCCTCAGGCTCGTTGGGAAGGGATTACAGGTGGGTTGGCTCACTGGGGGTCATTTTAGCACGTGTATGCCACAGCATCTCTGGAAATCACTGTAGTTTTAGCGCATTTTCTTAATATTGTGTTGGCTTGAACTAGCCACTCTCATTATCATCAACATCATCAACACTATTTTCCTTTTCATCTTTGTCCAAATAATCCTCTGAATGATGGAGAAAGTACTATAGAGATAGACCAACTCCTCCTTCCTGTCCCTGGTCTGGTTCCTAGCCCCTGCCCACTGCATTGGGTTTATGGTCAACAGCTGTACATTTCTGGCTCGTTTTCAGCCTGTTCCCAATTATGACCACCACTCTCCACTCTTCTGCAAGTTCCCATTTCAGATCCATGTGCAAGAATCAAAGTTGTTTCCTCCAACTAAGAAGAACTTGCTTGCCTGATGAGACCCCAACAGACTCCCACATCCAACTGGTGTTCGACATTTCTCCAAAGTTAAAGAACACAGATCCTAAAATGATCTTATCTCCTACAACCGTGAAGGGGCGATGGTGAGTACTGGGCAAAGATATTAGAAATTGGCCATGGGAAGGCCATGGAGGAAGATTAGGGAAGATCTCAACGGTTTCAGGTACTAAGGTACTAAGCAGTAAGAAGGATATTCTTCCTGGTTTCTTTTCAAGTCCAAGTTTTCCAACAGGGTACAAAGCAAAGGTGGGAAATGTGGGATACTGGTTAATCTGATACTTTAGTAGCAACCATGAAATCGATTGCAGTCACCTCGGCATCCAGTAAATGAGCAGGCAGCGTGAGAAAAAAGATAGAACAGGGTGATCAAGATATTAGACAGAATGCTAAAAAAATTTAACACCTGGGAGAATTTTTTTGTAAGTTTCGACTTCCCTCCGCTTCAACATTGATATGTTTTTCTCATTTAGGTTCACTCAGTAATGTTTATTATTAATTCAAATTCTCAATATTGAAGGGGAGATATTTCCCATATGGTTGACATGCTGCTCTGTAGGTTCGTAAATTTGGAAGAGTTTTGATTAACACTGACAGGAAACCCTTTGAAAACATATGGCTGTATATACATCATGTCATTTTTAATAAGATGACACATTCTTCTTTGCTTTTCCCTAATAAGATGAGTTCAGTTGTATTTAAGGAACATAATAATACTCTGTTGATTTTGCTTTATGGGAGAGAAAAAAAATGAGTAAAAATAAACTATTTTGTTGTTGCAGCAGACGCTGGAAGCATAGCAGATAGTTTGTGTGAATTAAAAAAAAGAGCGCTCTCTCCAGGGATTTTTTTATAGACCCAATTAACATGTTGTAAACTTGAAGTGTTTTTTGACACCGCGTGTTTTCTTCTTGGTGACTTTGGTCCTGCGTTCCCCCTGGATGGCTGCGACACCGTCTTTCTCACGTCCCACAGTCCTGGCTGAGCACCGCTTTCATACAGAAAACCTCTCGTCCTTGGTAGCTTACGTTTTCAGAGGAACAATTATCTCTGTTTCTTGGACTGATTCGCCTCCATTGCTTCTGAAACCCGCAGCAAGAAATTCATTCCGAGAATTCTGACATGAGCGATTTGAAGCGTGTTTTGAAACACAAATATGGAAAGCAAATTGGCAACTTGTAGCAAGAATCTTTTTTAAAAAGGCTGTGCCTTTTGACCTAGTAACTCCTCTTTTGGAAAGCTACCATCAGGAAGCAATTTAATATGTGAAGAGAAAGTTATTATCAAGGATGTTCATAATAGTATTATTTATTATAACAAAAAAAAACCCCAAATTTAAGTGCCCTCAAAATGGAAGGTGGTTAAATAAATGTTGAAGACCCATTACAAATCATTTACAGGCTACAAGATAATAATAATAATAATAACAATAATAATAAGCTGAATTACTAGAGTATCCAACTCTAGTATCCAGCAAAATGTACACAAATAGATTGTATAAAAGGCTAAAAATTCAGCAGCAGCAATGAAACAAGGAAAGGGGTATAAACTCGGGTCACAAACTCCTAAAGGTGGCAGCCAAAGAAGAACACAAATAAATCTGGGGTGCCCAGACGGACCATGCTCCCACACAGCCCTGAAGAAAGCGAGCGTGTTAGTTAAATAATGAGATGTCTCATTAATACCTTGCAATTCGAAGAGAAGCCTGAGGGAATGAGGAGATGACGTGGAGAAAATGGATTTCAAATTGAATCCCCTATACTTACCACAGGCCCGCCAGCGGGGGAGGGGAGGGGAGTAGGCAGGGCCTACCGCGACCACTTTGGCAGCTGGGAAGCAAGCTGGAGCATAGGGCACTTAACCAGAACTGAGAAGGGAGAGAGGAGCCAAGTTCGCCCTGACGAGAGCTGCCTGCACCTCCTCATTCTGCTGGTCGACACTGTTAGCCTGAGGAAAAAAAAGAACGTACCCACAAACTCATAGAAGAACACAAAGGGCCGCCCCAAAAGCCGAGAAGGTTCTAAAGGGGAAATCACCCCCTTGGTACCATGGCAAAGACAAGGTCTGGGCAACCACGCAAATGCCCATTAGAAAAGAGAGGGGACACATTTTCAGCTACAACATGAATATGTTCCAAGGATCGAATATAAAACATAGTGAGTGTAGTTGATAACACTGTATTACATGGTCAAAATTTGCTGAGAGTGGAACTTAAATGTTCTCACCAAAAGGAGGAGGAGGGAGAGGAAGAGGAAAAGGAAGAAGAAGGAGGGGGGAGGGGCAGAGGGAGAGAGGGAGAGAGGGAAAGAGGAGGAGGGAGAGCAAAGCAAAGAAAAAAAAAACAGAGAATAAAACAAAAGATCATCAATGAGAAATCCAGTGTGGAAGAAAACAATGCATTCCAAGGGATTACAGGTTTCATGCTGTAGAAGAAAATAGACAGAAAGTAAATAGAACCAAACAGCAAAATGAAAATAATAAGATAAATGAGAACAGAAAGTTTGGAGTGATAAGTAAAACACTGAGAATGGAAACAGCAACATTACGATAAATTAGAGCAGCAAGGGAAAGAATACTTGTACATAAAAATTAAATTGCTGGAATGGAGAAAATCTGGAGATCATTACTGTGAACTTGGAGGAAAAACCAGAGACAGTAAAGCAATTAGAAAGAAGATGGAAGTTAATCCAACATAAGGATAATTGGTATCCCTGAAGTGACACTCCACAAGGGCAGAAAAAGTTCTTTCAAGATGTAATAGTGAAAAACAAAAGTCTTTGAAAGAAAACACTAGATCTACATATCGAAAGGGCATACTATGTCCTAAGAAAAGAGTTGCTGGACGAGTCCACACGGAGATGTGTCTGAATTAAAACAGAAAACTCAAGAATAAAGAATCGCTTAAGCAGTCAAGGAGTGAAAAGAAGCCACCAGCAAAAGGAACTACGAGGTTTGTCTCAGACATGTTATAAATTATCAATGTCAGAAGATGATGAAGAATTTTTGTAAGGAAAAGAAAGTAATTTTCTAAAATGTTAAACCAAGACAATCTATTGTTTGACTATAAAGGTCATGGACAGATACTCTCAAAACATGAAAAAAATCAGTGAAATACAGCATCCATACCCCATTTTTGAAAAGAATTTCCAACAGAAGGAGCCAGCCAACCAAGAGAATAACAATTATAGAATTTAGGCGCAGAAGAAGCTATGGTTAAAAAGACTGGAGACAAATCATGAATGCAACTACACAGGGTCTAAAATCCAGAGGGAGAACTTAATTTCATGATAGAATGTACATTTATTAACCTTGAAAAAGTCTACAAAGCAAAATAACCAACGATATTGGGAGGGGTGGGAAGAGAGATGGGAAAAAATATAAAAGAACTAATTTATATAGTAGATGAATAAAATGTTGACTAAACAACCTAATGACTCCAATCTCTTAATATTCTTCAAGTACTTGTTTCAAAACTCAGCCTGATCATTTAGGAAACAATATCTCCTACAGTAGAAAAACATTCATCTGTGATTTAACACCAATGTTTATTCACTTTCTTTTTCGTGTGTTAAAAGAAGTAACATTTATCTGCAGTATGCTAATTCCAATATATCTTAGATCGGATGATGGAAAGTAAATAAAGGGCAGTAGTGGAAAGACTGGTAAAATTGAAATAAAATCTGGAGGTTAAAGAGCAATAATGTTCCCATGTTGATTTTTTAGACGTGACAAATGTCCCATGGTAACATAAAACGTTAATATTAGAGGAGTTTGGGTGAGGGGAAGGTGGGAACTTCCTGTGCTACTTTTGCTACCCAAATATTTTTTTTTTCAACGTTTATTTATTTTTGGGACAGAGAGAGAGAGACAGAGCATGAACGGCGGGGGGGGGGGGTGCAGAGAGAGAGGGAGACACAGAATCTGAAACAGGCTCCAGGCTCTGAGTCATCAGCCCAGAGCCCGACGTGGGGCTCGAACTCCTGGACCGCGAGATCGTGACCTGACTGAAGTCGGACGCTTAACCGACTGTGCCACCCAGGCGCCCCTGCTACCCAAATCTTAATTCCAATATAGGGGGGCACCTGGGTGGCTCAGTCGGTTGAGCATCCGACTCTTGATTTCAGCTCAGGTCATAATCTCAGGGTTGTGGGATCCGACCCTGTGCTGAGCCTGCTTAAGATTCTCTCTCTCCCTCTCCCCCTGCCCCACCCTACACTCTGTCTCTCTTTCTCTCTCTCTGTCTAATAAAATTAAATTGAAAAAACAATTCCAATATAAAATGTTTCTTTAAAATACACCTTCTATCCATATATCCTTTTATCTACATCTTTTTGAAGAATGAAGGTTAGGATAGTGTTTATCAAATTTAACAATGGCTATTTCTTAATTTTTTTATTTTTTTATTTTTATTTTATTTTTATTTTATTTTTAACGTTTTTATTTATTACTGAGACACAGAGCATAAGCAGGGGAGGGGCAGAGAGAGGACAAGACACAGAATCCGAAGCAGGCTCCAGGCTCCGAGCTGTCAGCACAGAGCCCGAAGCAGGGCTTGAACCCACCAACTGTGAGATCATGACCTGACCCGAAGTCAGATGCTTAACCGACTGAGCCCCTCAGGTGCCCCAACAGTAGCTATTTCTAAGTCATCGTCAGGGTGATTTGCTGCGGGTTTTTTTTGTTTTGTTTTTGTTTTGTCTTTTGTAAACTTTTTGTATTATCTGATGTTAACAATAGATGAATATCACTTTTATTACAAATGATATTAGTATTCCAAGATTTAAAAAAAGAAACAAATAGGGTTATAGATGAATATTAACATGCAGAATGCTTGTGATGTAATGTTTCATGACAAAAAGACAAAGGGTCAAAAACAACACACCCAATTTTATTTCTAAAAGTGGATTTATGGGAAAAAAAATGACTAGAAGGAACTACTTTAAGTTATTGCTATTGTTTGATTCTGGATTAGTAGCTTTTATTTTCCTCTTTACATATTTTCCCTTTTTATCATGGCTTATACAATGAGTATACACTTACAATAACTGAAAAGTAAACATTACAGCTTTACTGTTACTCCATGGAGTTGGAACTCGCAGTTGGCAAGTCAACTGGAAAAGTTAATTAAAGCAGTGAATCATAAAATGTGATACATACATACCTTAAAGATTTAATTTTAACTTAAAACATATGGATGTTCATTCACTTGCCACTCTTTTGATGTTGAGCCAAGGCCCTTTCTTTGTGTCGGGGTCTGCTGATCTGAGTTCTAAGCGGTCTTTCTTCAAAACCACCCATAATGCATCATCCAGAAGTTCCCGTTTTGGTTTCTTTAAGGCAGAGTGAGACATTTAAGACATGCGTAAAGCAATTCTTCTTCATTTTTACCCTTCCCCTCAGTCTTCTACGTGTGTTTTACACATACCTTATTTGATAGCAATTATGGTAGCAACTTGTCATTACCAAATCTTTCGTCGGTTTACATAATAGTTATGTAAATAGTAGGCATATAATATTTGCATGAACCGTTACTGGCATAAGTAGCATAAACAGGGGTGGGAACACACATGGCCGACTCTTGGTCATCACAACTGGTGGGAACAACAGTGTGGGGGCTTAAAAGAGAGAACCCTTAGCGGCAGGCACTCAGTGTGCTGTGGGCAGCAAGAGGGAGGTTTTACTGAGGAGACCGAGACCCTCATCCCACCCA
This sequence comes from Herpailurus yagouaroundi, assembly GCF_014898765.1. Taxonomy (NCBI): domain Eukaryota; kingdom Metazoa; phylum Chordata; class Mammalia; order Carnivora; family Felidae; genus Herpailurus; species Herpailurus yagouaroundi. The sequence goes on from NW_024412404.1 coordinate 54,737,149, forward strand.
GCAAGTTGACGAAGTTGAAGAAGGCTATGAGAGCTTCCATAGACAAAATGGCAGCCTCTAATACAAGTCTTACTGCCCTCAGGGTAGCAGGCGGAGGCTTCCCTCAAGAGTTCTTCTGGATCTCCTATTGTCTCTGCTTCTTACATGGGGTAGTAGTGACGCCCTCTTACGACTCCTTCAACACAAGGTACAGACAGACGAATGACAAATATATCATTTGGGCCTTTTCTAGTTGGCCCCACTTTGTAAGCTAGTAGTGGTACTTTCCATTGTACAGATGAGAAAACGTAAGCGCTAAGAACTGCCCGAGACCTTTGGCTGGGAATGGACGGATCCAGGATTCACACCTGCATCGATGTTCTGATTGCAAGCGCACTGCTGTGACACTCAACCATGGTGGCCTTCTTTAATGGCATAGAGTTATTGATTAAATAAGGATGGGAAAGTGCACGAAGTAGGTACTTCAAAATTTGTCATTTACATGTCATTGTAGACTGTCTATACTCCCATAATTATCCGACAACATCTCCTTATCTGAAATACTATGAGTGCTATGCCATATACCTCTGACCTATGTATTCAGAGGAACTCATCCCCATCTTCCTATTTGGGACCCACCTGTCCCCCCAGGAATCCTGTTCTCTTTAGGACCATCCACATCCCAGATGTTCTTAACTTCACAAGCACCGTCTGTGGTTCCAACTCATGAGCCTGAAGATGATAGCAAGAGTACCCATCTCTTTGTTAAGCACCGTAACAGCTACCCAAGGGTTTTCCTAGATTTGCAGTTCTGATCTCTTCTGCATCCCGAGTATCATCTCTTTACCCTTTTACCAGCTTATATTGATTTTTCAAAGATTTTTTTTCTCGTTATTATCCCTCCATAGTTTCCCCTCAGCTATGCTCCTGAAAGGAGCTGTCTAAATTTGATCTCCATTTCCTCACTTTGTCTTCTCTCATCTCCAGCGTTGAAGAGCATGAATGGCTGCCATTTTTCCAAGTCCAATGCTTTTCTATTCTCATCTTCCTTGACCCCTCAGGAGCAAGCAGTTGACAGCTTTGACCACTCCTTTCTTCTTGAAATGCTTCCTTCTCCAGAACTCCAAGGCATCCTATTTTCCAGGTTTTCCCCCAACCTTACTGAGCCCCCCTTCGTCTGCTTCTCAGTCTTTCCTTCTGCTCAGTCTCTAGATGCTGAAGCACTTAAGGTTCTGTTCTATGCTCCAAGTTGACTTCATCCAGTCCACTGGCTTTATACACTGTCTCTATGCTGATGACTCCTACATTTCTTTCTTCTGCCCACCTCCCCACTTTCCCCTTAACTCTAGATGGATCTATCCATCATCCTACTAAATATCTCCACTCGAAGGTATAACAGGCATTTCAAATGTAACTATCCAAAATGAACGCTTGATTACTCCCAGTCAGAATCTACTCAAGAGCCCGCATCTTGCTGGGTAATTGACACAATTCACAAGTTGCTCAAGCAAAACATCTGGATGACATCCTTGATTTCTCTCTGTTCTTCACCCCCAATCACGTTAGCTCACCAGCCAATTCTTTTAGCTCCGCCTCTAAAATGTCACATGAGTCCCTGCCTTGCCCCATAGCCAGTGCCAACCCTTGTGTTCAGGTCAATATCACCCTCTCCTGGCTTGATTTGTTTAAAGCCTAAAGGAAGGCCCAATATCATGGGCTGCCTTGACATCTGATGAAACCAGAAGGGCCTCCAATGGAATAACCACAAGTTCCCCTGCCAGCTCTGCTCCTGTGGATAAGAACTATCCGAACAGTTCTCCTTACTGAGGGGACCAGGCAGTTCCTGCTTACCCCCAGAGTAGTGGGTGTCGGTCCCCTCCATCCCACAGAATTATTCTAATTATTCCAGTCACATCCCTCCACAGGAACTAGGGGGCACCCTGCCCTCTTGGCACCCCTAAACCTGCCTCCCATAGCTCTGTGACACCTTACAAAGCAGGCGCTGTCCTCCTCTCCAAGGCTGTGAGTGCCTGTGACTAGTAAACTTCTCTCTCTGCCCAATGTTCAGTGCCGTATGTTGGCTATCCTTGTCACTCTAGGCTAGGACGCCCTTCTTCCCCAATGGTGCAAAGAAGAGGTGATTAAAACACGTGGTGGTCACAGAAATCTCAGTTTAAAGGTTTTCTTCTTGAGAGGTCTCTCGCGACTACCCCCTGTCCCTCTATCCTCTCTCATTTTCTCCATGCCCCTCGTCTCTGTCGGAATTATCTTACTTGGTTAGTCAGTTCACGTTTAGTCTCTGGCACGTTCCTCTAGAACGTGAGCTTCGCACCCAACCTCAGCAGATCCTTCAGGTCCGCTCTGAATGTATCCTGGGGGTCCACACTTCTTCCCAGCATCCCGGCGTTCATCTGAGCCCAAGCCACCCCGCCCTTCGCCTGGGATGATTGTTCTCTCTGCTTCCTTGTTCTCTCTGCTTCCACTGCTGTCGCCTGTTCTGCTCAGAGAATGCAGAGGGACCCCGTGAAAGTATGAGTTAGCTCATGCCGCTTCTCCACCCCACAGCCCCTTCCCCACTCACTGCCTTGTGGCTCCCACCGCGCCCAGAGTCAATACCTGAGTCTTTATAACCATGTACAAGTTCTGCTCTGTCCAGCCCCCGTGCCCTTCCTGACCTCACCCCCTGCCATCTCCCCTTGATCGCCGTGCTCCCAGAACCTGGTCTGCTGGCCGCTTGTGGCTGTTGAGTCCACCTGTTGCTGTTCCCCCACCTAGAAAACTCTTCCCCCAGGTCCCCGTAGAGTGGCTTCCCACATTTCTTCTGCTCAAATGTGACTGCATCAGAGAAGCCTATGGTTCCTACACTCTTCACGCTCTAGCTTTATCCTTCTTGGCTTTACCACTTCTATTTCAGCTGATTTGTTTATTCGCCGTCTATTCTGCTAGACTGCAGGGAGAAATACCGTGTCCCCTGAGTCTAGGGCCCCAGTATGGGGCTGGAAATATATCTGTTTAGTTACTAAGTATGTGTCTCGCTTACCATCGTACCCTTAGAGCCCCAAATACGCATGTGGCGCACAGCGATGATAATAATAATTTGAAAATAGTAAATAGTAAAATAGTAATAGTGAAACAGTAAGACCAGCTAGCACTTGCCACGCGGAGGCCACCGCTCTCGGCTGGGACTAGATGCTATTATTTAGACCTCACGACAGCCCTACGGGGTAGGTACTGTCATTATCCCAATTCAAGGATTAGGAAAGTAAAGTACAGACAGGCTAAGTTGCTCCCAGTTACATATATACTAAGTGCAGCCATTAGGATTCAAAGCCAGGTGGGCTAAATTCAGAGCATGTGCGATCAGCCACTTAAATACACGAAAGAGGGGCGCCTGGGTGGCTCAGCTGGTTAAGCGTCCGACTTCGGCTCAGGTCCTGATCTCACAGTTCGTGGGTTCGAGCCCCGCATCGGGCTCCGTGCTGCCGGCTCAGAACCTGGAGCCTGCTTCGGATCCTGTGCCTCCCTCTCTCTCTGCCCTTCCCCCACTCGTGCTCTGTCTCCATCAAAAAATGAATAAACGTTAAAAAAATTGTTTTAAAGAAATACGTGAAAGACAGGCTGGGAACATACGAGTCAGTCATCTCTCCTCGTGACATCATCCTTTGAGAATGAGACAGCTGCTGTCTCTGCTGTATTTACTAACCGACAGTCGTAGATCACAATAGGAGAAACCACTCACCGACATTCTACGGCATCAAACTCCTGCTCCCAACGTCAATAAATACCATGCTATGACTTGAGAGAAAAAAATTAAGTAAAGGTTATGTATCTGAGTTGCTTACTTAACCCTCAGAGGGTTAAAAGCCACTGGTTTTCAAAAAGAAAACTTCCGTATCCTAATTTATGCGTATCTATCTATCAACTGTCAGTAGGAATGCAAAAGGTCAAGTCAGACTGCACCAATAGGTGTTTCATAAGCTAAATGGTGATAAAGAATTAGATCAGCCAAAAAGCCGACCCAGAAATGGAAATGAATATGCACTTTCAACGAGCCATTCCTCACAGGATATAAATTATAACCGCTCCAAGATATAGTAGGTGTTCACTCAAGTTTCTCCGTGGGCTTTCATAGCCCGTAGACTATTATGTTTGAAGTAAAAGTTAATAAAAGTTCAGAAACAAATTTGAAGAGGTATGGGTACCAAGAGATTAATTCAGGGTTTGGGTTTTTGGGGGTTGTTCTCTTTTTTTTGAGAAAGTACCCTCCACCTTGAATGATTTGGGGATCAGAGAGGAGTGTCATGGCACATCCGGTCTTCAGGAATGCCCGGACGCAGCGTTAAGAGCCCAGAACGTTGAGCACCACCACCTTCTCCCACGGGAGGAAAAGAAAAGAAGAAAAAGAAGGTGTGGGGCGGGGGAGGGGCGCCGCACTCTGTTACTGGGTCTTGGCAGCGGGTAAAACGCAGCTGAAGTGTCCCTGACACCACCAACGAGGCTCAGCAACCTGCAGTCCATGTGGAAAATCGATTTCTCACACACAGTCGGGCACACAAAGCTAAGAGGCCCAGAGCAACTATTCTGACCTTAGAGGCCTGAAGAATATTAGCAGATTCTGTCAACAGAGACCAACTGCAGGGAGGACTTGAGACGACTGCCTGGATCGTTCCAGCCAAAAGCAACGACTCCTCCCTGAATGCTGACTGACGCCCCCCCCCCCTTCTCCCCAAAACGCAAAAAGTTAGGGAAAAAAATATACATGTTGACCAGCGTAACTGACATCATGTGCATTGGTTGACTTCACTGGAAACTCTAGGGCTGAACAGCCTCAGGGATTCCTGGTCCGGGGATCTAAAGGTTACTAGAACTGCAGCTCGGAGTGGTGGGGACGAAGCCAGCGGAGGTGGTCGAGGCCCCACAGGGACCTTCACTGTGAGTAAGGCTGACATTAAAATCGAACCAGGCCGGAAGAGTCACGTTATACCTTGAAGCCAGGCAGGTGACCCCAACGAACAAACAAAGCTTCAATGAGAGGCAAAACCCAGCAATTTTCACTTCATTCCCTTCCAAGACATAACAAATGTTCCAACCTGACCTGACATTTAAACCTTACAATACACCTTACGGGAACGCAAATGCAGCACAGCAAGGATTTCTTCGAAGGGGGCCACTAACAACAGTTTGACTTTGGAGTTTTAGAGTCAAGTTGGCTTACAGTTACCTAATTACAGAAAGAAATCCCAATCGCTATTCCTCGAGCCCACGACTAGGCTAGATTCAAGTCTGAGAGAATTCACTGGAGCTCTCAGGTGCATCATGGACAATCAGTAAGGGCCTACGAAAGGTCGCCCACGTTTAAAATAGACTAAAACAGGGGCGCCTGGGTGGCTCCGTCGGTTAAGCCTCCGACTTCGGCTCAGGTCATGATCTCACGGTTCGTGAGTTCGAGCCCTGCGTCGGGCTCTGTGCTGACGGCTCAGAGCCTGGAGCCTGTTTCCGATTCTGTGTCTCCCTCTCTCTCTGACCCTCCCCCGTCCATGCTCTGTCTCTCTCTGTCTCAAAAATGAATAAACGTTAAAAACAATTAAAATAAAATAGACTAAAACAAATCCAGAACTGGGTTTAGAGGGTGGATGACTGTCGATTTAAAATCTGGATGCCATTCTTAAATTATTACTTAACAGCTCAGGATTTAGATTCTATGCTCATGAACGAGAGGGGCCCTGGCTCAGTTGGCCTTCCCATGGGAACTCTCCTGTTCCCAGTGGATATGTGGTGCCAGGATCCCTGCCCTGTCACATGGACCCTTAGACCAGAGCCAACCTCAGGAAAGTCCAGCTTAGCAGATGTGGATCAGGCATCAGGCCCCATCTCCCTGCCCTGCCCCCCCCCCCCCCCACGTTTCTAGTGCAACTGTAGTGGACAGACACACACCTGTGGCAGTGTCTCATGTCAAATGTGTCCTGGAAGGCCACTCAGACACAAGAAGGCACAATCCAGAAGTATGGGGGTCCGAATGTCCCTGGGAGCAAACCTCAACCATTGGGAGATGGGGGAATCTGTGGATGAACGTCCTAGTTCTCCCCATCTTCCATTTTGGAGAATTCTGTAGAAATTCCGACTTCTCCCTGGTTCATCCGCGGGGCCCCCCCCCCCCCCCAGCAGGACCGAGGCCTCCCTACCCACAGCACCATTCAGCTCATTACCGCGACACATGCCGGCTTTTCTCCCTGTATCATTTCCGTCTCCCCCACTTCTACTTTCTGGGGACCCTCCCACCAAATTACCTACTGGCAATCCAGTCCTTGCGTCAGGCTCTGCTTTCAAGGGAACCCACACAGGATAGCAGCCAAAAGAGGGCAAGCGGGAAAACACACACGCACGAACACACACGTGCACGCGAGGGCACACCCTCAGCACGCACACGCGCGCGCCCACATATGCACCCTCCCGCGCGCATGCACACACACGCACACAGAGAGGCACGCGCATGCGCGCACGCACGACGCGCGCACGGTCCCCTGGACCCAGCAGCGTCTACTCCTAAACGTCTCTGCCGGGGCGCCTGGGTGGCGCAGTCGGTTAAGCGTCCGACTTCAGCCAGGTCATGATCTCGCGGTCCGTGAGTTCGAGCCCCGCGTCAGGCTCTGGGCTGATGGCTCAGAGCCTGGAGCCTGTTTCCGATTCTGTGTCTCCCTCTCTCTCTGCCCCTTCCCCGTTCATGCTCTGTTTCTCTCTGTCCCAAAAATAAATAAACGTTGAAAAAAAAATGTTTTTAAACGTCTCTGCCATTTGAGGTGACGAACCCCCTTCCCTCTTTCTGTTTTCCGTAAGGCACTTGGCATTCGTTTTTCACCACTCGCAGCTATAGAAGTCCCCGACAAGACAAGCTCTTGGACATCTCACACAAATAATTACAATGACACTTTCCCACCCGCTCTTGGGTTGTTCAGTTGACAACATCTCCGTATGTCTGGCACTGGGTTAGCACGATGCCTGGCACATAGTAGCCTCATAGAGCGTGCATCACATCAATGAATCTCTATAGTGTTTGTTTCACTTCCGTCGTTGGGAAGAGACAAGAGGAGGGCTTGGTTGTTTTTATATATCATATGGTGAGGGCTATGGCCATGCTGCACACAGCCATGCCCCTGGCCCCCCAGAGCTTCCAGCCACCCCAGCATCCCCCAGAATCCAGCCAGTAACAGGTTAACACCTGGCCCAGCAGGGGCTCCAGGATCGCGGCTGTTCACATTGGTCAGTTCTGGCCCTACCGATTATATAATATTAGGAATACTACCCTTGCACAAAGCCTAATATTTTCACTCCCTGTGCTCCTTTAAAATGAATCCTCATAAAGCTCAAAAGTAACGCAGCACATGCTCCTTAACACAAAAGAAACGTTTCTCCCCCAGACCTACCACACTGCTAAAAAAATCAGAGGTAACAGTGTTCTAGATCATTCCTGCATGAATATTAATACTAGTGCAATACGTCCGCAGATGTAGTCTTGGGCTTTTCATCTGGCCACATGATTCACTGAGGAATCAACCGATCTGCAAAACTTTCCCCTCCTTCCTGAACACAGCTCCTCCCGTGAATGTGATGTGTGAGTCTTTCCAGTTTTCTTCACCCCACAGCTGGTGCTGTTCATTGGATTTTTTGGCACAAGAGGAACTCCCATCTGTGTCCCAAGTCCAAAATCATCGAGAAGTTTCAGAGTTTAGTTTTTTCATGCATTTTCCTTCCTTAAGTTGTCTTTAATTTTCAGAGATGAGGTAGTTCTTCAACTTTAAGAGCCAAATCTAATCATTGGCTCTTTGGAGGCAACCCAGTATATTTCCTCCATACAGTATAGAGAAATAGAGGGGTTCCAGGTCCAGTGACCACAGCCATACCCCGGGTGGGATTCTACAACAGGTATGTCCAGAGAGGGAAGACAGCATGTGACACATGCCCAAGTGTGCCCATGGAAGCCTCAAGAGGGGCGCCTGGAGGGCTCAGTCGGTTAAGCGTCCGACTTCGGCTCAGGTCATGAGATCACGGTTCGTGAGTTCGAGCCCCGCGTCGGACTCTGTGCTGACAGCTGGGAGCCTGGAGCCTGCTTCAGATTCGGTGTCCCCTTCTTTCTGTCCCACCCATCCCCCTCTCTCTCAAAAATAAACTTTAAATTAAAAAAATAAAAATAAAAAAAGAAAGAAAGCCTCAAGAGAATCCAGACAAGGTACAAGAAAATGCAGTGTAAGAACAGGTACTCTTAGAAATTGCAACTAAGGAAAGAACTAAGGCCAGTCATCTAGGGCAGATGGACCTGCTGAGGAAGAAAAACAAACAAACAAACAAACAAACAACCAAAACATTCTGCAAGAGAATTAGCAGAAAGTAAGGAAAGGAGAGAGGAAGGAAACAGGAAGTCAGAGTGGTGTTGAAATGAATCTCAGTTTCAGATGAGATGACCCCACATGCTCACTGGCTCTGCTTCTTCTCCACCATCATCCTTCCTCTTGGAAAGAACCTCGTCTTCCCAGGACCCTCTGTTAGTTTCCTGTCGCTGCTGTAACAAACGATCCCCGTTTGGTGGTTTAAAACAACAGGATTTTTTTCTCTCCCAGATTTGGAGACAGGAAGTCGGAAATCAGCATTCCCTGGGCTGAAATCAAGGTGTCCCAGAGGCCACGCTCTCTGCAGAGGCTCTCGGGAAAGTTCCATCCCTGTCTCTGGCAGCTTCTGGTGCCGCCAGCATTCTTTGGCGTCCCCATCACTCCCAGCTCTGCCCCCTGAGATCACTGTGCCTCCTTCTCTTCTGCTGTATCTCTCCCTCTGCCTCCCTCATACAGACCCTTGGAATTGCATTTGGGTCTCGCTCAGCTGACCCAGAATAAGACCTCGACCTCAACAGTCTTCATGTCATCACAACTGCAAAGTTTTTACCACCTGTAAGGTAAGACTCACAGATTCCGGGGATTTGGACGCGATCTTTATCCGGGGGCATTTTCAGCCTCCCACAGACTGAATGGCGGAAGCCCCGGGTTTCCCTGAGAACTTGGTGGTGGCTATTCTCGTACATGCCCGTGGTATCTGCCTGCAAGTGTTCGAGAATCGGCCCCTGGGTGCTCTCCCCCAGCCAGCCCCGGGGCCAGCTTAGAAGGACCAGGGGGTTAATGCCGTTGGGCAAATCCAGATGGAGGCCGGAGGACCAACTCTCCAACTTCCTCGCTGCTCAGATGGGACACCTCGCAGATTTTCTAAACTCTCCTCTTTCTCAGTGACACTGAGCACCAGCTGCCCCCTAGGGTAAGGCACCTTCCACCGACTTCCTCGCTTCCTGTCTCGCTTCCCCTCCCCTGCTCATGCTTCCTAGGATGGGATCCCCTATAAACTCCTGCAATCAAGTCAGGGTCCCGGCTTCTGGAGGAAACCCACTGATGACAGAGCTCAGGTCCTGCCTGCGGCTTGAACACCACCTCCGGGCAGCACGGGAGGGCCAGAGTCAGATTGCACTTACCTTTCAACTAACGGGCCACTGAGATGAGGTGCTGGCGGGGCAAAACCCAGCTTCACAAACCGTTAACTCAGACCCCGAGGGCTAGGGCTCTGGAGTCACGTGAGTTGCTCCCCCCCCCGCCCCCCCGCTGCGCAGACAGATGGTGGTGTTGGGGGGTGAGGCGCGGGCATCGAACTCTCTTCCAGCAATACCCTAAAAGGGGAGCTGACATATTAAGAATTCAGGGCGCTCGCCCCCAATTCCTTTCATGTTGGAGGATTTCGCCGTTCCTTCTGAATGCAGACCATGATAGTGTTAATCTCATATAAATAGAAAACAGCCCCAAAATGTATAATAATTGCATACATCCCTCCTTTTGTCAACTTTTTGATTTAGCGCAACTTGCCGCGGAGCCGGGTTTTATTGTATTATGATACGACAGTAATCTTTTCCGAGGCTTTCACTTTATTTTGTTACATTTATCTAGCGCGCCAGATTCACACTCCCACAGTAACCATATGGGGAAAAGCCACAAAAGCTGTTAAGTACATTTAATTACTGTTTTGATGAGCTCATATTTTAATTATGTTTATTGATTCTGTGTATATTGAAATAGTTTTAGCATTTCCAGAAAAAAAAGGGGGGGGGAATCCATATGCAGAAATTACTGAGCATTTCATGATTGTGTGTGTAATTAAAACTTTCATAAACTATTTCTGAAGAACATTTTCCCCTTAATCCTATAGTGCTGATTAACTCGGTTTCTTAACGGTGCTTAGGTAAGCTTTGGTTTTTCTTCCATGTAGAAGGAAAATAGGGTTCAGTGCAAAATATGTTTACAGTCAAATACTTCTGACTTAACATGTCTCCCTTCCAAAACAGCAGAATGCACATATTGTACCTTACACGATTTGCTACAACACCGCTAACAATGATAAAACACAAATTTAAACTTTCTAACAATTTCACGTTGCCAACTCAAAGATTACTCCAACTGTCAGCCATACATATGTCGTTGCTAAGGGACAGATTTAAAAAAAAGCAGAAAAAAACCCCTCAACCCTGCAGAGCCTCCCTCTATCCTTTTCACATGTCGTTCAACATTTTTTGCAGGGTGTAGGGAATTTGTACTTGAAAAAAATCAAGCTGCCTGAGCCCCGCATTTGCTCGGAGAATGCAGGGAGTGCCAGTTTCCTCCCATACGTTTGATTACTCTCAGGCTGGCCACGAGGAAGTGAAGCCAAAATATGGAGCCGTCTCTTTAAAAGGGGACACCAGCCGTCTGTCCAGGAGCAACGGTTTCCAGCCACGACAGCTCACCTGGGTCCACGTTGCCGAACAAGCCACTGCCCAGCCACCTTCCTGGGCATCCCCTGGAGCCTTCGGAAAGTCACGGGTTCTGGTGCCACACCCCAGGCCTCTGAATCAGTGTGTCGAGAAAGCTGCAGGAATCTGAATTTTAAATACGTTTCCAGGTTATTTTCAGGCACCCTTTCTCCTGGCTTCCGGGTGGCTGTTGGCAACCCTTGGCTTGTAGGCCCATCACTCCAATCTCTGCCTCTGTCAACCCTGTGTGTGTATCCCTGTGTCCAAGTTTCCCTCATCTTACGAGGACACCAGTGTTTGGTTAGCAACCCCCCCCCCCGCCACACACACACACGCACACACACGCCCGCACTCCAGTATGACCTCATCCTAACGTGACTGTATCTGCAAAGACCCAGTTTCCAAATGACATCACATGCAGAGATATAGCCTGAGGACTTGAGCGCATCTTTTGGGGGCCACTCTTCATCCTACAATAGCAAGTGATGCTTACAGGGGGTTGTTTGATGAATGTGCCCCCCCGATCCACTCTTCTCGATTCCCCAGTATTCCATGTTCTTTCTTTAGACCCAGCCGGCCCATCGAAAATCTGCGTACCCAGATCCTGTGGCTTTGGGCCCACACAGACGTGCTTTCCTGAGATGCGATTTGGTCACTTCCTACTGATCCTTGCTGAGTGGTGCTGGAGTAGAGGAGTGGAACGCATGGGTGTCAGTCCTGGAACTGGGTGCTCACTGGTCCCCAAAGTGGGGGGGGGGGGTGAGGGGCTGCTCCCTCCTGGACGCCGGGTGAGAAGTATTGCACAAAACACTGTCCGCATTACTCTGGCCCACGTGAAGCTCTGTAGAAGCTGTAGGGAGAGTGAGGGGTGGAGACTGTGTTAAGCTGGAAAGCACACAACTTATCCCAAGGCAGTCACGCGGTTTCAATTTTTGAGAAACATTAATTATGGAAAATTTCAATCGTGCAAAAATAGATATAATGAACCTTCATATTCCCATCATTCAGGCTCCAAAATTGTCAACACGATGGGGCACCTGGGTGGCTCGGTCGGTTAAGCGTCCGTCTTCGGCCCAGGTCATGATCTCACAGTCTGTGGGTTCGAGCCCCGCGTCGGGCTCTGCGCTGTCAGCTCGGAGCCTGGAACCTGCTTTGGATTCTGTGTCTCCCTCTGTCTCTGCCCCTCCCCCCATGCACACTCTGTCTCTGTCTCTTGAAAAGAAATAAATGTTAAAAATTTTTTTTTAACTCGTCAACATTTTGTTGATCTTATTTACCTACCCTTTATTTATTTTTTTTAAAGTTTTGCTACCGTAATTTATTTATTTATTTAGAGAGAAAGAGTGCGAATGGGGGGTGGGGCAGAGAGAGAGAGGGAGAGAGATTCTTTACTGAGCTAAGCCTCTCCCCCACTGACTTTAAACACTCCGTGGACAGGACCTGATGCAACTTCCATTGGGTTTGTCCCAAAGGCTGCCATTTTGCAGTCTCTGATGTAGTTTCTTGGAGCCCAGATATTTGCATTCCATTTTTCTCCTGAGGATGATTTCCTGTTTTAATTTCTACTTACTCTGGTTCTGATTTTTAAATTTGACTTTTAGGGGCCCAGTTCATCCGAAGTGTTTCTGCATTAGCCCTCAAATCCTTGATGGGATGATTTGGGATATAAATAAGTTGAATTACATTAATAAATAAAATAAACACCACATTTTCTCTCTAAGTGTGTTTGAGATAACCTAGTTCCCAGTAAGTTGAATCTCGGTGTTGAAAATTTAGAGATAGTAAGCCGATTCTGGAATTTGGCACTTATGCATGAATTCTGCAGTGTGTTTGATATAAAATTCTATTTGAAAGCAACCGAGGTAGGGTAAGGAGACAAGATTTCACTGGGTTTTTATGGCACTTATTGAAGAGCTTCCTTTAGTATGAAACAGAAAAAATAAAACAATGAAATAAAAGCAAAACAAATGAAAAAAAATAGAACAAGACTTTTCTGATATTTCTAATTTTGAGGGCTGGGAAATCTCCAAGCTTACTTAGGACACATTTGCTAAAGGATTAACAACTGTCAGTGCACAGAAGGAAATTTTTTCTTATAAAAGATTTATCACCTTCCTGCTTTCAGGATTCATATGTAACGTGTATATGTATGACAATAGCTTATGATGTGCTCATAAGGGAAGAACAATTAACACAGGCATTATTTTGACAACAGGTGCTCCTTGGGTCCCCGCTGCGTGCTCGGCATCAGCTTGAGTTTCGCAGAGGATTTGCAAGAGTATTCGGCAGTTTCTGCCATCAAGGAATTGACAATCCTGATGAGCGGAGACTCAGCTTAGAGTAGACTGGCTGGGGAGGCCAGTGGTTAGATAACAAGTGGGGCTTCTGGGAACATCCACCATGGCATCTCAAGCCTCCCCTCCCTCTCTCTCCCCTCTCCCTCTCTCTCTCACTCATCTCCGATGAGTGAAACAGCAGCGTCCTCCGGAGAGAGAATCCCAAGCCGGGGAGTCTTCTGCTCCTCCCCACTCCTCACAGGGTTCATGACTTCCTCCTACACGGGCATCTCATGCAGGATGAAATTCAAACGCTTCACCTTTCACTCAGTGAAAAGGACATTAAAAATCCCTTTCAGTTTCACCTCTACTTGTCTTTCTAGCCTCATCGCTTATTTCCTTCTTTCCGTCCCTGAAACGCAGAGGCATGTGCGTGCGCACACCTGCACGCACAGGCGTGTGCGCGTATGCACACATAGGAACCCGCGCGTGCACGCACACACGTAAATTTCCTGAGCTACCTCCCCAGAGATTCTCATGCTCTCCCCTTTCGGAACGGAGGACCGCGGCGCTATGAAAAAGGAAACAAGCTTTGGACGCAGACAGTCCTGAATTTGAATTTCCACCCTGCAGGGGCTGTGTGACCGCAGGTCATTTGGATTCTCTCAGCCTCAGTTTACCTGTCTAGAGAATGAGGATTAAAAATATTGTCCACTCTCAAAGCTGATGAAATTGGACATTTGTAATATGGCCTGCTGTGTGGCCCCTTTGATCCTCAACTCATCTATCGACCCCACCTGCCGACCCACGTCTCTGGGTGGAAGTTCAGGAACATATCTTGAAGAGGATGAGGGAGGGTCCCAGGACTAAGGAGACAGAGCACGTGACCAAGCCAGAGACTCCGGGAACAAGCAGGAAGCTGAGCCATCAGACCGAGCCAGGGGGCAGAGCCGGGACCACAAGGTGTGTGACTTAAAGCCTCAGCCCCGGGTGCTGGTTTCCCACTTTCCTGGTCTCCTGGCTCCTTCTCCTCCCTCACCCTCCTCCCCAATCCCAGATGAAGCCGTTAGAGACTACCCAGAGCCACCTCCCCCACTTACACCATGCTGGCTCAGGTCTTGACTCGGGCTGTTGACAGCCACTGACTTTGCCACTTGACTTCAACTCTTTCAAAGTCTGACTTCATAATAGAATGTTGTGATCCCAGTGGCATCTGCGAGGTGCGGCTGCCTGTGCATAATCAGGCACAGACCAGTTCAGTGTGCATGTCGGGGATTCTGTTCCAAATTTTCTAAAAGTTTCCTGAATGCCATCAGCTTAAAGAGCAAAAGGCAACAACACTGAAAGGCTTGAGGTTTGAGATGGTGGGAGGAGATGACAGGGAACTCAAACAAGAAATTGAATCCTTGCTGAATAACTGTTCTGTGCTCGGAGACTGGACACTCTTCCCCCCCTGCCCCCACAAAAATGCACGGTAAATGGTATAGACGGCTAACCATGCTGGGCAACTCTCCTTCTGTGGTCTGGCTTCAAGAATCCTCTTGCTGGTCATGGCTAATACACTTATGCTCCAGGGCATAGCGTCTCCTTCAGAAACGGTATAAACCTTGCGAAACAGAAGACAGGAGGGCACTGGCACATGACTCTACTGAGTGCTCCTGCCCAGATTTGGACTTGTAGCAGTAGAGTTGGTATTTGAGATAGAAGGGGACGATGGATCTTTGTGTAGCTCTGCCTTCTTGCTCCCTTTCTGAAGTCATTCTCATTCCACAGGGGGTCCAGTCAGGGCCAAGTCTGTCAAAGAGCCAGCCAAATCTCTCCCCAACACGCAAGTGGCCAATGTCCTTCATATAAATCTGTTCTGACCCTCAGAAAACGGACCCAGGGCCGGGGGACTGTGTTCCTCTCAATAGGGAGTGTTTTTTTCTGTAATAAACACAGCAGTTGCCATGTATTGAGCCCGTAATTTATGCCAAGCCCAGTATGAAAGCCTCACAGCATTACGTTGCATTTAAGGCTAATGAGAGGACTCTGTTCTTGCTTGGATATAATATTATCTTATTATATCATATTCAAGCAAGAACTGTGATTGTCAACATTTACAGATGAGAAAGCCAAGTTCGTGGAGGTTAAGTAAAGGACACACATAGGAAGAGGGGGAGTTCAGGATTCAGACTATACTGTCAGTTCCCTTGAAGCAGTTAGCTCAAGGACATTCATTCTCAACTCGCATGAGGCTTGGCCTCACCAGCCTGAACTTCCAAAAGGAGTCTTATGTATGTCCAATGAAATGACGTATCAGGAAGACTTCTGGGCCACTGTGCCATCAAAGAAGTCGGTCTCCCAGAAAGTGCCACGAGTTTTATGTGTTCTCAGAAGCGGGGTGCTCCTGCACACCTCCCTGGCCTCCTGATCCAGCGTTGTGAGGTTACGACATTGTCACTGCTCACTGCGCGTCACTTGTCCCTGCCAGTGGTCGCCCTAACACCGGCGCTGCGGCTCTTGGGAGTGTGCCCTGCCCTCCCCACTGCCTTCTGCTACAAGTACGAACCAGGCTGCGTTAGTTTCCGAGCACCTGATATAACAAAGCGTAGGGGGCTTGACCAACAAAAAGTGATGGTCTCCCAGTTCTAGAGGCTGGAGGCCTGAGGTCAAGGTGCTGCCAGAGTTTATTTCTGCTGAGGCTCCTCTCCTTGGCTTATAGATGCCTCGTCTTCTTCCTGTGTCTACACAAGCTCTTCTCTCTGTGCAGTCCATGTCCTAACCTCATCTTCTTATAAGGACACCAGTTATAGAGGATTAGGGTTCATCCTAGTGACCCCACTTTAACTTAACTGCCTCTTCAAAGACCCCGTTTCTAAATAAGGGCACATACTGAGATATTGAGGGTTAGGACTTTAACATATGAATTTTGGAGAAGCACAATTGAGCGCATAAGCAAGAGCCCTTCCTTTGCTTCCAATGGAGCTGCTACCATTTCACAACTTAAAACGTTTTTTTAATATCTATTTATTTTTGAGAGAGAGAGTGTGTGCACAAGGGAGGGAGGGGGAGAGAGAGGGAGACAGAGGATCCGACGTGGGCTCCACGCTGCCAGCACAGAGCCCGACGTGGGGCTCGAACTCACAAACTGCAAGATCGTGACCTGAGCCCAAGTCGTACGCTTAACTGAGCCCCCCGGGCGCCCCCCATTTCACAACTTTTAATGTGACTTTACTAATGGTTTGGAAAAAATGGAAGGAAGCACACAGCCCTAACCACTCGTGCACGGGAGCACCTCTCAAAACTCGCATGTCCACATCAAATCCCCTGGCCACTTGAAAGACATCAGCTTGCTTAATCCCCAACTTGTCTGTACTCGACAGTGGCCACTCTTATACCATTAAAATAAAAATCGCATCGGCACCTTAGTCCAGACCCGGAGGGAGAAAGATGTTTCTCTGTGTCTTTGGTCTGAGGCCAATCTTCTCCCGCTAGCAGCCTCTTTCAGGGCGACTGAGAGTATGAATATCCATTACTTGATGGGAAAAACACACACTCCACCCAGAAAATGGTCTTTTTTTTCCCCTGCAGCTCCCACCCGGACCGTTTTATCAGAACACAATAGTCCGATATCAGGACACTTCCCCAAGTCTAGACTCCTGGCTCTGAAAAGCACGTAGAGTGCTGGACACAGTGGCAGAAATGGCCAGCTGTCCCCCCGAAAGTTTCCGTTCTCCCTTCCTTAGGACAGAGACATATCCCAACCTCCTTTGTACCAAGATAAGGCAACATGACTGATGGTCACCAGTGGAATGTGAGTGGAAGTGACATATCTCTTGGGGCCGTGAGGCCATGATCGTTAAGGTTTAGGAGGGGTGTGTCTTCTCCGCCATCTTTCCCCATTGACAGGTCGAACATGAAGCCCTCCAAGGCCCTGGGTAAGAACAGAATCACCAGATGGAAGGAGTCTAGGCCCCTGAATCATCATGCAGAGGGTCAATGCCACACTGACAGTAGGTTAATTGGCGACTCATTACATAACTAAGAAATCGACGCGAATTGAGTTAAGCTGCTGAGATTCAGGATTGTGTCAGTTGCGTCCACTATTGCGTATTTTAATGAACACAGCCACCAACAGGACCATCCAGGTGGAACTTGATCAGGTGGGATCCAGTTTCTTTTCTTGGTCCTCCTCTCATCACGATGACCAGCCCACGCATCCTTCATGTGGTTGTGCATGTCTTCACCCACGACAGCCTGTGAGCTTCCCAGGATACGTACATTTCCCAAGAACAAGAGGTCAGTTAAGGGCGTACCCCCATCCTGTGAAAAGCAACCTGTCTCAGACAAATTTTACCAGACCAGCTGTAGTCAACATTTAATGCCTACCTATGAGGAAAATTAGCCTGCCTATAGATTTAAATAATGGTTCTATTTTGTTTTGCTTTTCATCTTTGCCATCAGTGCTTCAAAAATCTTGCTGTGGACTGAATGTTTGTGTATGCCACCCCCGAATTCATATGTTGAAGACTTAACCCCCAGTGTGATGGTATTTGTAGATGGGGACTTTGGAAGGAGATTAGGTTTGGATGAGGTCGTGAGAGTAGGACCCCATGACAGGATTAGTGTCCTTATAAGAAGAGAAGGAGACCAGATCCCTCTGTGTGTGTGTGTGTGTGTGTGTGTGTGTGTGTGTGTCTACTATGTGAAAACAGTGATGGAGCAACCATGTGCAAGCCAAGAAGAGGGCTCTCACCAGGAACCAAATCTGCCATCACCTTGATCTTGGACTCCTCAGCCTCCAGTCTGGGCCATGAGAAATAATTGTCTGCTGTTTAAGCCATCCAGTCTATATAGTATTTTGTTATAGCCACCTGAGCTGACCATGACAAATCTTAAGATGACATCTTGGCAGAACTCTGATTCACTCTGTTCTCAGGTGGTGGACTTATGTCTTGGTGGGTAGTCTCGTCTTAGTGGATAGTCTCATCTCAGTGAACTGTCTCTGCCAGTTGGTGAATTACCAGTCTCCTGTGGCTGCTATAGGCAATTAACACATATTTGGTGGCTTAAGCCACACAAGTTTATCATCTTGCAGTTCTGGACTTCAGAGTCTTACAAAGATCTCATCGGGAAAAAGCCAGAACATTAGCAGGGTTGTGTTTCTTCTGGAGGCTCTGGGAAGGGTCTGCTTCCTGGCTTTTTCCACCTTCTAGAGGCCGCCTACATTCCTAGGTTTATGGCCCCTTCCTCCATGCTCAAAGCCAAAGCCAGCAATGTTGAGCTGAGTCCTTCTTGGGCCTTAGCGCTCTGGCTCTCTGTGACCAAGAAAGGTTCTCTTAAGAACTCATAGGGTTAGATGAGACCCGGCCGGATAACCTGAGATAATCTCCCCCTCGCAGGTCCTAGACTTTAACCGCATCGGCAGCCACGTCCCTTTTGCCATGTGAGGTAACACGTTCACAGGTTATAAGGTTTAGGACACGGACATCTTGGGGCTGTAGCTCTTATGTCTCCCATGGCTGTGAGGCTGTACACATTCACACACCTCCCTAAGCCAGTTTGCAAAACCAAACAAAAACACAACAGACCAAGAAAGAACTTCCCGCATCTGTCTCCAAACGCGTACTTCTTCCCTCGAATCGGTATTTGTGCCTCAATGTTCCACAGAACATCTAGTCCCATTGCAACGTTTGTGGCAAATAGAGGCAGAAAGCAGGTGCGCTTAGCACCCCACACGGTCTCTCCCGGGGGCAGAGCGAACCAGGACGTGTGCGGCAGATCCTGGGACGTGGGCTTTGGGGCGACTTTTGGGCTTGATGGTTGGATTTCCTAGTTTGTAAGAGTAGGAGGCAGAAAGAGTTTACTCAGTACCTCCAAGGCCCTCTCCAGTCTTCACTTCTGCCAGAGTCTCTGACGTGTGCATTTCTGCTTCTGTTCTCATCTCACGGCTCTGTTCTGTCTCCTACCTCTCCTCCCAGTTGCCTGCTGCTATGGAAACGCGTCCTCAGGGTCCAGCCGCCGGCCTTCTCTTCTCGTCTTTCATTTCTCAATTCTTGCTCAAGCTCACCTCATGCCGTAGATTCCAATATTGTCCTCTGCATCCATCCCTTACATTTTTGTTTTCAGAATCACCCCTGGGATTTCAACATTCACTCATTTCAGGTGCCTGGCCCATCTGGGACATGATCCCTCTATAATCGTAATATGCCTGGGCTTGCGCGTTCTGTATGATTAATCAAGTTATGACCCCAGCAATGCAGGCCTGTTCCAAACTTTTATAAGATGCCTGGGAGTTCCAGTGCTATTTGGGGGAAGATATAAATAGGAATTGTTCATTTAAAAGTCCTCCCAGGTGCCGAAAAGCAATCACCCAGTAACACCAAGGTACAGTATTAATATTTTTTCCAGAAGGACTCTTTCTACTTACAGATTTGCAGATTTTGTACTTTGCAAAGCTGGATGGAAGCCTTCATATGCACATCAATCAACACTTATCTTTCAAACAGCCTTCTGGACCTGGGTCAGTGGAAAATTAATTTCATAATAGAACCACAGCTTTCTTCTTGGGAATTTGAGATGGTTGTTCATTGCCAAGAGCACAGGGCTATAAAAGATAGTCCCTCATGTAACAGATCCTACTTCATAAATGTGAGATCAGGGTAATCCTTGGGAGTCTGGGGAGACATTTCCAAAGCAGTGGGGCGAAGGGCCACCATGGTATCTCCTTCTTCAGTGATTGCCCCAGGCAATGGCATTGGAACTTGGCAATGACTCAGCATCAATATTCATACTTGACTCCTGCCCATCCATTACTAGTTTCCCTTGTGAGAGTCCTTCTTTCAGTATTTGTTGCGATCCTACCAAGTGCTCAAGATGGTCAATGTCTTGAGCATTTGATCATCAAGTGCTGGGTCTCTCCCCTGGGATGTCACCTGTAGATATCTACCTTGTCTCCTTGGTTTCCACCTCCAAGCCCTCTGCCACCTGTTCCCCGAGGGATCTCTCTGCAAACATCCACAGGATAAAAATTGGCTTAAAGTCTGACACGTCCCCGTAGTCTGCCCAAGAATGTCAAAACCCCTGACCATGGTCCCTCCCTCCTACCCATCTGGTCTCACCTGCTCACAACACCCATCTTAAGCACACGACTAAACCTGTAGGCTTAGGCAGTAAGAAAAATTTACTGTTCCTTCATATACCATGAACCTTTACACCAACGTGGACTTTGTCCGTGCTGTTTACCTTACCTGCAAAGCCTTTGCCCTCTTTTCTACCTTCTATATTCTGGTCATCCTTCAAGGCTGAGTGCAAATATCACATCCTCTGTCCAAGTGGAAACGGGGAAAGAGCAGTGGACCATGAGCCAGAAGCCCTGCTTTGAGTCCAGCTCTTCCATCCTCTGGATGTATCTGGGCCCGTTTCAATATTTATTGGTTTGGAAAGCTGCATAGGAGTGATCTGGCTCCTGTATGGGATAGTGTCCTCACCTTTGATTATTTCCAAGGCCCTTCAATCCACCATCCCAAACACTTCACAACCCCGTTCTGGCAAAACTATCCCTAGAAATCAAAGCCCCAGTATTCTTATTATGAGGTCTTTGTGCGCGCGCGCGCACGCGCGCGCGCACACACACACACACGCACACACACA
Organism: Herpailurus yagouaroundi; assembly: GCF_014898765.1. NCBI lineage: Eukaryota > Metazoa > Chordata > Mammalia > Carnivora > Felidae > Herpailurus > Herpailurus yagouaroundi. The sequence goes on from NW_024412404.1 coordinate 54,757,849, forward strand.
CAGAAACGAAGTGAGTGCTGATCAATGGCAGACTGGTTGAATGAATATTAGAACCATGGAATATCATACAATCACTAAAAAAAGAATGAGTTAGGTCTATTGCAAGTTGATTTAGAGATATTTCTCGTTTATATTGTTCAGTTCAGAGGAAACAAAGCCCACATCCTTGCAGAGAAATGCAAAAAAAAAAAAAATGACTGAATTTTAGAAAAGAAACGAGCCTCTCAATCTCAGCTTGGCATCAATCACAAAAGCATCAAGGAAGGTGTAGAATGTGGCATGCCAATGTTCACATTAACAACCCAGGAGCAGGAGGCTACAAAAAAAAGAAGCAAAAATAAAAGTTACCAAAAAAGGGACACTGGGTTTTTTTAAGCATATAATATCCGCCTACTTAAAACAATATTTCAGGGCATGTTTCTCTTCTGTAAGAGACGAGTCAAAGTATGGCCACCAAACTCGGGACGGTGGATAGCTCAAGGTGGCGGGGTGCAGGCAGTTTTCCCCTTGCACCCTCACCCTGTTCTGATCTGCTCACCTATTTGATGAGTGTTCATTGGTTGCTTTTAGAGCAAAAGTGACGCTAAAGCCTGAGGGGCGTCTCCTCCATGTTCCAGATGCTTTCCAGCTAGGAAGCTATCATCTGAGCCTCACAACGAATACAGTGCAACATCAGTTCTACTGCTACCCCCCAGTCTTCCAATGAGGGACACACAGACTAGCCATTAACTTGCCAGACTCAAGTGGCAATGCCAGTCTGGATCCACACTTCACCATCAGGCAAAACGGCCTCACTTATTAGAAAGAGGCACGAACGGGGCGCCTGGGTGGCTCAGTCGGTTAAGCCTCCGACTTCAGCTCAGGTCATGGTCTCCCGGTTGGTGGGTTCGAGCTCCACGTCGGGCTCTGTGCTGACAGCTCAGAGCCAAGAGCCTGCTTTGGATTCTGTGTCTCCCTCTGTCTATGCCTCTCCCCCACTGAAGCTCTGTCCCTCAAAAATAAAAAAAAAATGTTAAAAAATTTTAAAAAGAAAAAAGACACAAATGCCATCTTCATGCTGGGAAAGAGAAAGCCCTCCCTTCCCAGTGCTTCTTCCGGCCTTGACCTGCCTCTGCAGCTCACCTGCTGGACTCTGAGTTGCCAGGGGGCGGCTCCTCTGTCCCATCCCAGCCCTGGGCACGGAGCTGGCACCCAGGGAAAGTTTACCTAAGTAGTTTTGCTAAACCTCACTCTCTCTTTTCACCAAAATGAGGAATCTGGGGAAAGTGTTTGAAAGAAAATACATCCTGGCGTAGGAGAACTCATGTGCATATGGAGTAGGGGGAAAAAAAAACCCTCAACCGATTTCTAATATGTATCTTGTTAAAGTTATGACTGCATTTTAAATTGCATGGCGAAGACTGAATCCAAAGACCAGAGAAAGCCATTAAGCCTTTATACGGAGTGGAAGTTGTTATTTTTTTAAATGCACCTCTGTATCATATACACCCTAAATTAGCCCTGCCAGAGAAATGGACTTTTTAGAGTCACCGTTCATGCTGACTTAAGGGAAGGCTGACACTCTGTGGTTCCTGCCTGCTCGGGAACCATGCTTCACGCTGCAAACTTTTAGCCCTGGTCTTGTAAGTGGTCATTAACATTAAAACGAGCCTAAAATTATCACGGTTTATATGGTGGTGAATTCGCAGGGAAACCCATGAATGGCTTCACCACGAGCACTGGGTGGAACCATGTTCTATTAGTCACTGGAAAATGCGCCCATTAGCAAAACAGTTGGGATAAACGGGAATTTACTCTGCTCTCGTCATGCCTCTGGTTGCAGCAAAAACCGAAACACAAAGGTCAAACTGCAGGGAAATTCCTCCGTCACCGCTCTGGGACCTCCCTCAATGGGGGCTTAGTTTTAATCAGTGACATTAATGAAAGTTTTCTTCTTCAGCAATGATGGACAAATCACGAGTCGTGGGTCTTTGTTCACTTTTGTTCAATTGTGTGCGTTTTCATTCTTAAGAACTCCTTGCATTTCTTACTTTTTTTTTAAGTTTTCTTTACTTATTTTTGAGAGAGAGAGAGAGGGAGGGAGGGAGAGAGAGAGAGAGAGAGAGAGAGAGAGAGAAAGGAGTGCATAAAGAGGGAGACAGAATCCCCAGTAGGCGTCACATTGTCAGGGCAGAGCCCGATGCGGGGCTTAAACTCACGAACCATGAGATCTTGACCTGAGCTGAAGCCAAGAGTCGGTTGTTTAACCTACTAAGCCACCCAGGTGCCCCTCTTACTATTTTTGTATATTGATTGGTTCAGTTAGGAATTACGCCCAGTTCACATATTTTGTATTTCTTCCTGTGGTACTCAGCATTCTCCAGAGAAACAGAACCAATATATATACATATATATGTGTCTGTGTGTGTGTGTGTGTGCATATATATATGTATATATACACATATATGTGTGTGTAAATATATAATAAATACCAAAATAAAATGCATTATAATTCTTTCTAATATATATATGATATTTTATATACACACAGAGGGAAATATTGATTTTAAGTTTTTATTTAAATTCAGTTAGTCACCATACAGTGTTACAATAGTTTCAGGTGTACAATATGGTGATTCATCCATATATCAGCCAGTACTCATCACGACAAGTGCCCTCCTTAACTCCCATCATCTATTTCACTCATCCCACCCCTCCCCCCGCCCCAGCCTCCGTTCTGGTAACAATCAGTTTGTTCTCTAGAGTGAAGACTCTATTTCTTGGTTTGTCTCCTATGAGAGAGAGGCAGAGGGAGATTTGACATGCAGAAAAGGAGAAAGCAGTGTGACAACAGAAGAGAGAGAGATTTGGAGATGCTGGCCTTGAACACTGGCGTGATGTGGCCACAAGCCAAGGAACACTGGCAGCAGCCAACGCTAGAGGAGGCAAAGAACGGATTCTCCCCTTGGGGCTCCGGAGGGAGCACAGTCCTGCTGACACGTTGATTTGGGCCTGCTGGTGCCGATTCTAGACCTCTGGCCTCCAGAACCGTAAGGGAAGAAATTTCTGTTGTTTCAGACCACTGAGTTGGGTGAAATGAGTTAGAGCAGCTACAGGAAACTCGTATTTCCATAAGAGCCTTAAGATATTTCCTACCATATTGTGTAGTCACTAAAAATATTCAACAAGACTTTGTAAGCACATGAAAAATGTTCACGCTACAACGTTCTCTAAAAATGCAGCATTGAAAATAAAAGTTGTTGCTATTATGAGCGTGCTACATGAAAATACAAAGAAAAGAGACTGGACAGAAAAGAGGTATATTAGAGCTGATGATGGTTCCTTCTACCTTCCCCCACCCCCACCAAAAATCTATTACTTTTGTACTGGGAAACTTAAAAAAAATTTTTTTTAAGAAAAGATGCTTCTGAAATGCTGCCCATTTCTTGGTTATTCCATTGGGCAAATGGATTCCATTGGGTAAATCGATTCCATTGGGCAAATGGATTCCATTGGGTAAATGGATTCCATTGGGCAAATGGATCCCACTGGGTTACATGGATCCCATTGGGCAAAAAGGTTTTGGAGGCCTGGACTTTACCTGGGAACTGAGCTAGACCATGATAGGGACTGTGTCTGTCTTATTTGCTGCCATACCCTCTGTGCCTGGGACAGTGCCTGCACATCTAGGTGCTCAGTCATTGCCCGTTTGTCAACTGACACGGAGCACTTGGATAAGGCTTCAGGGCTCTGTGTGCAGCACGACCTTGCTTTGAACCACAGGGCTGAGCAGAAGAATGCCTTGCACAGAGCTGGCTTGCATACAGAAAGTACTTAATGTTGGCTGGATTAAACCAAATGGCAGGGAATGATCAGGGAATGGCAGTGTGTTAGCCTGTTTGGGCTGCTCTGACAGAATGCCGTAGACTGGGTGGCTTAGAAACAACAGAAAGTTATTCCTTACCATTCTGGAGTCTAGGAAGTCCAGGATCAAGGCGCTGTCAGATTCAGTGTCTGGTGAGAGCCCACTTCCTAAGTCATAGATGGCCATGTTGTGTCCTCACATGGCAGAAGGACCAAGAGAACTCTCTGGAATCCTTTCTATCGGCGCGTTAATCCCATTCATGACCTAGTCACCTCCCAGAGGCTTCACCTCCAAATACCATCACACTGGAGATTCGGTTTCTTTTCTTTTTTTTTTTTTAATTTTTTTTTCAACGTTTATTTATTTTTGGGACAGAGAGAGACAGAGCATGAACAGGGGAGGGGCAGAGAGAGAGAGGGAGACACAGAATCGGAAACAGGCTCCAGGCTCTGAGCCATCAGCCCAGAGCCCGACGCGGGGCTCGAACTCACGGACCGCGAGATCGTGACCTGGCTGAAGTCGGACGCTTAACCGACTGCGCCACCCAGGCGCCCCTGGAGATTCGGTTTCAACATATATATTTGGAAAGGACATAAACATTTATCCATAGCAGTCAAGGAAAATGATGTTGGAGGGGGAGAGAGAGGCTCCTTCTCTGAGACTGAAAATACATCCCAGCGCTGGAGGCAGTGTGTGTGGAAAAATAAAAATGTACCTCCATTTCCTTCGTCCTCTCTGAAAATCAAAGATTAGGTGCCCAAGGAGTGATTGGAGAGCAAACCAAAGGACTAGAATTAATGAAAGGATAGGTAGCCGAAGTTCTGGGAGGAGTTTTCTAGAACACATGAGGGTAATGAACATGTCGGTCTGTTCCCCAGCACTTGCCACGATGCTCGGAACTTGGAAGACGCTTTGCAAATATTTATTAAATCTGTGAATGAACTAAAGCAATGGGAAGGAGTCTACTCCCCGGCCACCTTCTGACCCTCCAGGGGACAGACCCCAGCACAACTTGGGGAACCCGGAGGTACCAAGAGAAGAAAGGCCAGGACACTCAGAACACAGCAGCAGAGGACTGCACGCTGCCTCTTCCTCCATTTCTTCCTCCTGAGGAGGGAGACGTTGGCCTCCAGAATATTCCGAAAGTAAAAAGGTGGGAATCTACCGGAGGTATGTCCAACCCCTGCCTCCTCTAACTACTAAGAAATCAAAGGCATCAAAACAAACAAAAACCCCTGATGTCCATGCAGATTTTTCGGAACCCAACAAGTACATCGCCAAAAGAAAATCATCTCTTTCCCCAACTTCAATAGCTCAAAGCACAGTAGCATCATCCGAAAACTCACAGCAGAGTAGAAAAGACCGGTGGGCTGGCAGGGACCTAGGGGTCACTCCTAGAGTGCCACAATCGGTGACACCATACCGTGGTGTGTTGGTGTACCAGGGCTAACCTTTTATTGTTACCGGGATGTGTGTGTCTGTGTGTGTGCACACACGTGCACTTCTTCTTTATAAAAATGTTTTAATGTTTATTTTTTCAGAGAGAGAGAGAGAGAGAGAGAGACAGAGCGTGAGCTGGGGAGAGGCAGAGAGAGAGAGGAAGACACAGAATCCAAAGCAGGCTCCAGGCTCTGAGCTGTCAGCTGAGAGCCAGACGCGGGGCTCGAACTCACAGACCGCGAGATCATGACCTGAGCCGAAGTCAGACGCCCGACTGACTGAGCCACCCAGGTGCCCCACACGCGTGCATTTCTTTTGCCCCCAGTTTACATACTATCAACAGACCCGAATAACTATCTGCGTGGCCTAGAGGTCATTTTTCCTCCCTAGACACTTGGAGCGGGTCACCGTAGGGGAAAGGGAACTCAGAGTGTCTGTGGCGAGAGGGAGGAAATCAGAGAGGGTCCACGGTTCCACTCAGCGTGGCCTGCGGAGGGGTCTCAACTTGGAGGGCAACCCGAATGGAGTACGATCTCTGTCTATCGATGTACTAAATTGACAGCGATGTAAAGAATCCTCCCGGACACAAAAGTACACTTGTTTTCAGGCTAACGTGTCCTGAATGTAAGCTTTTCAGCCCCTTCTCTGAAGGAGTTAACGCGTGCCTGCTTCCGGCAGAGACAGAGCTCCGGGAGCCTTATTTTTTAAAGTATTTGCTTGCAGAGGTGACCTGACCACTGGCTCATTAATACACTGAAGGACTGTTCTGCCCTCACATCTCATGATACAAATTCACAAGGACACTTAAGAGTTTGTTTAAACTGGTGGCGACAGAGAGACAGGCCGGAATGCACGCTGGATGGGTATGACATGTTTCCCCGGGCAAAATCTAAAGGCATCTTTACGGGGCCCCCATTTCCTCCTTCCACTTGCTACAGAGCATCTCAGTTACCTGCTGTTAAGCATCTTAGCCTTATCTTGGTGTAACCAATGCCCGTTTCTCTTTTCAAAAATGACTAACAGGAATTCAGGGTATTGTGCTGACATTTAATGGGTTATTTTGTTTCTCATGAGTTGGTTTCCTAAAAGTCCCCACGCTCGAGTCCCCTCTCCTGGTCCATTAAGAGGCGGGGAATCCTCATCTCTGATGATGCTGGGAATCAGCATCTTTCTCACAGGTAGGAAGGCTCAGTGGTATGAGATTGGGGGGGGGGGCCAAATCATACAGGAACCAGTGTTTTAGATTCTTCCGAATTAAGATACGGAATTTGCTTCGAGTCATGAAGCGAACATGGCCAGAGAGTGAAGACAGCACTGCTCAGATATGTGTGGTTGTGTGAGCCTCTCAGCAAATGGTGAGCACAACTCAGTTGACCCCCCACAAGTAACCAGATGAATAAGTACATACTTTTCATTAAAGCTATACAAGCATGTGAACTTTGGTAGAGTACAGATACAATTTATTGAAATATATGAGCCTAACGGTATCTTTCCATCCTTCCTTCCTTCCTTCCCTCTCTCCTCCCCTCCCTCCTTCCTTCCTTCCTTCCTTCCTTCCTTCCTTCCTTCCTTTTCTTCTTTCCTTCTTATTTTTCTTAGAAACTAAATTCAGAATTTTATCTTTGGATTTCAGTAATTTCCTAGATTTCAAATTGTGAAAAAGTTTCCTCATCCAATGATCTTGGCTGCGGTTGAACTTGGTGTGAGTCATGCCGAAGTTCCTATGGGCTGCTTTCACCCTTTGCCAAGATCACCAGAAGGGACTATGCTCTTTATAACATACACGTAGCCACCTTTCCCCTAAACAGAACGTGATCTCATCTCAAGTATAAACTCCTTCAGTTTCTGGAAAAGCCATATTGTTCTGGTTTTGAAAGTGGGGAGGGGAAATAGAATTAGCTCTCCTATGTGGAGGCTTTTACATAGTTGGGATATGCTGTACAATTAAGGGTCTTAGGTGGTAAGCCAATCTCTTTTTGCATGTATTATGCATCATTCGTTGTTGTTGTTGTTTTGCTAAGCGAGCTCAAATGTCATTATAACACACGCACACGTTTTCTTCTTGCTCAAAACCCTGTTTGGATAACTGATAATTTGGACAAACACAAATCTATTTCGAGAAACACATCTTTCATTCACATAACAAACAGTTATTAGGAGCATTTAATTTTCAAGCCTTACGTTAATTCTTCCTCTTTCCACGAAGTTGTACCGAGTCAGTAACCACCCCACAAAAGTAGCAAAGGGTTGGTTACCTGGGCTATTGTAGAACGAGCATTCTTCCCCCACCCCGGTCTGAGAACAATCTCACACGCCATACTAGCTAGTGTTCCCCAAGTCAGACTTTGTGACCCAGGATGGGGCAAAGTTTTCTTAGGCATGGTGTCTTAGACATGTTATCAAAGACATGATCCATAAAAGAAAAAAATTAGACAGATTGGACTCAACCACAATTAAGAACTCTTCCTCGGCAAAATACCTTCTCCAGAAGATAAAATGATCAGCCTCAGACCGGAACAAAATATTTGCACATCACAATATCTGACAAAGGACTTGTATCCAGAATGTAGAAAGGACACTCTGAACGCAACAGGAAGAAAACAGACAAGGCAGTTAGAAAATGGGTAAGACTGCCACGGATCTTCGCCACAGAAGCTACGGCTGGCGAATGGGCACGTGCAAAGGTGTGCAACACCATTAGCCATCGCGGGTGTGCAAATGAAAGGTGCAATGAGGGACTGCTGCATACCTGTTAAAATTGCCAAAGTGGGGGCGCCTGGGTGGCGCAGTCGGTTAAGCGTCCGACTTCAGCCAGGTCACGATCTCGCGGCCCGTGAGTTCGAGCCCCGCGTCAGGCTCTGGGCTGATGGCTCGGAGCCTGGAGCCTGTTTCTGATTCTGTGTCTCCCTCTCTCTCTGCCCCTCCCCCGTTCATGCTCTGTCTCTCTCTGTCCCAAAAATAAATAAAAAACGTTGAAAAAAAAAATTTTTAAAAAATAAAATTGCCAAAGTGAAGAAAACGGATGATACCAAGTGCTGATGAGGAGGTGGGACAGCTGGTCACTCATACTTTGCTGGGGGGGGGAGGGGATATAAATGGCACAGCCGCCCTAGAAAACGGGTAGGCTGCTTCTTATACGCTTATCATACAAACCGGCAATGCCCTCCTAGGTGTTTGTCCAGCAGAAATGAAAACGTATGTTCACGCGTAAACCTACAGATGAATGTTTATAGAAGCTTTATTTGCAATAGTCCCAAACTGGAAGCAACCCAGACATCCTTCAACAGGAGAATGGAAGAGCAATTGTGGAACATCCATACCAGGGAATGTGAGTCCATAATAAAAGGGATCAGATTGCCGATGCATGCAAACAGCTTGGATGGATCTCTTGAATGGCTCAGTGCAAAAAGCCGCCATCAAGGGATTACATACCGTATGATTTCGTTTCTGTAACATTTGCAGTGTTGTAAAACTGTGTTGGAGAAAATAGTGATGGAGGACAGGTCAGTGATTGCCAGGGGTTAGACGTAGCAGAGGGTGCAGCTCTTAAAAGACAACACGAGGGGGTCTTGGGGGGGTCAAGGAATAGCTCTGTCTCCGGACTGTGACAATAGCTGCTAGAATCTAAAATTTCATAACTGGATTTTACTTTAATCTTTAGAGAGAGAGAGAGAGCACAAGCCGGTGAGAGGGGCAGAGAGCATCTTTTTTGTTAATGTTTATTTTTGAGAGAGAGAGAGAGAGACAGAGAGACAGAGTGTGAGTGGGGGAAAGGGCCGAGAGAGGGAGACACAGAATTCGAAGCAGGCTCCAGGCTCTGAGCTGTCAGCACAGAGCCCGACGCGGGGCTTGAACTCACAAGCCGTGAGATCATGACCTGAGCCGAAGTCGGACGCTTAACCCGACTGAGCCACCCAGGTGTCCCGGGGCAGAGAGATGATTAAGCAGGCTCCACACTCAGCACGGAGCCCTGTGTGGGGCTCAATCCCACAACCCTGAGGTCATGACCTGAGCCGAAATCGAGAGTCAGACGCTCAACCCACTGAGCCACGTAGGTGCCCCTAAATTTCATAAAACCACAGACACAATATTCATATAAGGGCTGTTGAAATCATAGTAAGGCTTTCGCCTGAATTAATAGTATTTGTACCAATGTCAATTCCCACTTTTGACAATTTACTGCGGTTATCGCCAAGATTCTCACTGAGGCTACCACAGGGGCAACTAAGTAAAGAGTATGCAGGAATTATCAGTGCTAATTTTCCAAATTTTTTTGAGTCTTAACGATTTCAAAATAAAAAGTTCTATTAGCAACAGCACACAAATGCCCATAAAATGACAATTATACGAAGGGCCACGGAGGAGACATCCGTGACGTTATGAAAGCCACGTTGGAGGGATTGACCTGGTTGTGAAGGTCAGAAAAGGCTTGAAAATGAGCTGAGGTCTGAAAGAAAGGTGAAAGGGGCTGGAAGATTGAACCCAACTCCCTTGACTTAGGACAAGTTCAATAAGGTAGGAAAATACTTCTTCCTATGAACATCCAAAGAGGAAAGGAATAGGAAAAGACGGAAAATCAGGGACTGACTCATCTGAAGCGGGCTGGGAGAGCAGGGGGAAGGGAGGGGGTGAGGTGCCTCCCAAGGGGTCATGTCAGGAGCCCTTGGAGCCAGACCCAGAATCACTGCAGGACTACTGAGTTATGTACTAATTCCTGTGAGCCCATCCGCTACGGGGGAAGGGACTTCCCATCCACGAGTGTTTGAGACGAGTACAAGGGAGCCACGTGAGTGGTGTGTGTCCCTGTGAGTGGCTTCTGACTCCATGGAGTGTTCGGGAAGCAACAAAAGTAAAAGTCAGACTCCTTCCCTGACTCGTGTGCCTTGCCTTTCCCATATCACCCCCACCCCCTCAGCCTAAGCCATCTACCCAGGGGCTCTCCAAAGCTCAATGATGTCCAGGCTCCAACGACCCCATCCAGGAAATCGCTTCCCCTCTTTGGACTACGGCCTTCTCATTCATAGAGGAAATTTAGACCAGATTATGTCTCTGCTGACTCAGCTCTTGCATTAGGTGATTCTGGTCTCTTGACTTTTTGACACCTGTGTTCAAATTATACTTTTATTTTTGCCCAACAGCTCCCCTTCATGAATACCTAAGCTAAAAACCGAGGGAAGCTGTCCTGTCTATATTCTAGAAAGGTGTTTCCTTTTAAAGACATTCTTTTGTTTGAGAGAGTTCAGCAGCAATCCAGGGCTCAGATACCAGGCACAGACTGTGTCTATGGATCCCTGGAAATTATCTCGTTAGGTCAAGTACAAAGAACCATTTCACTTACTAAGTTCCAACGAAAATGAGAAACTGGATATACTATTATGTAGCCTTCCAACTAAGGGAGAATTTAAATTTTCTCTTAATAGTTATTGACTGAGCTAATATTTATACATTTAATAAAAGTTTCAACATTTTAGTTAAAATGCTTTTTTTACAGTAGTTCTCTGATCAGAGAGATTTAAATTATATTCATTAGTGATGTCATGTTCAAGGACTGAAGGCATCGCATTGGAGTGAACGCAACTCATGGGCAGAAGTATATTTGCTTAACAAAAAGAGCGAGAGTAAGACAAAGGCAGACATGCATGGAAAGGGACTTTGCCTTTGAAAGGCTGACATTTTTCCATTGATCTTCCTTCAGAGCGAATTATTACTTACCTCTCCGCACAGTCGAATAAAATAATCACAAATAGTTTGAACGACTGCACTGAAAGATGGATTTGGAACGCTCGGAGCTCACAGTGGTCAGATCTAGGGGGGCAGGACGGTTATGTATGGTTTCATTTTAACCCTCAACCAACCAAAACACGGGTGTTCATCTTTAAGCCTCTGGAGCAGAAGCATCTAATTGATCCCACTTGGGAGACAGACGCTGAATAATGGGCCATTATGTTTTGACGAGACACACAATTGCCTTGAACTTGTCAGGAGTTCAGGTGCGGGGATCGAGCTCCCCGGGGCCGTGGCTGGAATGTGATGGTTTGCGAGCTCCTGAACACGCATCTGCCCTGCTGCAGCCCTTGTAGGGCCCGGCTCCATTTCACGGGAATAACTCACCTATTCATGAACAATGGGGTTCAAATTGTACTTTTCTTTAACACAACATTAACTCTCAAAGAGCTGGAAATTCAGCACTCCGTTCTGTGAGCTTAGATTGCAAATCAGTCACTGAGAACATTATATGAGCAGTAATCCCATTAAATATATCATCTTGCAAATATCTAAATCCAGTTAATTAACTTGTATTGCAAAAGAGCTCGGAGATATAGTTTTCAGAGAGCAACCATACATTTTAGGGCCCTAATTATATCCAAAGCAAATTCCAAGCTCTACTTTTTATACAAAATAGCTGGAAAACTGCCTCGGAAAGGAAAAGTGGATGGATGGAGGGCTACGTTTATGAGATTTGAACAGAAAAGATATTCAAACATCTCAAAATTAACTGCTTTCTTCCATAAACTTTTGACTTGCATTGTAGGGAGCTTTTTTAATAAAAGGATTAAACAAAGTCTGCCATTTTAATTAAAATTCATAGCAATACAATGTCATCTTTACAATGGTGGTAGAAATTAACTAGCTCATAGATTTAGCTGGCCTTCAGGGTTCGTGATAATTCAACTTTAGCATGATACCAAAACCCACAAAAAGTATAAACTTTAAAATAGTGACAGCAGAAGGAGGAAGAGAATTATTTCACCTAATGAAAATCCCATTACTGAGTTAGAAATATATGACAACAACCCACTGATATTTTTTCGGGGGTCAGTAACTGTCTGGGACGTGTATGCAGTTACGCCACTGTCTGAGTTATATATACACACGATATATTTTTTGCACAAAATTTGCATAGAGAGAGAGTGTGTGTGTACGTGTATCCTCTGATGGCACCGACTTCCCTTGATGCACGCTTTGTGCACGGCCTATACCACTCAGCACAGCACATCTTCAGTGATATTTGTCATTAAAATAAATCATCCCAATGTACGCTTTCCATGATGCTTCATGAAACATCCACACCCTCTAAGTGTGAGCCTTGAGAATGACTTATTCCAAAATAGTTTAAATTGTGGTTTCCCTTAGACTATTGTTCAATATAGACATGTATATGTTTGCTATTCTCAAAAGAATAGCAATGAAGTATAAGAATACTTTCAATGTAAATAGCGCCTTTCTTCCAAATAGTTCAGATTCTCATCCTATGTGTAAATCCACTTTTATGTATACGTTAATATGTGAAACAAAATGTCTTTTTAAACCTCAGCTCCAGTTGAAGGCTAGGGGCAGACCGAGTGTTTAAAAGACGTCAACTGGGTCGGATTTATTCATGCTAAAATCCATGACCCCGTTTGGGGCACCGTGGCTTATGATCCTGAAGACTAGATTCTAAAAATAATTCAGCGTCTTCCGAACAATATCATTCTCGCTATCCAAAATGTCACTGACATGAAACATGCTATCTTATTAGGAGAACGTGTCTTATCAGGTACTTATACGGAAACAGTTTTGAGCAGCTTGTTGTATTCAAAGCAGACTTAGAAAATAAAGAATTTAGTTTACCAACCAGCCTTCCTTAGGCACTTGGCAACTGGAATATACAGAAAATGACTTAGCATTTAACCTCAGCAAGAGGGAGTCCGTTGGCGAGTCCCTTCATCGTAACAACAGGCAGGATCTTCCAATAGACTGATCTTTGCAGGGAAAAGACTCCCTTTAGGAAAACTTTCTTTCACTGCCGCCTGCTAAGTGTTTACTACATGTTTTGTAAGCACTGGTTAGCGGTGTACCTGAATTATTTATGTCTCCTCACAGCTCTGTGAGGTAGGTACAATCATTAACCTCCATTTTACAGATGAGGAATCTGGGCTCAGAAATTTGTAATCTACTCAAGGCCAAGGAACTAGCAAGTTGAGAGCCCGAGATTCAAATCCAGACCCATGACGCTCCAAAGCCCATACTTTCTCCCCCTGAGCCACACCTCTCCACGGACAGACAGAGTGCCCTCTACCCTTAATTCTGAAGCACCCTCTTTGCTTTTGTCGACACACGCTAGTCTTAGGAATTCATCCTACGGTACCTTTGTCTGGTCCTTGATTACCCAGTGGCACGCAAGTGGTTAGATGATTGGCGCATCCCGCAGTGAACACGTCCACTGGCTGAACTTGAGCGGAACGTCAGACACGGAAGCATGGAAGTGTCGCCCATTTGACATGGGCGGAACCGGGTGCACCAAGAGTCCCTCGCTGACACACTTCCCCACGGTGACATACGTAGTGCTTGTTGTGACCCCTTTCACGTGCAACGTGGGAAGAATGGAGCAAAGGCAAATTGGAAACTCTTGGGGTCTGGGGTTCGGTGCCGAGGACTCAAACTGCGTTGCATCTGGGGAAGGGGTTAAACACCTCCCAGGCCTCCCTGCTTTCACTGTCTCCTGGATCATGTTGTCTAAAGGCAAGGCTCCCCGCATCACGGCCGAAGACGTATCCTAATGACAGTATAATTAGAAGTATCATTGTGGTAATGATCCTTTTCATCTGGAGCACAGGCTGCACAGAAAAGGCCTCTCATTCAGCTAATTCCACCTGCCTCCACCCTTTCGCCTCTCCCGGCTTTTTTCCCCTAGGTCAGTAGCGCAGGGTTAATACCAGGTGTTTGACAAGTCCTCAGACTCAGGGCTCATCAAACTAATTAAAGAGAAACACATCCAAATTCTGGTGAATTATTTTACTCTAAAAAATGCCTCCCATTCATCTGGCTCGGTGGGTTTGATTAGTGAAGACGACAATGGAACCCTTGTTCCTGCAATCCACAACCACTTGGTTCGGGTTCAGTGGGCCCAGGGAGAGGCATCCAGGCCTAAATCTGGTCTTTCTTTCCTACTTAAAAATCCAAAGGGTAGAGAAGTTTCTGATCTTATCAGACCCGCCAAGGCAGGAAAGGAAAAGACAAAAACATCTCAATCTACTAACTTCATGGAGCCAGGATATATTTGTTTAACTGAAATACCCCTTAGAAGACTTTTCCATTATTTATTTGTCACACATAGAATAATCCGAGACATTAGGAAAACATTAGATTCATCAGCACGTTTTAACACCCCTAAAACTAAGAAGCCCTAGAAGGATGCTCTTCAGAGAAACCATCACGGTACCTACCCCCAGCCCCCTAGCCCCCTAGCCTAAGGCTCTCCTGTGGTGTCCCCATCCCCCTGAGCAAAGCCCCACTAGTGGTAAATATCATGAACAAAGACATGTTGGGATCTGAATCTGGGAGAAGAAAATGAGTGTTTGATTCTTAATGGGAGTGTTTTGTTTTCATCAGAGGATTTTTAATTCTTATGGATAATTAAGCACCCAAAGTACATCTTGGATGGGGTTGTTTGCTACATTAGCAAGATATGTCTGCATAATTAACTAAGCAAAGCATCTGAAGATAAATTTGAGCATTTACATTAAATTTAGATGAAAATGCATATGCTCCTGCCAGGTTAAAAATAAAATCCAACAGACAACTGCACTAATAAATTTAATATATTAAACAAAGCAGAGATATTTAAGACGTAGCTTTTAATAACGCTAACCAAATTCATCACGAGATTATGGCTTTAAAACTCATAAGCCATAAATACCCTCTCCAAGTCTCCAAATCCAAAAATGCCAAATTATCCAATCCAGTATCTACCCATTTGGAATTGAGACATTAAATGACATTTCAGGATTATCTTTAAAATAATTATTTAGGCATTTGAACATCATTTTGAATTCCATCCTTTTTTCCAACCTAAAATTTAAAAGAGACACGTTTTCTTTCAGCGAGTTCCGCTCACAATTTTGACTTTGTTTCCAGCAAAGTAAATGTATTGCTGATTACCACTGTTTAATGAAAAACATCTTTTCTCTTCTATTTTCGGGCTGAAGGCAAATCTAGTCTTGCCAATACCATCTTACCAGCTTTGACTACCACTGAAAATTCTTTTTACCTGAGAAATAAATTCACACCCATGACATTCAATAGTTTCCTCATTTAAAGCTTTCATATTTAATCAGGAGATCCATAGGCAGGTGGATTCTCTTGTGTGTTCAAAGAGATTAAGTGAAGACACTTAGGACGACGTTTCCTAAGAGTTTTAAGAAATATTCACTCTGTAAAATATTAATAGATAGGGGCGCCTGGGTGGCTCAGTCGGTCAAGCGTCCAACTTCGGCTCAGGTCATGATCTCATGGTCTGTGGGTTCCAGCCCCGCATTGGGCTCTGTGCTGACAGCTCAGAGCCTGGAGCCTGCTTCGGATTCTGTGTCTCCCTCTCTGTCTGCCCCTCCCCTGCTCATGCTCTGTCTCTCTCTTTCAATAATAAATAAATGTTAAAAAAAATTAAAAAAAATTAATAGATGTTATCCCCCAAAATGTAAAATTGTTTTGCTTTAGCCCATTATTATACACATTTAAAATATACAGAAAGTTAAGAGTAAAAGAGCTTTAAAAAAAACCCTCCAGTTAAACACGGCTAAGTAGCTTCTCTCTTTCTCTACAGGACTTCTCAGAGCCTTTAATATTCCAATAGGCACAGGCAGTTTCCAAGAGGAGATTTAGAACACGCATCATGTTCTAAATTTATTTACAACATCTTGCACATTTGGTTTCCCCTCTAATGTAATTGAGAAATGCTGGTTTATGGCAAATTTAGAGGTTCTATGGTTTCCATTTAGAACCTTACCCAAAAAAGCAGGGAAGTTGGTGTCAAACAAGTTTATAAAAAGAAAGATGCTTTGGAAAATCGTAGTTTGCAGAATTCATCAACAAATACAACACGGTTTACAGTGCAAAGTTTACAAAAGAGTTTGGAAGCAGATTATCTTGCAGTCGACTTAAATAAGCTACGTTGTTCTAATTTACTAACCTCTCCTTTCTCAAATGGACTCAGGGTGTTCTCCCAACCAGGCAAGGATTTGAAACTGGCAAGAAAATAATCCAAGTGAATAAAGGTCTTGTTTCTTTTCAATCCTACCATTACCTTACAAAGACCCTAAAAAAGTGAAATGTGGCAAGTTCGATTTTTTTCAATTTGATGTGAACACTGAAAGTAGGATTGTTGACGGGAAGTCAGCTAGAGGGTTTAGCAAAATTGTTCTTAAATTCTCCTTTGATTCTTGCTCTGCAGTATAGAATCCAATCAATGCAAATGTCAAGTCCTGTGTTGCGTCTCTGCTTCCTTTTAATGTTATGAATTGGATTTTGGAACTCGTGGGTTTTCAACATGTTAATGTTGAAATGGAATTCATTTGTGAGCATGTTGTAAGACACAATAAGAAAACTATTATCTAAAGGCAGTTGTAAACCTTTAAAAATGTTTCCTTTTATCATGACTTTGTCTCACTTCTTGCTAGAATCCTAACAAGCACAAAGTCAATTCCTTACCCAGGCTCCTAAAGAAATTACTAATATATAAAAAAAAAAAAAAAAAAAAAAAAAAAAACAAAACAAAACAAACAAAAAAAAAACACAAAAAAACCTTATCGTTCATGCTTATTTCCATACCAAAATCGTTCATTATTTCTTTTTCCAGAGTCTTCTTTTACCTCCTAGGGAACAAAATCCCAACTATAGATTTAAAATGACAGATTTTGTGGGTTTTACTTTCCAGAGATGATGTCATTTGTGGGGAATTGTTGGGTAAACCATACACTCTTTTCAGAAGCCTGCAATCACCTCTCTGAATAAAGAGATCAATGTCATGTTTCTAGAAATAATGGCTAATGATATGTCTCCCGAAAGGAAGTGGCGTTATTAATTACCTCACTGTGAACACACAGTTTATAGACAGCTCTGAGGGCCACTCGCCCAATTAAGTATAATGACTAAAGCTTCAGTTGGTCCGTCTGCACGGCCTTCTGGATGAACAGGCCTGCAGCTTTACAAGACTTGCAAGGCTGACATTCTCCACAAGGAGAACGCGGATGCAATACCTGAGCTGCTAAGAGATTTGGTGTTACTCCACAGAGGGAAGGGGAGACCCAAACTCTTGTTTCTGGCACCCAGTTTTGTTCCCATGGGAGCTGAGATACTGATCACCCCTCCCCCCAATGCCCATGCTGAGGGGCATTAATTCATATTACCCATTGAAGTATACATTTAAATATGCACATCGTGTGTATCTAGATTGTCAATACTATATTCATAAACATATATGCATTACGTGAGTATAGATGTATGAAATTTTAAATGTTGTATTGTCTACTTAACTGTAGACTATAAAAGTATGTGTAATATATAGTAATACATACATAATTATACCATAAATTTATATATATAATAAAGGTAATTATATAACTGCATATTTATATACTTACATAAAATATAGTACATAAAAATATATTAATCCCCATTAACATATAAGGTGAGAAGAACAATACTTCTTAACCCAAGGCAGCCAAGGTTAGAAGCTGGAAGTTACCTTGGTCAAGAACAAAGGCCTCAAAAAAATTAAATGATGTATTACAAAAAATACATATTACGTCTGCATACATACACACATTTATTATTATCACTATTAATTGTTTTATTCTTTCAAGTAGCCACAAAGGCTGATTATGGAGCCCTTAATACAAACCCATGTTTTAAAATTAGTTTGTCCTCGGGGCGCCGGGGTGGTTTAGTTGGTCAAACGTCCGACTCTTGATTTAGGCTCAGGTGTCGATCTCGCGGTCACGGGATCAAGCCCCGTGTCTGGTTCCGTGCGGAGCAAGGAGCCTGCCTAAGATTCTCTCTGTCCCGCTCCCTCTGTCCCTCCCCCACTATACTCTATCTCTATCTTAAATACATCCATACATCCGTACATATGCAGCGAACATGAAATTAGTTTGTCTTCTAAAAGACATACTGGCTCTTTCCATGACAGCATCAGCATCATTTATCACAACAGGCCCTAGTTTGTTTGCTTTCTTATTTTTCCCTAAGTGTCTGCACGTGCTGTGTGTCGGGGTCTGAGGAATGACATTTGACCCTTAGGGAGGAGTTTTCAGGTCTAAAAATGGTGAGGACACCTGGACCCAGAGCCTGGGCCTCCTTCCCCTGCTTCCAGGGACCGCGGGCGGGGGCCAGCCTCACGGGCTGCCAAGGGCTGACCCTGGGCCGCATCTCGGCCCTCAGGAAGGAGGATTCCTCGGCTGCCCCCAGCCACCCAGCCCCTGATTTACGACTTCCACGATGAATCCGGCCCTCCCCACCCCAACCTGGAGATAATACTACTCCTCCCCAGGGCTTGGGTGGATTAGGAAGTCCTCTTTACAAGTCTCTTTGAAATCCCGCAGTGAAAAACAGGGGGGCTGGCCTAGCATCTGGAGGCTTCCTGAGCAAGCACGGAATAGCCAGGGCCATGTCCTCCCCGACAGAGAGAACATCTGCCCCTCCAGCTGTTACTTAACGTTAGGCCATTCTGAAGGTCAGAAAACAGGACCATTCACCCAAGACAGGTGGCCTCGCAGAGCCCTCGTCATTCCCTGCAGCAAAGACACCCTGGCGATTTCCGACCTGCTCTTCAGTTCGTACACAAGGATTAGGGCTGGGAGGGAACAAGGGGTTGCAATCACAGCTCTCTGTGGATCAACACCAGACCCTGGAGCCTGCCAGAGATTGAGTTTGGTTAGATTTTTAGGCCTAACCCACAGCTTTCTTTCCGCTTTCGTTCATTTACAAACATCGACGGAGCGCCAGCCATGGGCCAGGCATTATCCCCTGTGAGAAGAAATGACGAGGCAAGACTGGAGTCCCCACCTTCACCACCTACCGACGGCGGCTTTGAACAAATTCCGCAACGTCCGGGAGCCACCGTTTCCCACCTGCGGAAGGGGACTATATTCTTTACGTCGAAGGGTAGCTGCAGACACTAAAGGGCGTAGCAGAATACTGTATGTAAAGTGCCTGACAACTCGCTTAACACAGTAAACCTGTGTCCCCTTCGTCCTGCTCTCAAAGGTCGGTCAAAAACGGTGCCCGTTTGTGTCTAAGTCAGGAGACATCACGCTGCACAGCCCTGGAAATGCCCAGCTCTCCGTGGCCCTCACCGGGGCCAGAGCGATGCTTCCCTCATGGGCAGGTTGGTGGCTGGTACCGTAGGGGAGGAGTTAGAGATACCGCGTGTCCGCGTGTCTTGTGTGTTATTCACTCACGTGTCAGGGATGGCAGAGAAACCCTAAAACCTTCCCTTGGCTGCTTTAAAAATGCCGACGCTTTCATTATAGGACACGTGGATCTAAATCATGTTCTCTTACATTTGACCGTGTATATCGTGACCGTGACCCAAATCTCACTCCAGTGGAAACGTTTGTATATGTGCACCAGAAAACATGGACAAAAGAGTCCTGGCAGTGTTGTCTGTGGAGGAAAAATTAGAAACAACTGAAATCCCCCCAAATGGTAAAATTGATACCAACAGTGATATAGTTACTTGAAGGAAGGAATACTATACAGCAGTGAAAAGGAATGGCACGTATCCATTGGTTAAATCCCAGAAACCTAATACTGAGGGAAGAAAAGCATGTCACAGAAGGCTATGTAGGCTCTGGCTCCATTTACACACAGGGCAAAAACATGCAAAAAAGAAATAGTCACATATGTATATTTTGGGGAATTTATGCACGAGTGGTTGAACACAATTCAGGAGAGTGATGATCTCTGGAGGGAAAGACCAGGACAAGATCAGTAGTCAGGGAGTGGGTACAGTTGGGGCAAAAGGAACGCTTCCACATGTGTTGCATGGTGATTCATAGGTGTTAACTTCATAATTATTCCTTGATCCATGCGTGTGTTATATGTACTCATGTGTGTGCTGTATTTCATAATAAAAGATTTAAATGTTTCCTAATATATTTTATTCTTGGGCACCAAGAATTTCCTAGGAGAAAAAATATATATACTAAGACATATGTACAAGGATGTCCTTTACAGCACAATTTATAGAAGCAAAGGAGAACCAACCAGAATAGTCCAATATAGACGTAGTTAAATAAACTATGGCAAAATCATTGGCTTGGAGTCCGTGGCTATTGGTTTCTAAGACTGGAAAGTTAATAAAGCTTCCACCCTTCCAAAATACTCTACTCGTGAGATGGGCTGGACTAGAAATTAGGAGGTGGGATTCCTCCTACTGTTGGGCTACTTATTGACCAGAGATGTTCACTTAAATGCTATTTCTGCCTCGATTTCCAGCCACAAGAGCACAATGGTAAGTAACACTGACCTCACGTTTTCTAAAAATATGAGAAATTGCTAGCAGGGACTTTTTTTTAAAAGGCTCTCATGAAAAACTTACATACTCTAGAAAACTAGACTTTGAATCAAGAGTCTTAAGAAAGAAATATGGTGGCTGCACCTCCCAACGGGATGGAGGTTGCTGGGCACTGATCACCAAGCCTTTATGCCAACTGTCAAGTTCACCTTTGCATTTCCCCCTCCTTCATCACTACCAGATTGGCAGGAGACCCAAGGATTACTGGGTCCAGCAGCCACCTACTGACCTACTTATTAAGATGCATGAATAGTCCTCACTCTGTGTCACTCCCCTTCTGAGGACTCAGAATGAGGGCAGTGTCTCCCAGATGTTTTTGGACTCAGAGAACACCATATCTTGAGTCATAGAAGCCACGAGCACCAGGAAGCAAGGTCTGTGTTGGAGCGTACTGAGGCCAGGCCCTCTGAGACGGGCGCTGATTAAGAAAATGCCATCTTGGTTCATCTCACATTTATTCGTGCATTCACGCAGCAAATCTTGATTGGGCCCCTACCATGTGCCAACCACCGTCCTGGTTGCTGGGATGAGAGGGTGAATGAGACCGACACGGTCCCTGATTTCAGTAAGCTTACAGTCTAGCAAGGAAGGCACAATAAAAAAAGATGAGGAAGCCAGTAAATCAACAATTATACTTGCTACGGCCAAGAGCTTGCTTGATAGAAACAAACACGAAGTTGAAGTAGAGAATGACCAAACTGGGGAGCAACAGACTTTAAATAGGGGATAGAGAAAGCCACTCGGTGAGTGTTCTTCCAGTTAAGAAGGATGAAAAGACAACCGGGGAGAAAAGAAAGGGGGAGAGGTTCTTCCTAGAATTACAAAGAGACAATGCAAACACCTTGAGATGGACAAAGAGCTTCCATGTTGGATACACTGAGCGAAGCCCAGTAGAGTGGAGGAGGGCATTGAGTGAGACCAGAGTGGGCGGGTAAACATGGGCCAGATCACATGGCCTTCTTCCATATTTTGCACAATCTGCTTGCTCAGCATGGGGGGGGGGGGGGGCGGCGGAGGACCACGCTGGCCTTTTCCCGTTCTTTCCAGGTGACACAGGCCAATGCCAGAGGACTAGTTCTCTGTTCCAGTTCAGAGGGAGCTCACTGTCCAATCCTTCCCAGGCTCAGCTACACAAGGCGTGGGTCCAGAGACTCACTGACTTCCAATCTGTTGGAGACAGCCTCCTGATGGACTCTGTCAGCACACTCCCAGACCAAGGGCACCCTGTTTCATTGCAGAAATGTTATTCAGAGAGCTGATACTCGGGAAAGGTGGGTAGATTGGTTCATCCCCATGGCCTGCAGTCTCCCAAGCTCCTAATTGCTCACCGTAAATTCCCCCTTATGGGAACTGAGTCATCAGAAAGCATTCAATAATCTTGCTCTTTGTAAAACCCCAAGGAGGCCCCGTCCAACTGTTGATCCATCTGGCCAGGTGAGGATCAGATAATTCTAGAGAATGCAGAGGGCCGTGAACAGAGGGAAATGAAACGATCTGTCTGGCTCACAGGGCAGATGGAGAAAGCGACGCTTTTCCAATCACACACAGACCCTCCTGCGCTCTGGGCCTGTGGCTAAAATCCAACGGTTGACTCTGGAGAAAGGGCACCTAGAGCTAAAAATCCTCGATGAGAAGCTGATAAATGCCTAATAGTGGCTTCAATTTCCCTACTATGGTTTTTCATTATAAAAAATACATATCATGCGATGAAATAAAATGCAGACGTTTTAAAACCACCTGTGATTTCATTATCCCAACATAAATATTTTCTTCTTTACATAGTAGTTACTTCTAGTCTTTGCCCTTAAACTTTTTTACATAGCTGCCATCCTATATGCACATACTTGTGTTTTTAAATTTTATATTATATCATAAACACTTTTCCATATTCCTGCCAGCCTTTATAGTTCACATTTTAATAACTGCATTATTATATTGCCAAGTAAATGGACTGTAGCTTTTTTAAGCAATACCTTTCATTTGGACATTTACGTGATTTTAGTCTTTTACTAGTATGGATAACGCTGCAGTCAATATTTTCACGCACACAATTTTTGTCTTTCAAATTTTGTCAGATACTTGATATCATTAAATTTTTAAAATACATGTGTTCATGCTTATGTTACCATCTCTTTATCAGCCATGAAGTATGTTTTCCAGAGACACTTCTAAATGCAAGCAATGTGGTTCAAAGTGGCCTCTTGGTGAAAAATAGTCTCCCGTAGCGACTGGCGATGCTGGAGTTACATATGTTGTTTGGGCAAACTTCCCATTCGGACACATCTGGGATGCCCCATGCTTGTTCTTTGTGGAAACGAATTTGGGGAAGAAGGTCTTCTTGAAATAACCTTTCCCTTCTTAGGTCTACCTTCTCTCCTGACGGGGGTTCAGAGATGAGGAATGCACCCCTCCCTCAGGAGCGGGGAGAGTAGGAAGGGGCCAGTCCTTAGCCTACAATGGCTGGTCCCCTGGTAAGGAGCCCCAACCCTGGAGTAGCAACAGGTCAGGCAAGCCAGAGGTCCTCCATCAAGCGAGGTACAGGCTTCCCTGGGAATACTTTCTTCGTCATCTGCTGAGTTAGAGGCATTTACCCCTTCCTGGGCTTCAGACAACGATGATTCTGTGTTGAACCAATCCTTAGCCCTTGAGAACAAGAGCACCAAAAAACAGAAGTATTCTCTCAATGGGGTTGCTTAGAGAAGGGTTCTCTCTGAAAAAATTTTTTTTTCCTTTTGAAGGCAAGTTTTAAAAAGAGGGTGGGGAGGAGGTTAAGAGGGAGAAAGTGCTGTTCTCCAAATTTCCCGTTTGACAACTCTGTTGAGATTACCTAACACGATTTCTAGCTCTCTGAAACAGACGGGGTAAGAAGTCACAGCTGTGGCCACTTTGATAAATCCAAAGAATGACATTTCTGAGGATGACTTCTATCAATCTATCTATAACTACCAACGGAGAATTCGCGTTACCTTAAAAAAATTTTTTAATGCCAAAGAATTCACTTCTTTACTGTCAAATTGAGATTTGATGGAAGAAACAGCCAGGCAATTAATTATATTTAGGAACCATGCATCTTGGCTTTGAAGTTAAACGTATTTCCCTGTGGCTTTATATTGAGAACAGCTTTTATTAAATTCAATTACTTTTCCCTCTGGTCTGCTCCATAAAGGTGCACTCATAGAGAAGGATGGCTCTTAACAGAATTATTTCCACTGGAAAAGACGATGGTCAGGTGGTGTTGGTCACTAAAAGGGGCTGATCCTTTATAAGCAAAATAACAGATGATAGGGTGTGTTTCTGGTGGTCTTCAAGTTTTACACTCTGTCCTCAGCCAGCAAAACAAAGAACAGAAAAAAAAAATGGAAGGGTCTCATTTTATTTTCCACATTGCCTCCTTCTTGCCTACGTCGCCACCTAAAACTTTATCCTTTCCCAGAAGGGGACCAACTCTGCTCATCTCCAAACCCTCGGATCTTAAGACTCCTCTCAAGATGCTCCCCATGTTAGAGATCGTGAGCATTGGAAAGAAATGGTCTGGAAAGCTGACTGGAATAAAAGCCATCAATTCTAGACCCACCTCTGTCCGTGGCCACACGAGACCGGATCATTTCTGTCCCATGAACCTTATTTTCTTCGTCCGACCAGCAGGCATAATGAGTCTTGCCTTCCCATCCCATATGGCCATTATGAGGTTCAAACGAGATGGTGATATAATAAACAAGTGATAATTGCAAAGCTTTGGCGTGATTGTTAATAATAATTTACGAACTAGCAAATTTCTGTTCCAATTTCATTCAAAATAACATTTGTTGAATAATCTTCTTGTCTCAGTGCCCTCAATTGCATCTCACTATACATAAAGAATGGCTTTCTCCCCGAGCCACATGAGCAAAACCATTTTTAGAACTTCATGTATTCTTTGGTTAGAAAGTGGCTGCGAAAGTTGACCGTGTGATTGGCCAATCAGGTGGGAGCTCCCAACAAGGGCATTTTCTAACCAAAAGCCCAATGTATTTCTGTAATAAAATGACCAATTTTACAAGTCCCAGGCATGGCTTTAAAAATGGTTGCATTAGGATCAAAAGCCTCAGTGCCACCTGGGACCAATAAGTGGCCTGTTTTCCTTCAGAAACATCACCTCCTTTAGCCCCAGTCCTACAGTGCTGGCTTAGTGGAAATTAAGATGCATGAAAAACACGAGGCAAACCCTAAGAGCTTGTAGAAGAATTATTCTAGATAAAATTCAATATCACGGGTAAGTAATTTTCTCCCAGGCTTGTCACAGAAGGGAGACAAGGTTGCACCTACAACCGGCGCGCCTTCCACCGGCAACACATGCCCAAAGCGGGCTTGGAAAGTTCGGCAGCCAAATCTACGAAAAGTGGCTTGCAGCTGTGTCCTGGCTGACTACCACTGGATTTGTTTGTTGAGAGTCCTGCCCCCCGTCCCGCCATTGATACCGCTGGGGACGTGCGTTTCAAGCAATGTTTATTTCAGCAAGCGTATCACTGCCACCACTTAGGGAAAACTTCCTGAATGACAGAATGTCATGAAACTGCCACATCAAGACTTCCAGGGGGTGGAACCCATCTTCCGGCACTTTCTTCAGGTAGACTGGGCTGGGCTATTCAGTGGGCCATAAAAGAAATGAGAAAACCTGGGGCGCCTGGGTGGCTTAGTCATTTCAGAGTCCAGTTTTTCATTTCAGCTCAGATCACGCTCTCACAGTTCATAAGACTGAGCCCCGTGTCAGGCTCTGCACTGAGTGTATGGAGCCCGTTTGGGATTCTGTCTCTCCCCCTCTCTCTCTGCCCCTCCCCTGCTTATTCTCTCTCTCTCTCTCAAAATAAATATTAAAAAAAAAAAAAAAAAAAAAAGGAGGAGCGCCTGGGTGGCTCAGTCGGTTAAGCGGCCAACTTCAGCTCAGGTCACGATCTCGCGGTCCATGAGTTCGATGCCCTGCCTCGGGCTCTGGGCTGACGGCTCAGAGCCTGGAGCCTGTTTCGGATTCTGTGTCTCCCTCTCTCTCTGCCCCTCCCCCGTTCATGCTCTGTCTCTCTCTGTCTCAAAAACAAATAAACGTTAAAAAAAATTTTTTTTAAATAAAAAAAAAAAAAGGAATGAAAACTTAGACATCCAGCGGTGTTGACATCATAGCACAGCAATTAAATCACTGAAAAGTTCTATGCATTAGAACGTTCGATGAGGAGAGGGAGTGTAGGTGGCGGCTCTAGGCTGAGTGTGCTCGGAACATGGTGTGCCCGATGTGGAAGGATAAGCAGCAACACAAAGTGGTAGGTGACCCTTACGGAACTACTGCCTTGGTTGTCTGCCATATGCAATGAGTTTGTTTGGGATCCCAGGGAAAGACAAGAAATCTGCTGGCTTGTAAGCTGCATTAGGCAAGGACCACATCAGTCTGGGTACCTTATTTGTCCGTAGGGAGAAGCATAGAGCCGAATATCATTACGCGCTCAATACATGCTTTATAAATAAAAGAATAAACAAGCTATGGATGTTTGGGATGTTAGGGGAAGGCCTCCAGTGAGACGATGGAGTACATACAGGTGTTTAACCACTCCCTGCCAACTCCAGTCATCAAAAACTACCCCAGAAGGTAAACTTGCTTCTGGAAACTAAGAAGGGTGTCATTTCCTTACCAAACACTTCAAGGTCTCTTTCACATAGAGATTCCTAATCAGACCAGACTAATTGCACTTCTTGCGAGAAAGCATTGTGACCGGGAAGGAATCGGATAAGCCTTAATGTGTCCCCACTGACATTCCTCAGTTTGAAAGTCAAGGGTTCACCTTGGGGTAGAAATCATGACAGGCTGGCCCAGTAGGCTTCAAGGGCTCAGCCTCAGAAGCCTGAAGCACTCCCTGAAGGCTGCTGGGTTGGAAGACATCAACCCCCAGAAAATTCTCTCTCTGCCAAAAAAAAAAAAAAAAAAAAAAAAAAAAAAAAATTAAAAAATTTTCATGCTAATGAAGATTCAAGAGGACCCAGAATGCATAAAACTAAAACATCAATCACCAGTAACCAGCTAAGATAAGGAAAGAGTAGGGGGCATTTAAAACATAATTGCCACGTCACTTTGACAGAAGCAATACTTTGTGCAATAAACTCAATAATATAAGAATTCAAATTAGCGACACAGAATAAAAAACTTGAACAGTTCTACCAGACGCCAGAGGACAATCTTAAGCTAATTTGATTTAGTTTCTGCTATTGCAAACAAAAGATCCATAACAGAGTCACCTACAAAGCAACAACTATAACTGTGAATTTGTCTATTTCTCCTTTAGATCTGCCAACATTTTCCTTATATATTTTAAAGCTGTTATTAGGTGCCTTCAAATTAAGGATCATTAAGCGTTCTACTGAGTTGAAACTTCAGCATTAAAAAAAAAATGTGTTTTTTAAATCTCTAATATGTTTCACTTTTATTATGGGCCGAGTATTTTTGGCCCCTCAAAATTCAAATATTGAAGCTCTATCCTCCAGTGTGATGGGATTTGGAGATGGGCCTTGGGAGGTAATTAGGGTTAGATGAGGTCATGTGGGTGTAGCCTTCATGACTGAATTAGTGCCCTTATGATGAGAGAGCTTGCTGTCTGTCTTCAGGTACACTCACCAAGGAAAGGCCATGTGAGTATAGAGAGAGAAGGGCGCCATCTACAAGCCCAGAAGGGAGTCCTCGTCAGGAAATGACCATGATCATCAGACTTCCAACCCCACAACTGTGAGAAAACGAACATCTGTTGTTCAAGCCGACCAGCCAGTAGTATTTTATTGTGTAGCCTGAGCAAAGACAATATACCTTGTCTGATACTAATATAGTCTAATCTTACCTCTTCTTGGTTAGTTTTTTTGTTTTGTTTTTTTTTTCATCCTTTCAGTTCTAATCCATCTGTGTCCTTATATTTAAAATGTATCTCTAGTAAATAGCACATCACTGTTTTTTTTTTGTTTTTTCAATGTTTATTTATTTTTGGGACAGAGAGAGACAGAGCATGAACGGGGGAGGGGCAGAGAGAGAGGGAGACACAGAATCGGAAACAGGCTCCAGGCTCCGAGCCATCAGCCCAGAGCCTGACGTGGGGCTCGAACTCATGGACCGCGAGATCGTGACCTGGCTGAAGTCGGACGCTTAACTGACTGCGCCACCCAGGCGCCCCAATCACTGTTTTTATTTAAAGCCAACCTTCCATTTTTTATCTTTT
This sequence comes from Herpailurus yagouaroundi, assembly GCF_014898765.1. Classification (NCBI taxonomy): domain Eukaryota; kingdom Metazoa; phylum Chordata; class Mammalia; order Carnivora; family Felidae; genus Herpailurus; species Herpailurus yagouaroundi. The sequence goes on from NW_024412404.1 coordinate 54,785,690, forward strand.
GGTTGGACTGTTTAGTTCATTTACATCAAATGTGGGTACAGATATGTGACATTTCCATTGTTGTTCCTTCCTCCCTCCTTTCCTGGTTTCTTTTAGATCAACAAGGTTTATGTTATTACTCTTATTCTTATGATGGTATCTTCCCTCTGTTAGCATCTTATTTTCTTATTTATTTTCTTATGGAAATTTTCGAACATAAAGAGAAACTGAATTATATAGTGAACACACAAATGCCCATGACTTGGATTGAAAATTAACATTTTATTGTATTTGTTTTCTCAAAACTATCCATCTATCCATCCACTATTCACTCATCAACTCACTTTATTTTTTAAAGGACTTTTTTTTTCACTTTTTTTAACATTTATTTATTTATTTCTGAGAGACAGAAACAGAGCACGAACAGAGGAGGGGCAGAGAGAGAGGGAGACACAGAATCCAAAGCAGGCTCCAGGCTCTGAGCTGTCAGCACAGAGCCTGACGCAGGGCTCGAAATCACCAGCGGTGAGATCATGACCTGAGCCTAAGTCAGACACTTAACCAACTGAGCCACCCAGGAGCCCCTATTTTTAAAAGGATTTAAAATAAGTTGCAAACATCAATACACTTCACCCCTAATCACTTAAGAATGTACAAAATTACTAGAATTCAACATTTGTTTATAGTTTTTAGATAAAATGCGTATACAATGATATGAACATATCATAAATGTACCATTAAATGAGTTGTGAGGAAGGCATACCCCTGTATAACCCAAAGCCCTAACAAGAAAGCAAATATTATTATTAGAATGTTCTTTCAGGACTCCTACCCTTCTCAGTCAATCCCCACTTTCACCTCTGAAGAGAAAAACACTGTTCTCAGTTTGTTTCTACCATAGAATAGTTTTTGTCTCCTTTAGAATTTCATAGAAGTTGAATTATAAAATATATACTCTTTTGTATCAGGATTCTTTCACTCAACATAATGGTTTTGAGATTTAACTATGGTCTGATTTCTATGAGGAGTTTGTTACTTTTTCATTACTTAGTAGTATTTCATTGTATCACTATACCTTCTGATAGCTTTATGGTAATATATATATATATCTATCAGTACGTATATATGTGTATATATATATATATACACACACACCCCATATATATGCCATATATTATATACCATATATGCCATTATATACCATATATATATGCCATTAAATAAGCATTAATTTAAGACCATTTAATTAAATACGATTAACCATAAAATAATGGTACTATGTATTATATACTATGTACATGGTACTAAATATATTATGTAGTAGTATTATTTTACATTTTTTAATGTTTATTTATTTTTGAGAGAGTAAGAGACAGAACATGAACCAGGGGAGGGGCAGAGAGAGAGGGAGACACAGAATCTGAAGAAAACTCCAGGCTCTGAGCTGTCAGCACAGAGCCCGATGCGGGGCTCGAACTCACAGATCATGAGATTATGACCTAAGCCAAAGTCAGATGCTTAACAACTGAGCCACCCAGGTGCCCCTACAGTATTATTGTTTTAATGGTTACCCTAAACATTTAAAAAAGTTAATACATTTATCTTGAGATAATTATAGATTCAAATGTAGTTCTAAGAAATAATACAAAAAGATACATTTACCCTTTACACAGTTTACCCCAATGGTAACATCTTGCAAACCTATATTACCCTACAGTGAATGCAATAATCAGGGTATTTACAATGATAGAGTTGAGACACAAGATTTCCACCCTTACAAGGATGCCTCATATTACATTTTTATAGTCATATCCACTTATCCTTTGCCCCAACCTCCTCTTTAATCCCTAGCATTAATTTGTTGTCTGATTTCTTTCTATCTCTTCCTTCCCTCCTTCCTTCTTCCTTCCTTCCCTCCTTCCTTCCTTCCTTCCCTCATGCCTTCCTGCCTTCTTGCCTTTCTTACTTTTCTTACTTTCTTTCTTCTTTCCTTCTCTCTAGAGAGCATGTGAGCAGGGAAAGGGACAGAGGGGGAAAGAGAATCTTAAGCAGGCTCCACACTCAGTGTGAAGCACAACACAGGACTCAATCCCAGGAGTCATGAGATCATGATCTGAACTGAAATCAAGAATTGGATGCTCAACCGACTGAGCCACCCGGCGCCCCATTGTTCTGTAATGTCTATAAGTTTGTCATTGCAGAATGTTCTATAAATGCAATCATGCGCATGTCACCTCTCCGATACCGAACGCTGACACTAAGTATAATTATCTGAAGATTTGTACTGGTTGTTGCATCGATGACTCACTCATCTGTTTGTACTGCTGAGCAGGGGTCTGTAGTATGGGCTATTGCCATTTGTTTAACCGTCCCCCTGTTAAGGGACATCAGGGATGTTTCCAGAAATTATAAATAAAGCTATAAGCATTCCTGAACGGCTTTTTTTGTGAACATAGTTTTTTCTCTTATTTATCCTAGAACGCCCAAAGACTTGAGATTAACTCATTGAACCAGCTTGACTCACATGCCTTCCTTAGAACCAGTCGCAGGGGGAAGAGCACCAGGGGAAAAATGTAGGTGTGAGTTGGCTGAAAGTACGTCAGGAGTTTCACCTCGGGGTGGGAAGCTGGGGCTACCTTCCCTGGAACCACAGGGAACTCCAAACAGAAACATGGGCTGCCAGGAAGGTTGGAACCTAGAGAATTGACCAAGGCAATATCCCTCAGTGAGAATTCTATGCAGAGAGTAGTTCTCACTCCTGGTGAAGGCCTACCCTCAACTTAAGCCTTTCCCCCAAAATTCTGCATGTGAATTTTGAGATCAGATGGCCACCAATCCCCCTTTGTTCCACACCCCTCAGCACATACTACATGGCCCCGATCCTCGGTTCCCGTCCCGTAACTTGTGTTCAATGGTCCATCACGGTGAACCTGTTTCCTTCCCCTGTCTCTTCCTGTTTCTCTCTTTGTACAACTTTCTTCTTCTTCACTCTGCATGGTTACACGTTCTGTCTTCTGCAGGGGCAGAATATTCCAGAGGGCTGACAGTCTCTTCTTCATGAGCATCAAAGTAAATGTCACTCTTTATAATTTTGGAATATTAAAGAAATGAGGAGAAATGGACCACCACCATTAGAAACTCTCCCAAGTGCCTCGGCGCTGGGGAATAGTTCCAGTCCTTTTGGGGCAACAGCTCAAACTTGCCTTACTTCACCTTAGCCTCCACTCCTGCCTCCCACCAACCAGGTCCCTTCCATAACGGTAGCTGACATTTATGACGGCTTTACGATGGCTTACTGCACATCACGCACACTTCTGAGTGTTTCACATATATTAGCTCACATAACTCTCATGGCAGCCTGATTACTCCATTTTAAATATCAAGAAACTGAGGCTGTGCAAAAGTCAATGGCTGCTTAAGGCCACAGAGATAGCGAGCAGTAGAGTCAGCACTCGAATCCAGGCAATTGGCTCTAGGGTTCATGTTCTTCACCACTGTGCTGCCTCTTAACCAGTGTGCTGGCTTCTCCATCGTTCAGAATCGTCACAGCTTATCGCTCGCACTCAAATTTTTCCGGCTAGCCAGTAACTTCCCTCGGTACTATGATTAATTATAAAAGAAGGTAACAAAGGACAATAATTATACACTGCTTACTGTGCTCTAGGCTCCACGCTACGCATGTTAAATATAAAGTTGCTCGTGTTATACAACAATCGGTAACATGTTCAAGGTCACCAAGCTAGTTAGTAGGGAAGCCTGGGCTTGAACACCCAGGTCTCTTGATGTCTACAACCTTGGCCATTGGCCTGTACAAGGGTTGCAGTTTGGTACCCTGGTCAGGCTTAGGTCAAGGGGAACTCAGAGTTCCTCTCTCAGGAAGCCAAGACAGGGCTACTGGGGGCTCACCCTTTCCCAAAACGGACATGCCCAATGGCTGGTTTCTTTGAAGTCCAGTGTGTAGATGGCACCACTAAACTGGAAGATAGGCTCCATTCTGATCTGTGTAATAGAAGACCATGATAATCTGGCTTTATAGATGAAAGAAAACATCCACATTATATGCAGTAGGAAAAAGACATCATACATCACTCAGGGTGCAAACCAATGTGGCCCCACCAAGATGCCAAGCGAGGCGTCTTGAATTCAGATACAACATGGCCACCTCAGGACTATAGACAGAATCAAATGACACCCAAATTAAGGAAGTGGCGTGTTAAATGAGATAATTAGGTGGGAACCATTTGTGAACCCTGATGCTGCATGGGTGTTTCGGTGATAGGGATCATTGGGTGTCTCACCACTGGCATAACCTAACCCTTCTGATGGTAAACTCTTGACCCCTCTCACCCCATCACCTCCTCCCTGTTCCTCCCCAGTCTCCCTCATCTCAGGAGCAGCCCTACCATCTACCCAGGCCCTCCAGGCCCTCCATTCGAAAACAATGTCTCCTCTCTATCTGCTTTCTCAATCCAATACATGAGCAAACACAGTCAATTCTGCCGGCAAAATATATCTGGGACCCACCTACCTTATCTAGCCTCCATCCAAACAGCTCTGGCAGGAATATTCAACTTACTTTTTCCCTCGGGTCTCCTCTGGTCCCCTTCAAGCTCTTCTCCATGCTGCAGCCAGGATTGGAATATTAGCACTTAAATTTTATCTATCACCCACGTCCCATGCTTACCATGCTTCAAAGGCTTTGTAATGTATTTCAAGTTAAATCTACCCCCCTTACCAAGGCATACAGAGCCCCATACCATCTGGCCTCTGTCTCTGCCTCCCACCCAATCAGGGACCCCCTTCCCAGTCATGCCCACCTCTCAGTCTCAGGGCCTTCAACTCCGTTCTCTTTCATCCTTCAGTTCTCAGTTCAAACATCACCTCGTCAGAGAGGTGCCCACCCGGTTGCTAGGTAAAACACAGGACACCCAGTTAAATTTGAATATCAGATAAGTAACAAACACAACAGATTTTTCTCAGTATAAGTCAATCCCAAACATCGTGTAGGACATAATTATGCCAAGAATGTATTCATCATTTCTTTGAAATTAAGATTTAACTGGGCATCCTGCATTTTTATTTGCTCATCTGGCAAACCTAGCAACAACCTAAATAGTTACCCGTTTACCCATCACAATCTAATTTTTATTTTTTATTTGTTAAATGTTTTTTAATGTTTATTTATTATTTTGAGAGAGAGAGAGAGAGAGAGAGAGAGAGAGAGAGAGACAAAGTATGAGCAGGGGAGGGGCAGAGAAAGAGGGAGACACAGAATCTGAAGCAGGTTCCAGGCCCAACACCATTATTAATGCCATAGTATTTACTCTCAAATATTTTCCTTCTTTTTAAATTTTTTAAACGTTCATTTATTTTGAGAGAGAAAGAGAGAGAGACAGAGTGCAAGTGGGGCTGGGGCAGAGAGAGAGGAAGACACAGAAACAGAAGCAGGCTCCAGGCTCTGAGCTGTCAGCACAGAGCCTGCCGCGGGGCTCAAACTCACGGACCATGAGATCATGACCTGTGCCGAAGTCAGAGCTTAACCGACAGAGCCACCCAGGCGCCCCTGCCTGCCACGATTTTAAATTATGTGTTGTGCTTTTGCCTGTTAATGTCTGCGTCTCCACTCAGACTTAAGCTCCTCATGGGCAGGGCTGATGTTCCTTTTATTCATCAGTTTATACTCCATGATGATCATGGTGCCTAGCATATAATAGAAGCTCAATAAATATTCAATGAATGAATACATGGGTATTATTTTGGCTGAAGAATTAGTATCCTCCTTCTCTTTAAACTTCTTTGCAGGCAAAGAGGCAAGGTTTCACCTCATTGAAAATACACTTCACAGACCAAAGGAGTGGAGTATGTAATCATAATCCACTTAGTGCAGCAATTAGACTTTAATGTGACTAAATTCAGCCCACGGTGCATTGCAGAGACTACTAGGTGTTGAGTAAAGTTAATGCGATTTTGACACCTTTCCAAATGGTGAAACCACTGGGAAAAATAAAATCCGAGGGAAGCAATGATACAGAGATGCGTAAGGGGAAATCCACAAGAGCCAAAAGTTCAGGTCAGAAGTTCAGAAGGAAAGAAAAGTAAAGACTGATGCCGGTAAGACAGAAAACACAGAGTAATCCCAGGCAAGGGGGAGATCAGGAAGAAGCTTAAAACACACCGAAGCCAAAGCAAAGGTTACAGAGGAACTTTGCAAAAGCAAAAGGTCACAAGAAAAGCAAAAGTCAAATAAATAATGAAAACTGCGCTGGAGTCCTGAAAAACGTAACTTGTCGCACCGGAAGGCAGGGCTGGCAAACAAGGATGCGAAAGCATAGAAAAGGTAATCTAGGCGAAGAGTTTGCTTTCGGAATTGGATTTGCTTGCTTATTTTTAAAGGGAAGGTGAGTGCAGACGTTCAGTTTGCCACGAGTGGCTGGTGTCCGTTTGCCTACCCACAGATGAAAATAAAGAAAGCTCCTTAAATCCCTGGCCTATTTTGCGATAGCTTTGAAGACAGGGCAAAAGACATGCCGCCATTGAATGAGGATGGCGTAGAATTGATGCATCAAATGCCTGGAGATTTGTTGTTGAAATGTTCTTATCATTCTCTGATGGATGCGGGGCTGTGTCTCTGCTCTGGAGTTGGAGTCCCTGACATCCACACGGGGGTCTAGCGTTTCCTGTGCACCTGACAATGTGGCTTACCTTGCCCTAACTCCCTCATGAAGGTCAGACAATCAAACATTTTCACTGCCCTGGATGAGGTCTTTGAGGTCCCTGGTTTCACTGAAAAGCGGCCAAAGTCATTGCTTTGTGGTGCTATCCAGTCTCTTGCCTTGGGAGCGATTTTTCCAAATGGGGTATTTCCTAGGAATGTGTGGGGTGAAGTCAAACCCTAGTGTCAGTTCAAACCACACCCTTTCCCCCCTCTCCTCAGTGGGAATACTCAGTTGAGACCTAGCTACAATGGTAGATCAAGAATGACGTTGAGGGGCGCCTGGGTGGCTCAGCCAGTGAAGCATCCGACTCTTGGTTTCAGCTCAGGTCAAGGTTTCATGATCCATGAGTTCAGGCCCTGTGTCGGGCTCTATGCTGACAGCATGGAGCCTGCTTGGAATCTCTCCCTCCCTCCCTCTCTCTCTCTCTCTCTCTCTCTCTCTCTGCCCCTCCCCCCATTCACTGTCTCTGTCTTTCCCAAAATAAATAAATCAACTTTAAAACAAAAAAAAAAAAAAGAAAAATGATTTTCGGTAACAAGTGCAGTTATCAGGGCAACTTAGGGATCAAAGGAGTGTGTGTTCACCTCCACTCCAAAGGGCTGCCTTTTTGAGTCTCCACCAAATATCACAAATCTCCCTTAGCCCCACCCAAAGCGTTGAATAAAAAGATTTATCGAACTCTCTTCTGCCTCGGGGCCTTTGCACATGCTGCTGCATTTGCCCCTCCCCCATCACTGGACCGAGGCTTCCTATCTTCAGGACTCCACGTAGAGGTCACCACCTCAGGGAAGCCCTTCCAGATTCCTGGGCTGAAGCAGATTCCCTGACTTTCCTGACTCGCAGAGGTCCAGTCTTCTCCTTCTCAAACTTAACACTTGCAATCATGTGCCACGTTGTCTGTGTCCTCGATGTTAACCTCCGAGTCCCCTGACCTGGAAATCCCATGAGATTTCAAGGACCTTGTCCTCATCTTCGCCAGCATATTCTCAGAACCCAACGGTATGCCTGGCGCACAGGGCGAAGCTGATACACGTTACCCTATTTCTTGATTTGTCTAAATCTTAACAAATAAAAACAGGACGTTAGAGATCGCTACAGTCCTGTTGCCTGACGCATTCATGAGAAACAAACTGGATTGCTTCGCGTATTCTTTTCAATATGGAGTCCTACCCACACACTATCGTTCCATGCGTAGCCCCTTCATGCATATTTTTGATTACATTATTTATTTACTCCCCATGCCCTGCTCCCATCACCCACCCACACCACATGCAACCATACCAATCGGCTGGTGTCCTTTGCTTGTATGTGGTCTTGTAAAATGCAGACTGTTGCTCTGCACACAAGTATTGTTGATTTACATAAATAGTTCTGTCGTATAGATCTTATGCTGTGTCTTGCTTGCTTTTTTTTTTTTGGTCAGGACTACGTCTTTCAAGTCAATTCGTCTTGCTGTGTCGGTCGATAACTGTTCCGTGACTTCCAGTTACCGCACAGCATCTATGACACGTCCCACCGTATCTGACCGGCCCACACTCTTCGAGTGGCTTCCAGGGTCCCCTGTAAGAAATAATACTGCAATAAACCATCCTCTACCGGTCCTGTAGGAACCTGAACGAGCTTCTGCTTGGGATGCGCTTTGCAAGGCAGAATTGCTGAATGGTCAAGTATGTGGGTTTACCCACACGGCACCGCTAGCAGGGTGGGAATATGCTTGTATTCCTGCGTCCCCAACAATTTCCTTATTCCCAGCCTGATGGAAGGTGATACTTCATTGCTCTATGGATCCAAAGAGTCCTTCTAGAAGAGACCCAGTCGTGGGGCGCCTGGGCGGCGCAGTCGGTTAAGCGTCCGACTTCAGCCAGGTCACGATCTCACGGTCCGTGAGTTCGAGCCCCGCGTCGGGCTCTGGGCTGATGGCTCGGAGCCTGGAGCCTATTTCCGATTCTGTGTCTCCCTCTCTCTCTGCCCCTCCCCCGTTCATGCTCTGTCTCTCTCTGTCCCAAAAATAAATAAAAAACGTTGAAAAAAAAAATTTTTAGAAGAGACCCAGTCATTTTTTTTCCTTTTTTTTTGGAAAGCGCAAAAGACTTGAAACGCTCTTCGTGTTTATCCTCAGACCCGGAAGGGGAGAGTGATCCTCCTGACTTGACGTCGATTCAGTTCTGCACCAAAACCTCTTATCCCTCATAAATTCTAACTTCCACCTACTGGCAAGAAGGAAGGGATAAAGACCGCTTTCCTTAGCGTTGTATCCTTCCATTTAATCAACTCAGTATGCTATCGCTAGCACAGACTCCTCGGGTGAGAATAATAACACCGACTTCCTACCACGATGATTTGTCAATTAAACAAAACAAAACAAAACAAAACAAAACAAGGATTGTTCCATAAATAGACTCTAAAGCAAACCTTAAATGGCTTTTAGGAAAAGTCACAGCCCCAATTTGAGATGAAATCACTCTGGACACAGAGAAGTCCCTCTGCTTTGGTAACAGAATACTGTACCATGATGATCTGGTCCAAAGTCTTGACGAATGGTGCCTTGTCATTACAGAAATTGTGTTCTTCCTTGTCTTTTCGCATCATGTAATCCCCCAATACTTGGGTGCTGAAGAAATTCTTTCCCTAAAGCGGCAGGAGTGATCACCACGACTGATAAGTAAATTTGTCAGCCTTAGCGTACCAGAATAGCCTCCATCAGCCTAGCGGAGACTTGCCTAGGGGCTGGAAGGATGCTGCGGAGAGGGGCTGGTGGGTGCACGCCGTGTTTTGTTTTCCATTCTGACATCGAGAGAATATTATAAGTAATTTAATGTTTGCTAAAATATCGAAAATCCTTTTAATTGAATAAATTCACTGAAAAGCTTCATAGATTTAAATGGTCTTACGAGTCATTTACTAGAAAAGATTGATTTCTTTAAGAGGATCCAGCTGTAACTTGCCTTGAGCATTGTACGAATTCTTCAGGGGGGACGGATGGCTTTTTTTTTTTCTTGTCAGTCTAGTTGAAAATGATACTCCATAGTTCTATTTATCAGTGGGGAAAACTTGTTTAAACACATTCAGAATGCTGCTCCTGTTTTTCTTGAATCTAATCTTTCTGTTTCCCTTGTTAAGAAGGTTTAAATATAAACACGATCAAATTTGTTCTGTGTGAGCTGTTAAAACCCAACAGTAATACAAAGAGGACCAAAATAGCTCCACCATAATTCACATTAGAAACGCAATGCTATTTATTTTTAGGGCAGAATGATAACACCCAAAGAGATCAAAAGGAGAGTGAGGGAGAGAACGCTGTTCGCAATTATAATTAATCAACCTGAATTTCATAATCCCAGACTACAGGTTGCTCAGGACAGGGGCCACGTCTTAACCTTCCTCATAGACTCAGTTCCTGGAAACGAACCTGGTTCCCCATAGGTAAGTGTTGATTGATTCATTGGAGTTGCAGGGACCGCGATAAATAACACCCCTTTCTTCCCAACCTGAGACACACGGGGGAATTGGACAAGCGGAGACGAAAGTATCAGCTTCGTTAGAGATAAAACTAAGGCGTCGTGCATTCAGAATGGGCTCCTTAATCCTTCGTTCTGCAGTAGATAGAATGGGCCACTCAGTCACAGTCAGCTCTGGCCAACTAGAGGTTCCTCTACAGGTGGGGGGCCCGCCCCATGGGCTACTATGTGACTGAGCCACCCTAAGAATGCATATGCCTCCTGGGGACAGCCTGCCTCTGAGTCAAAGATGCTCACCTCCCTTCCCACACCCACCAGTCTGGTAAGCCGGCCCCGCTCCTAGCCCAGAGAAGCTGGAAGCGTTCCAAATGCCTTTCCCTTCTGGAAGCAGAGTGGGAAGTGCTGCCTCTTTCGTAAAATGGGGGGAGGGAGGGGTTTTAAAAGGATATGTTTTATTATTCTATATGGGCTTCACTATGGCTAGAATTCTCAAGCCCACTCTTACTGTGGGAACCGGAGTAGAACTATTGGCAAATACGGGCACCCCCCCCCCCCCCGCTTTTCCAAAGTTCACCTTTTGCCACTTTGCTCTTTGGAAAGAACCGCATGAGTACCTGTTTTCGCTCAGTGCAAGAAATCCAAAAAGGATTTCCGTTTTGGAAAAAAAATAAAAAGGGGGGGCGGTTATGGAGAAAGCAAAAACAGCGTTCAGCACTGTTTTTGCACGGAGCCCCTGTTCAGGCACCAAGCACCAGGGCAGCAGGAGTGGCCTTGCCCAGCTCCTTCCCTGGGAATGACATCAAGCCCTCGGCTCGGAACTCTGTCTATGACCACCTGTGCTTTGTCTCGATTTGTTTTGCTCATCTGTTAACATGATGCATCCTAAGATATCAGAAAAGCCCAAGATGGGTTATTCTTCAGGTCTGGAAAGACTCAAAAAAGATTTTTTTTCATATCAGTTCATCGTAATTGATTCTTCACTTTGTGCCTTTTTGGTTTATGAAAGTTTTCGTAGGAGCACTCTACTTTCGAATAGCGGGGGAAACCTGTATTCCTCCAACCAACTTTAAAATTTACATCCTTGCTTAGATCCACATTTTAGATCTGCCTTCTATTTGGATTAAAGTATGTTGTTGTCGAAGGAGTGACTCGATCACACTTTCATTTCAACATTTATCTTTTCCTTCTGTCCTCTGACATGATTTGGTATATACTCTTTTTGTAATTTGATGCTGGGGAAACTCACTAATTCTAAGCTCAGGCAACTATTTGAATCAGGACACTGTTCTTTAATGACCTTAATTGGCTGGGAAGAGAAATCCTTGTTATAGTGCTTTCTATTCTGTTTTGGGTTTTAGAATTTCCGGATGTGTGACAAATATTAAACAAACGATCACTTTGATTTGGAGTTTCAGGCTCAGATCAAAGTTACCATCATCAAACACTTGGGGAGAGGTGATGAAACCAGGCACAGCTCGGTGGTGTAGAATGTAGACACACAGGCACGGGCATCCAGGGATGTTTGCAGAGGGGCTCCTCTGGGATTCAGATCAAGGAGGACGATACCTGGGTGTTGATGCACAGCCGTGCCTCCCCCCACGCTCCCGTCTTGGAGCGTCACACGGTTCGTTTTATATTAGCCTCACCCTGGGTTCTGATCAGGTTTGGCTGTTCAAAACCGAGCTACCAGAATCATGAAAAGCACAACGGCCCCTCAGTGTTCAAAAGGCACTTTCTAGAATCTATACAGGGGAAGGACGTAAAACCCCAAAACCACCGTATTGCATAGTCATGGAGCTTTAGGGCTGGAGGAGGCTGTGCAGGTCATGAAACCCACCAGCCCCTCCAACCCCCTTCCTCGGTTTACAGCAAAGGGGAAACAGACACAAACCAGTTTGGTAACTTGAACAAAATTGCAAAGCTCGTCACTGACTAGGTCAGGGCCAGATACTCACGTTTTCAGATTCTCCGGCTTTACTAGTCTCTGTTTCTCAAACGTTGCAAACTTTAAGGAAGAATACCCAAGAGTCAGGAGAAGAAGTGCCAATGCCACCAGGCTACCTGTATTTTGTGTATGGTGCTAACTCGGTGAAGTACTTAACGAAGGCTGCATCTACGTTGCAGAGAGTATGTTCCAGCCTGCGGTGTGACTGTCCCTTGGTACCCACACTTTTCCATTTCTCGTCTCCATAGATTTTACACTCCAGTCGCTGTACTAATGGGTCCAACGCATTGGACGGATCGCAGCTCAAACCTGGGAAAGCCAGAAAAGAACTTACCCACGAGTTGCTTCCTGACGTAGGTGTATGAAAATCATTAAATTGGCCTCAACTGTTTTAAGATTTATTTGCTTTTGGCGTTATTTGGGAGGTCTTGGGGATTCCAGGAGAATGATAGGAAAGGTTTGGGGCATTAAATTTCAAAGGGCGAGACTGAAAAGGTCAAACAAGGGTGAGGAGGGGCGACAGGGCCCCCAGGAAGGAAGAGACGGACGGCACGTTTCTCGCCACGCAGGCTACTGACAAGTGGTAACACCCCCCCCAGACATGCCCCAGCTCCAGAAAACAGATGCTGATGATTGAAAACACCTACCGGGGCACCCATGTTTGGAACCTGGGTCTGGAAAGGCATGGGGCCCGTCTCCGCCGGGGCCTTCCTGGTTTTGGAAAAGGCCAACAGCAATTTACATCATGACTATGAACGGGGCACCTGGGGAAGCCCCAGCCCCAGCCCTGGGGCAGGGAGGGCAGGAAAGGCCAGTGATGCTGACAAGAAATTCATGACAGCCCCAGAGGGGAAAGAGGAAAGAAAAAAAAAAAAACCCACCCAAAGAGGCCCAGGAAGGAAGGCTTTGCCAGGTGGCAACACTTCAGTTTAATTAGACAAAGGCTTCAGGGGTGCGGGTGGGGGGTGAGGTCTGAAAGCAGAGACACCTGGGGAGCGAGAGGAAAAGGGGGGTCGGGGCAAAGGTTGAGAAAAACAAGCCACCTGGGACCCTGATGGAAACACTCCCCGGCGGCGGGAGAAGGTGTAAGGAGGCCGGTCAAGGAGGCTGCCCGGGGGTCAGCCTGCTGCTCGTCAAAAGAGGTCAAATGAACCAGGACGAAGTGAAAACACTGATAGGAACCTTTACCAAGAGAACGTCCTCCCCCGTGGGAAATAGCGGTAACTGTCAAATCCGGAGGGATGGCAGAAAGTAAAGAATCTAAGCTAAAAAAAAAAAATCTTTCTTCTTCTTTTTCATTATTTTCTGCTTATGCTATCTGATACCCCTAAAATTAGATACTATTATTACTATTGAATACTGAGCGATACGACTAAACTTTTAATTTTAGTACTCTTTAACTACCATCATATTACTGGGTTTTGCTGTAGGTATTTCTCTACGAACGGTGTGATTTTATGAGTCGAATCGGATTTCCCCCCCCCCTCCATTTTTTTCATTTGAACGTTTCAAACTTCCTTAAAAGAGTTACAAGAAAGATACACTCTGCACCCATATAGCTTTCGTCTCAATTTATAAATTGTTGCCATTTTGCTACATTTGCTTTAGTTTTCTGGCTGTGTGCTTTTTCCTGAGCCCGTTTTGAAGTAAATGGCAAACACCAAAATGTTTCCATCCCAAATACTTTAATAGCCCCTTACCTAATAAGAAGGCCATTCTATTACTTAACCATCAACATACCTGAGAAAATTAACATCAATTTGGCTTAATAATAGTTCATATTCACTTTTCTCAAATGTTCCCCAAATATATATATTTTTTGCCTTTTTTTTCCTAATCCAGACCCAATATCTGTGCAATAGATTTGGTCATGTCTCACGAAACTATTTTAACCTGAAGCAACACTTTTTTGTTTATTGTTTTTCATGACATTTAGGATTTCAAAGATAACTGCTTAGAATGTACTACTCTGGATTTATCTGATTATTTTCTCATCATTAGATTAAGATTAAATACCTTTGGCAAGAACACTCCATAGGAGATAGCTGTTTTTCCCAGAAGGAAAGCACGTCTGAACTACATCTCACCTATATAACAGCAAACTTTCTCATCAGAGAGGCATTAAGCCTGATCATTTGTTTACAGTTTACTTTGATGTCACGGTTCCTCCCGTAAAAGATTTACAACAAATGTCTTGGTCACAAACCGGATCCTTAAATAGTTATTAAGCACGCAGATATGTACTGAACTCTGAATTTGGTGCTAAGATTCCAGGCAAAAAAAAAAAAAAAAAAAAAAAAAAGCAATCCGGTAAAGAAACTGAATTCTAGAACTTCGCCATCCAACTCCTACAGAAAATTTAAAGAGAAATTCCTAGACTGATATCTGCCGGAAGTCTATGGTAAGAAACATGACGGGCAGCGCCTTCCCTGTGGCTCCCCAGCGGAGGCAGCATCAGCCCTCATGGGGAGCCTGGGTCACAGGGATTCTGTGCTCTAAGGGGAAGGGCCCCATGTGTTGTGGATACCAGATGTGAGAGTAGGGAAAGCTGACAGTTTTGAAAATGGAAGAGCCTGACTCCTGTTCTTGGCCAGATGGAGAACCACTCACCTCAGCAGGGCAGTGGTTTACTTGAGCCTCTCCGCATGATATGTTCCAAATACAGACACCCCAAATTCTATAGAGTGGCTGAAGTCTATAATCAGATAATGGTGAAATATTCCTGAAATTGATCAAAAGATGTATCTTATTTCTGAAATTGCCACCTGGATATGATGAAAAATTAACACAGACCAAAAGACATTACGAAAAGTTAATCTGTCTCCGTATGCAAATACCCAGTCCTATTCTTCATAAATGACCACCATCTCATATATTCCTTGAGGAATGTTCCTGCAAACACACATACCCATACATATTTTAATAGGAAAATTACTGGGAGCTCTTCTGTTGCCTACTTTTCTGTTGCCTCTCCCTTTACCCCTAACAATGTGCCTTGAATATTTTGGCATATCAGCTTGTGTACAGATTTCCTGCTTTTTGCTTGCTGCCTAGTACTCCATGAGATACCAAAAATGTTTGGCTGGTGGCTGATTTTCCGGTTTTTTGTGATCATCAACAGTGCTGCCAGTCAGCATTCCGGCAAGCGCTTGTTTGTATATGTTCCAGAACATTTGTAAGATAAATTCCTAGAAAAAAGTTAACTGGATCAAAAAAGTTATGTATTGAAGATATTAACAGATATTGTGAAACTGTCCTCCTGAAGAGCTCGTCTCAAGTTTTGCTGCAAATGACCTCTCCTGGAAAGCTTGTGCATTAACACCGCCAAGTAATCTGCTAGGTGAAATATGGCACCGTCTTTGTTTTTTCTAATTTGCAGATGTTTATAAGGATGTTTGGGTTTCTTCTTCTGCCTGTTTGTCTTCTGAATATTTTCCTAATGGTTTACCTTTATCTTACAGGTATGCAGCGGCTCTTTATATAATAGAAAAGTTAGACCTTTTTGTCATGTGTGAGGCAATCTTTCCCCATTTTACCATTTGCCCTTTGACTTTACTGACGGTATTTTGTTGTTGTTCAAATGTTTTAAAAGGTTTACGTAGTCAAATATATCTATCTTTTCCTTTATAGAATTCAGGCTTTGTGATTTGAAAGAAAGACCTTCTCTGCTCTGACATTGTTAAGAAACAAAACAAAACAGAACAAAAGCTTCCACACTTTTTTGGTACTTTTCACTATCTGTGTTTAAATATTTAAACTATATAGAATTTATTTTGGTATACAAAGTGAGGTTTGGATTTGAATTTGTATTTTTTCCAGATGGGGCCCAGTTGCCATAAGTCTATTTATTGATTGGCTCATCTTTTTCCCATTGCTTTGATGCTTGGTTTTCATCTTTCGAAGGTAATTACTCTCAATAAAAAGGCTAAATCAGACATCATTAGATCCTGAGTATGAAAATTTTTCAGTTAGTTTATTCAGTCTAGAAGCTACTGAAAAGAATTTCTTTTATATACAACTCTTAACCCATTGGGCAGTTTGGGACTTACTTTTTCTGCAAAGCAAAGAAATCATGTGTCATAAATGTTGGTGAAGTTTTCCTAAATAAAACAGACTTTCTTCATCTTTCATTTCTAAACGATATGCTTGCAGTTCCAAGTGGAGAATGATAATGAGTTTTCTGCAAGGCAGAAAAGGATAGCAATAGTCCATTTACATCATTACTTCTAATTATTTGAGAATTGTCTGTATACTGGAGACAATTTAGTCTTTCTTTCTTTCTTTCTTTCTTTCTTTCTTTCTTTCTTTCTTTCTTTCTTTCTAATCTGCTTTGGAAACATCTCCCAGGTTTCGACTACATTTTTTCAAAATTAAACTTCATGAATTAACTAAGAGACTCATGGAAGCATTGCATATGAGCTCATCATTACTTCCTTGTGATACTGGATACATCTATCATTAACTATTGTCTCAACTTGGTATCATCAGATGACATAAATTTCTACCGTCATAAAAAGATAACACCTAATTGGTTATGGAGTAGACCCTAAAAGACTCAAAAATGTCCTTTAAAAATGGGGTGGGGGGGGCGCCTGTGTGGCTCAGTCAGTTGAGTGTCCGACTTCGGCTCAGGTCGTGATCTCACAGTTCATGAGTTCGAGCCCTGCGTCGGGCTCTGTGCTGACAGCTCGGAGCCTGGCGCCCGCTTCAGATTCTGTGTCTCCCTCTCTTTCTGCCCCTCCCAGCTTACACTCTGTCCCTCTCTTTCAAAAATAAATAAATGTTAAAAAAAATTTTTTTTTAAATGGGATGGGATGAGGGAGCAGGGACTTCCTGAACCCTTGGTAGACATCACTGATTGATTACAGCACTATTTGTCCATCGTGTTCAACTCTGTGTCATTTGTGTTTAGAACAGTGCTTTGCACAGAGCAGGTGTTTAATTCGTTGAGTGGAAGGAAGGAGGATAGGTGGACATAAGTTCCGATCAATGGATGATGGGAGAGCCCAGATGAGGCTTTACCAATGTCCATGACCAATTAACACTCGAGGGGAAACCTATTTACCATGCTGCACTGAGGTTTTACTCTGGACTCATTTTTCCTGACTGTTCAATGAAAGACGTGTACATTCAACAAAACACTTGAGTCAGAAAAGCCTATCTTGCTTAGTGTCCTCAGCAAGATGCTTTATTTATTTTTTGCATCATGATACAATTAAGTAAACTGTTTTTATATCTAGAATTTCCATAAGACGCCTGAACAAAAGTGGACCCATGTACTCTCTGTTTCAATTAGGGACCACTCAAGGTTTCTTTCTTTCTCATTAATTACAAATATAAGCCATATTAGGATGGGAGCTCCTCCCTTCATCAAGGACAATGGAAAGTGTTTTTATAATAACCATGGTTGCAATATTTTAAAGTGCAGATAATTAAAATCTCAGCATGCTACCACATACAACAAAAAAAGTAAAACCTTACATCCTATTTCAAAGAACCAGCTACTGAGCCCCACCCTCCCCTCCCTTCTCTAACAGGCATCCAGGAAGGACCTGGAACGTGATGTGTGACCTGTAAGTGGTGGGAAAGCAAAGGTGAGCAGCTATTTCGTTCTGTTCAGCTTGCATACAGATGAGCAGGGCACGTAGACAAGGAAACAAGAATCTACAATAAGATATGGCAAACCCTCGCTAAAATGGTGAATGAAGGAGTTGATTAAGCCCGCTTATTAAATTTTGACAGGCTGCCTATAATTGGAGATGAATTTATTTCTGCGTCCTGCCCGTTTCCCCAGGCAATGCATTGCTACCTGTTGTTTCTCCTCTAGACCCAACGCCCACTACCTGTAAAAAACCCTTATGTTCGTCCATTTCAAAGTGTGTGTGTGTGTGTGGGGGGCTCTCTTATAAGATAAAATCACTATTTATAATAGATATTCGTAACGACTGTATGAGTCTTGGTTAAAAAACCTTGCTCACTCATTCAGCAATCATTTATCGAGTCCCAACTATATAGCGGGCATGGTGCTAGTTATCCATCAGTGCTACGGTGTCATCCGAGACTCAGCTCTTTGCCAGGAATTCTTTGTGTCTTTTGGGGATATTAAAAAAATATATAACTACTAGACTCAAAAGAAGGACAAATTAATGTGTAGGGTGGGGGTTTGCTGGAGGTTGGCAGAGATCAGACGGGGCAATTTGTATGGAGGGAAGTCAGTGCGATCGGAAGAAATGTATTCCTACGATGGAAATGTATTCATGGTAACTCATTTCACAAAACAGGTGGTTTATAAACATACACACGATTCAAATGATGAAAGTAAATGAGTCAGGAGAAAGAAATAGCATCTACAAATCATAAAAGTAGGAGTAAATTTATCTTTGAGCAATGCAGACCAAGGGGCACCTGAGCGGCTCTGAGAGTAGGTTAAGCTCTGACTCGATCTCAGCTCGGATCTTGATCTCAGGGTCATGAGTTCGGGCCCTGCACTGGAGGTGAAGCCTACTTAAAAAAACAAAACACAAAAATGCATACTAAGATTTGTTTAGTTACTAGGGAATGCCAAACACTAGTGATTGCCAGACTGAAAAATAACTTAGGTGGAATCTGTTCAACTCAATGATTCACTACGCAAATAGGAAGAACTCAGTGCACAGAGAATTAAAAGGCATTTATAAAGTGATTGGCCAGTTTGTGGGAATCCGCAGATAAGAAAGTCCCAACCTACTTTAGGTGGATAATAATATATGCCTAGCGAGTCTGTAATAATGTTGAAAGAGTAAGGATCAGACAAAAGGTTGAAATAATGTTAATATCCCATAATAGTGAAATATTTGCAATAGCAAAATCAGAAATTAAGGTGTGGTACATTGCTGTGGTTTTTTTTTTAATGTGTATTTATTTATTTTTGAGAGAGAGAGTAGGGGACGTAACTAGGGGAGGGGCAGAGAGGGAGGGAGAGACAGAATCCCAAGCAGGTTCCAGGCTCTGAGCTGTCAGCACAGAGCCCGACACGGGGCTCGAACTCACCAACTGTGAGATCATGACCTGAGCTGAAGTCGGACGCTTAACCGACTGAGCCACCCAGGTGCCCCTTAATCTGGCTTCTGACAGGAGATCCGCTTTGGGAGTTTGCAGGACACCCATGAGTGAGGTCACTCCTGTCGCTGTGAGACCAGCAAGTAAGAGGCACTAAAAATAGGTTGAATTCCAAGGGAGCCTGGTTTAGGCATCAAAACACAAGAGTTGAAAGCCGTTGGAGAAGGCCCCACTGAAGAATGAATACCAGGATTAAGATTTATAATCAGTGAAACATTCCCTAAGTCTGGTGGGAACTAAGTTTTGTCCCATGGATACACCATTCTGGTACATTCTTAGAGGTGGCATCATGATAGGTGTCTAGGCCACAGCTCCTCAAGTGGTGCGACCCCGAAGTAACAACAAGCCTCCCAGGAATGGACAAGTCTCCCTGGAATCTCTCGTGACTAAAATAACATGCGGGTCATGGAAGAATCCGGGTGCCTCCACGCAGCTGAGTGACTTAGGAAACCTCCGTTTTCAGTCCTTCACACGGGGTCCCTTGCTCTGGGGGACCCACCCATGGAACCAACCTGCCCCAGTCCTCCATCAATTCGGAGAAAAGAAATAAACAAATGGCCTCAACTCCGAAGGGATTAAAGACCTAGGATTCCATAATAGAGTCACCGCAGCCAGCTCTGCGTTTCTAAGACTACCAAATTAAACCCGATGCTCCCCGCAAGCCCTTCCTCCAAGGATGACCCCGAGACACCCAAGCCGTCCCTGTCACAGCCTCCCGACCTGGCCCGCTGCCCAACACGGTCCGCTGCCCATGGATCCCGTGAGGCTGTTACCATCTCTCTGCGAGCCCTCCTCTCACTTAACGAAGAGCTCATATAAGCACAGTTCCAATTAGTATGAATTCCAGTGTTTTCATTTAAAATCTATTCACTTAAAGTCAAAATGACATCTTAATGCCACTCAGCAGAGCAATTTGCCCAGAATAAGAAGTGAGCTGCTTTTTTGGAAAGACTTACTGCTAGATTTCAGTCCACATTTTTTTTTTTTTAATTAAAATACATGGATTGTCTTCACAAACTCTTCCTGAATATTTCATGTGTTTTGTGCTTTACTTGCTGTACATATCTTCACAGCATGCATATTATTCAAATATTCCCAACAGATGGTCTCAAGTGCTACATATTATATAGCATTAAGTGAATAGCTTGGTAAACAAATGAGTCAAGGATTAAAATATTTTACAGCTTATAAATCATGAAAGATGTTCAATAACAGTACATTAATAAAAAAAAATCTTTAAATGTAAACATAAAAACATTTAATGCCGCTATTGGATCAGTCAACTGTTTATGACAAATGAATTACTTTTTTTTTTATTTAAAAAAATTTTTTTTAATGTTTTATTTATTTTTGAGACAGAGAGAGAGCATGAGCAGGGGAGGGGCAGAGAGAGAACGAGACACAGAATCCGAGGCACGCTCCAGGCTCCAACCTGTCAGCACAGAGCCCGACGCGGGGCTCGAACCCACGAACCAGGAGATCGTGACCTGAGCCGAAGTCGGACGCTTAACCGACGGAGCCACCCAGGCACCCTGGCAAATGAATTACTTCTTAAAAGAGGTGGTCGTCCCGTAGGGTCTCAGATTGTAACCTAAACTAATCTGAGGCTGGCAACCAGTTTACCTGCGGGCCTGGATCACTCTGGCCTGCACCCAACTTTGGTGGCTTCCTGTGCCATTTTCCTCTCATTAACCCCTCCTTCACAGCGAGGAAAGGAAAGGAAATAGGTAAGCCGATTTTGGTACTCTGTAGACTAACTCGAGCAGAATTTTGCTGAAAGAGGTTCAAGCTACAGGGTCACGGTGAGGATTCTGAACTGGCCGTGACTTTATGCCCTTGTGCTCTTAGTTCTCCTTCCACAACTCGCCAAGTTTGGCACTGAGGTCTCCACGGGGGGGAGCTCGCAAAAACTAAACCCCAACCCCAACAACTTTTGCCAGTGTTCAGATGTCTCTGAATCCATTTCACACTGTTAATGTGCTAGCCATTATTCCGCCAAGGGATAAAAGCCCATAGACTCTCCCTACATTAGATGCTCTCTCTCCTACCACCCTTATTTTAAATCATGTTGCTGGGGCGCCTGGGTGGCGCAGTCGGTTAAGCGTCCGACTTCAGCCAGGTCACGATCTCGCGGTCCGTGAGTTCGAGCCCCGCATCAGGCTCTGGGCTGATGGCTCAGAGCCTGGAGCCTGTTTCCGATTCTGTGTCTCCCTCTCTCTCTGCCCCTCCCCCGTTCATGCTCTGTCTCTCTCTGTCGCAAAAATAAATAAACGTTGAAAAAAAAAATTTAAATCATGTTGCTTAAATTTAATGCACGATGGCCTTTTCCTAATCACTTGGTGTTTCTCATAATTGATGCAGGATCTTACAAGACTTTTTAAATTTCATTCTCCATTTCCCTGGAAATGAGAGAATTCAACCCAGTTTTAATTGTGAAAATAATATATGCTTTCACAACTATTTGACAAAATGGTTCTAACCAGCAAAGTTATGAGGTGGCTGTTAAAGCCTCTGAGCTACAGTCATAAGCTGGCTTCATTTGTTCTGTTAAGGTTCGCTACCCAATTTCACACGGAGAGTCACAACTTTATTCTACCACATTCCGTATCCAGCAGAGAAAGATACTGCCTTCCTTAACCAAACGTAGAATAATCACCAAGTCAGAACAAAGGGAAGACATTCCGGCATTTTTACATGGAGGCCCATAGTCTCAATTCCAATCCAAAATCTCACCGCGCGAACCAAAACATCGTATCGATGAATCCATAGTATTCATTATGTGTCTCCTTTGCATAATGCACTGTGTTTACCTTAGGAGGATTCTACTCTATTAAGTTTCATCAATCTTGACGACTAAGTTTCTTTAATGTAAAGTAGTCACCAAGGAACTAAAGAAACAAAAAATAGGTTCATAAATTCAGGACTGGTGAGGAAAGTTACATTAAGTAAACAAAAATAAAAGATTATAATAAGCTACAAAAGGAGGGTGGGGTCTCTATCTCAGTGGTTCTCAAAGTTGAATGTGGCTGGAGGGCTTATTCTAAGAACATTCTGAGTCCTACCCCCCAGAGTTTCTGATTCAGTAGTTCTGGAAAAGGGCCTGAGAAAGTGCATTCTAACGAGTTCCCAGGTGATACTGACATTGCCGTGTTAGGGACCACATTTTAAGAACCAGTGATCTAAACGATTCACCTTTCCTGATCTGGCTGGAGTCAAACAGTGTGCTAGAATTTTAAATGGCTGATGTACAAAAATCAGACAAATTATGGAATCCACAGCCGTTATATTTTCATTGAAATACGTATTTCCTATCCTAACAAAAGCAACATGGGAACACAGAGTCAATATAAAGTCAGTATTACTGGAAACTCACATACCACATGACCTTAACAGAGCACAATATTATGTGCATCACTGATCTTTGAGACACTAAGGAATTTTAACACAATTTTGGCCAAAAGGCAAGGACATCATAGATAAGATATCAAAAAGTCATAATTACCACAAAAAAGGTATATAAGAGATCCTGAGAAAACATTCTAAAGAGCTCTAAACACTAGAGCAGGGGCCTTCAGACTGCAGTTGGACTTACCTGGACTGTTATCCTTCTTAAAAGCAACTCGGGTTCAGGGACAGGCTAATCAGGCAAGGCTTTGTTCTTTGTTGTAGGAAGAAAATTTAATGAGACCCACCCTCCTGACAAATTTTGTAAGTGCACAAAACAGTGTTGTTAACTGTAGGCACAAGGTCGTGAGCAGAGCTCTAGAATCTATTCACGTAGCATAACCGAAACTTTATACCCATTGAATAGTTACTCTTTCTCACCCCCTACGAGCCTTGAACAGGGTTGTTACGCCTCCCACACAGCCCGCGGGGCCCTTGGCCAACCCAGGTTTTGATGAAACACAGAACCATTTGGGGGGGGGGTGGGGTGGGAAGTAAAACATACTCTGAATTGCTCCAACAATGACTCGATGGTACCTCAGAATCAGTGACTAAGGACGAGATAGTACACTGGTGACCGCTTGTTAAAAAAAACCAACGAACTAGTTGCTACCATCTAGAAATCATATTCCACGTAGAAATCTGTTATCTTCATTTTCTCTAGGCAGATCGGATTTGGTGGCCCTGGCCCCACGTTCATTTCCATGTGGCCGCATGAACTAGAAAACGGGCTGTCCGGATTGCCATTACTGTCCCCAGGAATCCCTGCTCTGCTACCCTGGGCCTGCCTTACTCGCCACCATACCCACCGGACCCTGTCAACCCTGGAGCTTGCAATCCGTGCACTGAGGCTATTGTACAAATGAGCAAGTTTGCTGGGAACCGAACATGACCTGTGGACTCGGTCTCCTACACTCCCTGGTCATTTGCCAGAGCCTAAGAGAGTGCTCGTAACGTTATAATGGTGGAACCTTCGCTCTGTTCTAATTCGTTAAAAAAGAAAAAAAAAAAATCACGTGCAAACTTGGGCACTAATATCAGTGACCAGCTGGGCATACCTTACGTTTGACCACAACGCACTACAATGGAAAACCCGATGGAGAAATCTGATTGCTGGTTTCCCAGCATAAATGCTGGTATGCCCAACAAATGATGAAACCATTGAACGTGTGACAAAGTTTAGGATGTGAGGAGTAAAAGAACGGAGTCAAGCATTCCTAGTGCATGTAATTACAGGTTTATTAAAAAATGTCGCTTGTAAGTAGGATCTCTGTACAATCATAAAAACGTGAAAGCATGCCATTTGTGTTATCATGTAAAACTATTTGGCGGTGGGGGGGGAGGAAATGTAGAATGTCAGACACCCAGGTCACAAGCCCCTTACCTTGGAAAACTGAACAGGAACGTTTCTGAGACAGGCATCGCGTTACAACAAATGCTAGGGGGAGAATGGCCACGTTAAGAGGATGTCCCTGTTCCTGGGGCACCTGGTTGGCTCAGTCAGTGAAGCGTCCAACTCTTGACTTCAGCTCGGGTCATGATCTCATGGTTCCTGGGTGTGAGCCCCGCGACAGCACGGAGCTTGCTTGGGATTCTCTCTTTCCCTCTCTCTGCCCCTCCCTTGCTCTCTCTCTCCAAATAAATAAACACTTGGGGCTCCTGGGTGGCTCATCATGCATCTGCCTTCAGCTCAAGTCACGATCTCACGGTTTGTGAGTTCGAGCCCCGCATCAGGCTCTCTGCTGTCCTTGCAGAGCCCACTCCAGATCCTCTGTCTCCCTCTCTCTCTCACACAAATAATAAAAATTAAACACTAAAGAAAAAAAAAATATGTGCCTCTTCCCAAATGACCCCAAATATCTTTGTCTCAGTAGACTAAGGGAACATACGTGTGGGGACAGGCAGAAAGGGGAGCAATGTGGGGGGAGTGCAGGGATACGTTAAATGGACCCTCCCAGCAGTCAGAGAACAGGAAGGTGTTCTGGTCTGCAGAGAAATCCCTGGCTCCAAACGTGTGCAACTTATGGCCCAAACTACTCCGCACGGATCCCATCTCACCGTCTGGAGTAACAGAACTGCCTAGTACGCTGCCATACACATAACGGCACCCAAGCCATCCTCCTTCCATTCCTGCCTCCTGCAGCCAGCACCGGGACGGGCAGGTGTGCCCTGGGACTGCTGGGCCGAGAGGGTGGAAGCGGCGACGGGTGAGTGATTTCTGCTGGACGGTAAGGGGCGAGAGGTGCTATGGGTCTGCCAACTTACTCTCGAGTTTCACACATAGATTTTTCGCTAGTCGTCTTCACTTTCCTCTGAAAGCCTGTACGGTTCTAACTGTACAGGGCTGTTGTGAGGAGTAAATAAAATAACGTCTAACGAGGGGCGCCAGGGTGGCTCAGTCGGTTGAGTGTCTGACTCTTGATGTCAGCTCATGATCCCAGGGTTGTGGGATCGAGCCCTGTGTCAGGCTCTGTGCTGAGCATGAAGCCTGCTTAGGATTCTCTTTGTCTCTCCCTCTGCCCCTCTCCCCCACGCACACTCTCCCTCTCTCCCTCTCAAATTAACATTTTTAAAAATGCAGAAATAGGAAGCGTTCAAGAGAGGCCTTAGCCTCCATCTAAATAGTAAAATGTCATTCACTACCAAACTGTAAGTTCCAATTTTGTGAGGGGATGCCTCACACACAGAGGGCACTCACACATCTGTTGAAGAACGTCCACTCGAAGGTGCTGGAAAACCACTCTGAGTCACTTTGCAAAACAACTTCCGCAGTGAAGTGAGTTTAGGCCTTAAAATACACTTGCTATCGTAATACATCAAGTAAGAGGCATCCTAAGTACTTTTCAAAGGCAAGAAGGACTCACGTACAAATGCGTACATCCTACAGTCTTCTCTGCAGTAAGAAATTATGACAACCAGTGGTGCCCGGGGGGGCTCAGTCGTTTGAGCGGCCGACTTTGGCTCAGGTCACCATCTCATGGCTCTTGAGTTCGAGCCCCGCGTCAGGCTCTGTGCTGACAGCTCGGAGCCTGGAGCCTGCTTCGGATTCGGGGTCTCCCTCTCTCTCTCTCTCTCTCTGCCCCCTCCCCCCTCTTGCGCTGTGTGTGTGTGTCTCTCTCGCTCTCAAAAATAAACATTAAAAAATTTTTTTAATAAAAAAATAAAGGAAATTATGACAACTGAATTAAGATTAGACACTTTAATCAACTATAATAAATCAATACTTATATATTATATAAAATTCTGACTCATGCATCAGATTACATAAATTATACAGCTGTCACGTATGCAATGCTTACAGACTTTTGAGTTTGTACCTGCAAAAAAATGTATACAAGTTTCCAGAGCTTTTTACTTAAGTGTAATACTCATCAGTTATAAATAATGCTTTTATCTTTCAAATACCTGCTAAATATATACACTTACAGATCTGCAGCATTTTTTTTTTGTACCTCGAAAAACGAACCACCTGGGAGCTTCAAGGATTAATGAGTCCAATGTATCGTTTTTTTAACAGACTTCCATTCCATCGTAAGAGTGGAAAATGTCAATGCCGACATAGGAAATTAATGAAATAAAACGTCAACTCTAGTTTAATGCTCGAAAGCTTCTACACTTCCTATTAAATACATCAGAAAACCCTTCATATGCAGATTAATTAGTTAAGGTGCTACCTATTGCATATTAAATACTTCCAATGATTGCATCTGGATTATTCAGGTTATAAAGCTGTGGAAACGGGGGCCTGCGATGTGTGCTGACAGACCCCTACATCTCCATAAACCGGCGGCACCGTGGTCCTTCACCTCCTACTTCAAAGACGTCAAGTGAATGAGCATGCTTTATGCGCACGCACACACACGACACCTAGCATATCTAGAAGACACGTGAACACGTGGACAGCAAAAAGTTTCGGCTGGATTTACAAATCCAAGGTAGGGTGCTTCTCCTAAAAAGGCTACAGAGGGAAAATAACAAGCTCCAGTGTAACAATGACTAGATACATTGAAGACAGCAGTTTTTTAGTTTCTGTTTTAAGATTCTCCTTGCTAAACAATAAGCACTCTGATGGGGGTGGGAGGCAGGAGGGAGGCGAGGCTGGAGGGAAAGGTGATGGACGGATGTGAGGAAAGCAAGTCTGTCACTAACGCGCTGAGTTTTACTTAGGGGTCCATTCATGAAATCCTTTTCAATACGAGGCAACATCTTCACAGCTGGAAAATTACAAGTGAATCTTCATTTACTGCCAAAAGCAACAGACGTAGCTGTGCATAATCTACGGGTAATATGACGTTCCCGGGAGGACGGCAAACTAGGCTCAATGTAGAATACAGCGGCACAAAGAAATATCTAAACGTTTTTGTGAATGGGTGACGTGTCACTTTATATACATTTCCCAGGTCTGACCCTGGTATTCAGAAAACGAAACCTGACGCATGGGATGGTAGGACAGCCAGCGTGTTCAACTTTCAAAGCCAAATTTCGGAACTGGAAGGGAACCAACTGTAAAACACGGTTATGAAAATCATAGCAGAAATACTTTTATCGGTAACAGAAGTACGCTCGCCGAAGATAGGTTTAGGATAGATACCCATTCTGGGATTTCAGGAAATTCTCTCACAGTGGGAATGCCCTACCGCATGCAGTTTTCAGCATAAAAGCAAAAGTAAAATCTGTTTATAAAGTCTATTGTGCTGTGCATTATTTAATGAGCACACGTATTTTCTTTCTATTTCTACGCTACTAACAAAATACACCATTGGAATGCTTAAAAGTCACATTTTGGAGAAATTAACTAAAGGTGATCTTGATGGCCTTTTTCCTACTGATCTTGATGGCCTTTTTCCTACAACATTAGAAACTAAAACTACTCTGTTTGCACTTCTGTCCAAACATGGAAACACTGATGTGTTTACTTGGGAACTCATTTTTACTTTTTGACTTTAGCATATTGTAGTGACCAATTACGAAAACATACAAGAAGTTGTACTCTGGGTCACGAGTGGAAGTTCATAAACACTGGAACGACACTTGGACCCAAATGCCGACAATCAGCCATGACAAGTGCTGATTCAGTTTTCAATACAAGTCTTGTCTTAGATTTAAAAACAAAAGTATCGATTCAGTTATAACCAAATCATTCACATCTGATTGGTCTAATCCTTAACAGTCTCATATTGGCAAAGAATCTCTCCTCAAAAGTAAATTTCCTCATAAAAAGAGCAGTATTTGAGTAATACTTTTTAATGAACTCGATTTACATAAAACATATCCCCAATACGAAACTGACATCTTTTGGCCAAAGCATATTGAAATATCGGCAGATAATCTATCACAATACTGCAAACACATGGACTTTAGTATTTTAAAAAGTGTACGAAGAGCTTCGGTTGTACTAACATCAGAAAAAAAAAATGCTGAAAGTTTTGTAATATTTAATAAAATGTTAACTAAAAGTGGCACCGTGTTAAAAAAAATGACTCAGACCTCAAATGGGAAAATAAAATACTAATAAACCAAATTCTGAGGGTCATTACAGAAATTTATAAGTGGGGAAAAAAAGGTTGGTGGAAGTTATTTTTCCTTCTCCATTTCTTCATTTAAAAAGTTATTTAATTTTTGAAGAAAGAAAAAAAAATCCTAATTTTTTGTATGTAGGAGAGGTTCTCAGAATTTCCAAATGTATGCTCTCATAGGAAAACTAAAGAGTCAGCTAACACAAATAAGCAATTTTAGCTTATGAATCTAAACTTGGCCAAGTATTATCTGATTCAGAATATTAAAATGAGCCAAACTCTTCTCTCTGCTTTGCATTGAACTTTCAATGGAGTCTTCATAGAGATAAATATTAGACAAAAATGAGGTTCATTAAAAGACTGCAGAATAGATGTCTCCAGAGACAAGCAAATTTTCCCATTTGAAAACTGGAGACACAGATTCAGTGTTTCATAATTTATTTTAGATTTTTACGGGAAAAAATAAGCAGATGATTAGAGATATTTTTAGACCACTGTTTTCCACTGTAAATTTCAGGCTAATTTCGTACAGATATATCAAGATAATTTTTGGAAGTATTGGCATTTGGGGGGAACTGACTTAAGAAAAGGGCCAACATATAATTCTGTGATAAACCAATTCTTAAGGGCAGATGTAGAACTGTGTCCAGGGCCACGCTACTGAAGGTCTGTTCCAACGATTCCCTCTTCCTTCGGTGACTCTTCTTCTGGTTCAAGACCCAAATGCAACCATCTGTTCTATTATTTACGTAACTTGAAACTAAGCCTAATTCTTCATTCCTCGAATTTGCTCGTTGCTTTGGGTTATCAGGCATCAGACGATCACCTCCTTTTTTCCCTCAGAATGATTTTCAGATCTAACTTCCTAGTATCTTTCGGGCCAGTGATCTAAAGGCATTCAGAATCTCAACAAAACAGACGACCTTAGCTTCTCTTGGACTTACACGAAACTCAAACGTGAAGACAACAAGTTACTCTCCTGAAGCTAATCAAGTTCCCTAAAATAGGTCATGCTTCAAAAAACTACAAAAACAAAAACAAAAACAAAACTCACAAAACTTTGGATCATTCCTTTCAGAAAAAGAGCAACATCTGATACCGGAATAACACAGGGGAGCAGCTCTGTGAAACCAAGGTTCACAAAGTCAAGAGTGATCTGAAGCAGCTTCCCGGTAACAAACCGTACGTGATACGGTAGCGATGACGATTTTGTTTTGCATCGAGAGAGCACACATAGATCTTCACATTGAGAAATTGGTATCTTAATTTTAGAGGCAACCAGTTGTTCTTAAATGTTTTAAAAACACATGTATATATGAGGTATATGCATGTATTTTATACACAAAGATACATGAACATATATTCATGTACACATACGGATGCATATAAAATAGGAACTTTTTTTTTGAGTGTTTACAACGAACGGTATTCCTGCAGCTAAATGTGTCTACAAACCGACTTCTGAGAAACCGGCCACGGCGTCGATTCTGCTTTAGGAGAAATCTATTCCTGAGGAATCACGAGTCGTGTACTTCCGAAGCTGCCCCTAGGCCTATGGCAGGTTCGTGGGCGACACCAGCACCTAAGTGAAGCCGAAGGAACTGCTTATTCATGGAGAATCTGGCCCCTTTTCACTTTAAAAGTGTAAATAATTTAGCTCACTTCACAGGTCACTCTTGAGAGTCCCGGCTAGTATTTACTCGGAACGTACTTTTTCGCAAGGAAGGCGAGTATGTAACGAAGCCTGATCATGTGGTTTCTCGCAGTACCGAGATTTCCTTCTTCCTTTGTCTCTTTTCTTCTTGCCCCTAACGCAAGCACAGTACGACTGGCTTATTAACTGTTGGCGAACTTGCCAGCTTTCCGGGACGGTTCGTATGGCACTCTGAGGATACTGGGCGTCTCCTCCATGACCCTTACGAGGAGGTTGTCGATGTAGTCCTCGAGTTCCCGGATGTGCGTGTCTTTCCTCCTGAGGAGCTCTTTGTGCTTCACCAGCTCCTGTAGGACCTCCTCGTAGGTCAGACCACGATACCCTGCGGTGGCATCAAAAGGGTTGCTGTCCTGGAACAGGAGAAAGGTGGTCATTTCAGCAGACAGAACACGGCCAGGGGGAGGGGACGGCAAGGTAAGAATTATCTGGAACTTCAACTTTTGGTTTTTCAAACCCCGATCAAGTTTCTTCTGTGTCCTTGGCTAGAACCAATGTGACGCTCAGAGTGGCTAGCCAGTCCTGAGGCAAGAATTAGGGCGGACACACCAAAGCCTCGATTGTAATTCTAAATCTTTCTAGAACGGTTCCTTACGTTGTGGACAGTGTCCTAATAGACGAAATTGAACACCCAATTAAGGATTAACAGGTAAAATGCTCTCCAACAAACATAATTAAAATAGACAAAGACTAAAAATCTCTAAGATTTGACTTGGAAAAACTCGAAGTAGCTATGGAAAAGTATACATTTGCACAATAGCTTAGCCCTCATGAACTGCTTCTACGGAACTGTGGTTTAATGCTATGACTTTGGCTTTTTACTGAAGATGGTTTCAAAAAGCAGCCGTATCAAATCTGCTTCTCCAATTTGCTGTAAAACGTTCAAGTCGTTCAGAATTAAACCAATGAGCAGCCTTGTAAGAAGTAATTACCCATGGGAGTAATTTCTGTTTTAATTTAGAGGCAAACAAAGCTTTTTCTCCCCTCAGTAACTGGTCTATTTCCTCCTCCTAGGACTACTACCCACGTAACTCATTTCCCTTTTTGCCCTGGTTATTAGGAAACTCAGACTTCAACTACACTCATGCTAACTAACACTCAGGATTAGTGGATCTGTGTTCTCTCATTCACTCATTTACTTATTTTGCTAACTTTATCCTATTGATGAATGTTCCTTTTTACACGAAAATAATAAAACAGAGAAAGACATGGATTTGACCTTTATTACAAAGCATTCTAACATTAAAAGAAAAACATCTGTCATAAATTTAATCAAAACAGCACTGGAACATCACCCATGGTGTGGAATATTTAGATTTTTCATTATATGTGTATATATGCAATATGTATATATGTCCAAATATAAAGTAACAACTTTTATGCCTTTTTTACACAGTTCTGTCCTTAATCAACGACTGAAAAAAGGTTTTTATCACTTTCTTTCAAAACATTTCCATTTGGCTTTAAGG
This sequence comes from Herpailurus yagouaroundi, assembly GCF_014898765.1. NCBI lineage: Eukaryota > Metazoa > Chordata > Mammalia > Carnivora > Felidae > Herpailurus > Herpailurus yagouaroundi. The sequence continues at coordinate 54,817,026 of NW_024412404.1, forward strand.
GAAAAAAAGCCCTGTAATACTGAGGAAACGGGTCTAGCTCTTAAGGACTAACTGATCTAATCTATCCAGTGGAGGGTAGAGAACGGGGACTGCTGGGTAAATGCAGAAAGGCCTTTGACTCTTTTTTCTCTCCACTGGGTTAAATTTGTCTTTAGTCCTTTTTCAGGATCTACTTTAATTTCATATGTGTCTGGTGCTCATGAGGAAAGTCAAAGTGTAACTTTTATCCCCCCCCCCCCCCACCCGGCACCTTGACTTTGCTGTCCAGAGAAACACCTGAAGTACAGATGCCCGTTTGATGCTTAGGTTATCAAAGTCACTCCCTTCTCAAGGATAAAGGAAAAATTCAGGGCCCAAAACTGATCCAACGCCATGGGCATCTGAAGCAGTGCGCTCTGCTCGTTTAAAGGAGGAAACGTGATTCAAGGCGTAAGGGTCAACAGTAGGTAATCCGTGGAGAACAGCTGGAAAATAATTTGGTTCAGGACAGAGTGCCAAGAGGCTGAAATGGTAGGTTCCGACAGACTGTCAAGGATGCTGGATGCTATTATTAAGGACTTTTGAGACTTACTGCAATGGTGAGGAAGCCACGGAAGGTTTCTACACAGAGGCACAGTATGATTAAAGCGAAGTTCTAGGAAAATTAAAATGGGAGCAGTGGGTAGGATCATTTGGAGGAGCTTAGTTGTAAAGCTACTGAATGAAACATTAAAGACAAGTTATAAAAGCCTCCAACAGATTAGCAGAAAGGACAGAGCGGATGCTAACGGAAAAGTGAGCTTCCATTCCATAAGATTATATTTAAAACAACTTATTTTAGCACTAGAAACTGGGAGCAGATACAACTTTATGAGTCATATTACCTTTGTCCCTAAAAACATTTAAGAATATTACTTCACAACAACTCTGGAGAGAAGTGTTGGTTTACTTTTTATTCTCTTCTCTCTCAATCTTTTGTAATAATAAGACTATACACACACACACATAGACACACACACAGACTCACATGTTTACTAACTTACATAACTGGTCATGAGCAGTTTAGAGATATAAAACTTATAATTTCCTAACCACATTCTTGTTAAACATTTATTACATTAAGCAGATTTCTAAAGAAAAGATAAGCTACCGTAGTACTCAATACTGAGGTAAGTATATTTTTAAAATGTCTTAAAAATAAGCTAAACTTTCTTACTATAACCTAAGTAATTCTGCATAGATTGGACACAGATACCGGCCTAGGCCTCACTTCCCTTATCTGATAAATGAGATGTTCTCCACGGTTCCTTTCAATTCTAAGATTTCCTGGTCTACAAAGCAATTTTTTTCTGAACTCCATTTTTAAAAAAGTAGCGACATCCAACTCATGTGACTTCATTTATCTAATAAAACATTTACCGAAAAACAGAGTTCTTGTGCGAACTGCAGGGGTTAATGAAATTGCACTAAATGGGGTTCATTACTGCCGAGTTGACTGTTTTATGTGTTTTCTTAGTTTAACATAATAACAGCGTCAGCCTGAGTCTCTCTAATCTTAATCAAATTACACATATATGAACTGATTCCTCCAAACTAATTAAGTGACGATACACAGTTAGAAAATCATTCAGATGGTTATATTTACCACCACACCAGGACTATCAGATAATGTAATGGAAATCGTTTTTAAACATTTCTGTGAAGACAATGAGGATGAAGAACATGTCAAAGAGTCCTTATTTTGACATGTGTAGTTTACATGAAAGCCATGATATGAATCGATCTAACAATTTAATCTCTCAAAACAATTACCATAAATACTGCTCAACGCTTTAAAGCCATAATCTGGCGTAGAAAAGCCACTATTTGGCTTATTCCCCCCCCCCCCCCCGACCATCTAATACTTATATATAGACAGATTTCCTGGAAATACATTTCTGGCCTTCTCAATAAATTTTCCATTTGTCCTTTTATGTGAAAATTTCCCCCCAAATTTCTGCATTGAGTTTCTAGGCAGGAAAACATCTTAGAAACACATGTACTATAAACTATATTCTGGAAAAGAATATAAAATAATTAAAAACAGTTTTGTGCTTAGTTCCAGGTTTCATCCCACAGTTGAAAGCCAGTTAACCCTTCTAATTTGAGGCATCAGATGCTTGCACTGACTGACCTATTCAGTGAATACATATAGATGTCTCCTTCTGTTCGTTGATACACTTCCCAACAAAATAATAGACTAATATTAACACATACAATAGGGAATGGAGTTATTTGCTGGTTACAAAAGTCCTTTGGCCTGAAGAGGAAAACTCTCAGGCAAATATAAAAATTAATTATTTTTCCAAAAGATATTTCTAGCACTGTTCTCAGAAGAACTTCTAAAACTGAGAAACCTCCAAACTGGTGGAGACTCAAATAACCCCAGCAGGGCTCCTAGGTACTCAGTATTTATTCCTCCAGCACTCCGTACAGACAGCACGTATGTTTTTAAGCTGTCTCCTCGTATTGAGATTTAACGTAAATGTGTCTTCTCTCTTCCCCTCTCACGACCCATCCTTTGTCATCCCCACGGAACTTCGGTTCAGAATTTCCATACGCAGATATCAGACAGTGGGGATGGGGTGAGAGGACAGCAGAATCGTGACGTGAAGTTTTCCAATTGGAATTTTAAGTAACACAGTTGTACGAAAGACTTTTGAGAATTACCAGGGAGCTGTTTTTACTTCACACGTAGCCTAGCCTTTTACACCGGGAAATGTATATTTTTTGCAATATTGAAATTTAAACAAAAGCAAATTATCAGGACTCAAAATAACTGGAGGTTTCAAGAGAGGTTGTCCTGGCAACCAAATATTGGTGGGGCACTAACTGCCATCCAAGGCGGCCAGGGGAAAGAGACAGAAAGATGAAGGCTTGGCATTCTCTGATCTTCTCATTATTGTTCTAATGAGGAACTTTGCTCTGGGAATATCATCTCAGCTACTTTCACATCTTTTGTCCGACTGCCTTCACCTCCCTTTCAGTTCTTAATTAGGCCTTAAAGAGCTCGCGCTGCCCTTTCAACTGGCTACTGCTCCTGTTTAAACACTGCGCTTTCACAGACAGGTGTTGGCACCAGCATGGAAGACATACAAACTTAATTACAAAATACTAGGCCCAGAAGGGGAAAAAATAACTTGGGGGATGGCTCTTATTGGAGAACTTAATGTAAATTACTTCAAACATCTTATAATCTTCAACAGAAGAATTGTTCAAATGCTTTCCCTCAATAACGATCCGGAGAAGGATGAGCTTTCTCCTCTTAATTGCATCCTGCGGTAAATTAACAACACCTAGTAATCCTTCAACTGTCATTTAGAAGAGTTAGTATTCCAGAGAAAAAGAATCGCACATCAAGGATTCTTTTATCACCTTTAAATCCTTTAACTAAAACAATTTTCACATTTATATTTCTTTAAAGAATTCTAAGGATGCTTTTACGGCAATAAATCACAAGATTGGGAAAAGTACATTTACAAGCACACAGAAATTGTAATTAAGGTTACTTAATAAACAATAGCTGCACATTAAATCGATTTTTTGATGTTGCATTTTGTTTGAGATTAAGTAACCGCCTGATAGAATTCATTTTACTATCTGATCAAAGGCTGACTTCATATATTCTGACATTTTCTCGCCAGACTGCCATATTATAAAGACTCGAGTATTTATGAAACATCAAAACTTATAAATCATTTACATAAAACAGCAAAAATGCAGTACAAAGTCCTCTGCTTCTATAATGTTTTCTATAATTTTAAATACAAATAACTACATTTAGAACGGTTTATACACCACACCAGTTTCTTCTAGGCATATCACATCACAGAAAATTGCGATATGTTATTGCTTTAAAAAATTCTTATTATACATCTGGATCACACACATTAAGGACAGATGGTTCAAACAGCAACCACCAGCCTCTTGGAATAAAGGCTCTATTTCTGTTATTCAGTGGGAATCCAGTTTTCTACCGAGAACATGTGCCCATATTTTTGTACAGTAACTTACTCTCTAGATTTTAATGCTTTTAGAATCGACTGAAGATGCAGTGAACTCTGAACAGAGATCCAAACCTGGACTTCAAACACAGTAAAATGAAGTTAAGATATCTGAATGATCCTTGCAAAATGTGAGTTACGTTTAGATGGTCGCTTCCAAGCCTGTTAATATATTTGGTTTTGTTCTAAGAAGGTAAGTGTCCTAAAGGTTCTTTCAAAGACTCTCCCGGCTACCTCGATCTCTTGCCAAGATGCTTTTCCTATTCTTGAAAGTTAACAGGCAGTTTTATTCTTTCTTCGATCTTTGTCACAACAACAAAAAACGTCCATTTTCTCCCCACGCTCTCATTTCATAACCGTGATGTTGACCTTGACCTACAGCTTTCACATTAATTTTAACAGTCTGTAAACAAAATGTGTAGATTCTAAATTGGCTGCAGTTATAACTCTAATACTGCTTGAATCTCTGCACATCATAAAGTCACGCCCTATCGTACGTTAAAGACTGAGTTTGAATTTTGCTTTTCTTCCTTCTCCCCAGATGACCACATTAAGCCATCATCCGAAGGTAACTGAGGGGTTCAGGATGAAGGTTTTTTCAAAAACGTATGCCAGGCAGAAGGTCGGTTTGTGGTTTCTTTTCTGATGATGCACTCACCCCCCCTCGGCAACTTACCGGGATTTTCCTGAGGTCCTCATTGCTTGTTGGATTCATATGAAAACTAAGTAACAAAAGACAAACATCCATGTTAAAAGCATATCACACAGTCCACAGTGGTTGAGGAAACAAAAACATACGTTTTTAACCCACACTGCACGAACAATTTCTAAAGTCCTAATTTACTTGGACGAATGAAACCTAATCCAGGATGTAGAAGAAAAACAGTATTTACTCAACATCCTAAAGTATCTATAATTTTAAACTTTAAAGGAAACCCCTCCAGTTATGATCAGAACTGAAGAACTATATATAAATAGATACAGTTTCTAAACATCTTTAAACATAAGCGATTTTACCCAGCAGGAGAGTTTATAAAACTGAATTTTATAACTTACTCATTTTACATACATGCACTCACCTCAAGCCTTGTACTATAAACTATGGAGAATTCAATAAAGGTAGGTTGGAAAGACTGGAGAATACGTGAGTTAAAGCAATCTTTTAAAAACATTACACAGGTATTAGAAAAATTAACTTTTATACACTATCCTCTCAATGAGAACGGAGTCAGAGTTGTATGAACGATTTCCGTCATTAATGTGATTTCCAAGCAACTGGCCTTCAAAATTTAAATACCCCAATGGACCCAAACAAAATGTGTTTGCCTTCCATGCAGAGAGTAACAGAACGTCACAGCTGAATGCTATAATCATTTTCTTCTTTGAAACATGTCCATTAGGAAGGGGCTGTGACCAAAAAGAGGCTGAACTTCAAAGCCATCTGATGAGTAAATATTTCATCATTGCCATTCAAGTTTAACTCTGACCCGGCACTTAAGAGTATTGGACATTAGAGCCTCGACAAAGCATTACTGTCCTCGGAACCTTTTTACCCCCCTTCCCCCAAACAAAAAGACTTAACTGTAAAGTATACATTTTTTTTTCATTATCTGTGCTTTATCAGCCAAATAATTGGAATCCTTTGAAGAAATTCACTCTTAAAACTTTTGGCGGTGTGCACGAAAAGTCTCAGCTGGATGCGACGTCTGGAAAATCCCTATCGCTGCAGGTGCACGGCCCAAGCGGTCAATCTGCAGGGCCTCTGTGCACGTACCTGCACGGGAGAATAACTCACAAACCCGACGCTTCATCGGCTAGGACTAAGATCTGGAGTACAAGCTTCCAGAACTGATTGCTGACCTTCTCTAGCTAGAATCCCTGTGGATAAATTTGGTATTTCAGTAGAGCCGGGTGCCACGGCAGAGCATATTAACACACGTTTTAAATACCTACAAAAGAACACGCCGTCAGCAGGCTGACGCGGCTGAGCCACTCTCTCCTTCCCTGTCTTTGTGGTGTTCTGTATGGTTCCAGACTAGAGTCAGTGGTGCCAGCAAAGCCGCAAGAGCCTGACAAAAGAGTGGCTTAAGAGAAAATACCAAAAATAAAATCCGTTATCGTACGGCACAGCTAGGCCGGGGGTGCCGTGGGAGCAGCTAACACGTGCGGTTCCTGTCCTGCCCATTTTTCAGTCCAAGGAGGCCCACGGCAGACCAGTGGGACGACTCCCTCCCGGCCGTCGCCTCACAGCACACCGCTGTCCCGAAGAGGACAAGAGACACATCCAGCTGCGTTTCCCTCCATCCCACTGAGTCTCAAGGACAACGCGATTTACAGTCGGGGTTGCAGCACGCCTCAGTGGTTAAAGGAGAGGAGTGACCGAGGGCCCCGGAGCCAAGTGGCATCAACGCAAATCCTGATTCTGCCCTAATCTTGCCGTGTGACCCTGAGCAAGTCACTTAACGGTGCGTCGTCTGTAAAATGGGGCTGCGGACGCACCTGCACAGAGACTCCCGGAAAGACGAAGAGTTAGCAACATGGACAACACCCAGCAGAGTGACCCACAGGACGTGTTCAGCAAATTACTGAGTAAACATCTACCCAGCACTTGGACTGTGCCAGATACGATTGATTCTAAGCACCTGACCAAAGTTAACCCATTTAATCTTTACAACCCTCAAGGTGGGTATGACTTTCATTTTCAGAATAAGGAAACGAGTCGCAGACAGGTTAGGTAACTTGAGTGTGGTCCCACGGCTGGTAAGAGAGGCAGGGCGGGGTGGGGTATCTGGCCTTCGAATCTGTCCTCTTCACTGTGACACAGAGCCCAAGCTCTCTGCTCACTGGGCACCGGCGGCACGGCTGAGGCCCGGAACAGGCAGGACGTGTGGATTACCCAGAAAAGAAACACCACCTCCCTTTGAGTGAGCACACGGCAGAGCTGTGGCTGGGGAGGTGGGGAGCACGCCCTTGAGAGTCCAAGCTTTCGAACACATGGAGGAAGGAGATGTCCCACCATAGCAATTAGCTGAGCAAGGCCAAAGTCAAGGGAAAAGCAGGATTCCAGATCAAGTGAAGGATGGGTTTGGCAGAGAGAGAGGGCTCCGAAGACAGACACCGTGGGGCCTGGGGCTGGGCGACTGCGGTGCCTTGGCAGGACACTGAAGAGACCGGAACGCAGGGCCGTGGGGGGGGGGGGGCCGGCAGGGGGGGCGGGGAAGCAGTCCCTGAAGGCTTTGGGTGCAGAAGATGGGGCTCCTAGACCTGATCCGTGGAGCAACAGGCAGGGTTTTGACAATTTAAATCTTCCTTCATAAATGCCACTTAGGCAATTCATGTCCTGTGGTATAATGACAGCATTACAAGAAATAATTATGACCGTACAAGTATCATAAACATTATTATGCTGATAGACATTTCATTCTGCATCTCAAGAAGAAATTACTGAACTGAGAAATACTGGTGGTGTAATTATTGTAACACAGATTTTTTTGAAAGGAGACATTTAGGACACACGTGTTACCCAAATCACGACACCACCACCACGTAATAACCAACAGCTTTAGCCTATGGAACTAAAGTGAAACCGTGGCAGTCTGGAAAAATGCCCGAGAGTTCTTAGGGATGATTACATCACAACAGTCGCAGGCTGGAAGGGAAAAGGGGGTCGTGCGCAACAATGCCGGCCGGCCCCAGGTTCCCCACTCTGGCCGAGGGCTGGGACCGTCCAGCGGCCCACAGAACAGAGCGGAGGGACAGGGCTCTTGCACGGGGCATTGTCTGAAATCCAAAGGCACAGCCCCTCCCCTGTGGCCGGCTTTATTTTCACACACTGACGTGTCAAACACATGACAAACTCAGTCATTCACGGCTGCCTTTTTTTGATCTGTCCTTCAGGGGGAAAAAAGAGTTAACTGAACTGGATTGAATCAGCTTGGTGAAAAATAAAATGTCTCTATTTATCGAAGTGTGGCACCAATTTGTGTTATCTTTCTCTTTGGACTGCTGTCCTCCTGTCAGACAAGATACCGAATAATACAGTCTGACTGCTCAACTAAGCTATTGACAGGTTAGGGAAAATGGTGTTTTTAACCAGGTATAGGATATACTTAGACATGCTCCTACTGACAAAGTCTATACGAATTTCAACTTACGATTAAAACAAACTTAATGTTAGAAATCAAAACGGAAGGAATTTGGGGGTGATAAATAAAGAACTTTAAACAAATTTTAAGCTGATGAAAACATTTTGAATTCCCATTTTCAAAAAGATTTTAAGCCAAGGAAGTATTTTACCTTAACTAGCGTTCTTACGTAAAAGCTTATTTTTCACCTCGTGATATTTCCCCCATTTTAAAGAACTGGCAAACTCTGACAATTTTGAAATTAGTAGTGCTCGAACAGATTTCAAGGAGCCATTAGTATCTCTTTCATAACATCACTTACTAATTTATTTTGAAGGTAAAATAAATACTGAGTGAGGAAATAAGTAAATTGGTGAGAACTTGAAACTGTCCTAAAATGTCTACTAGAGACTAGCCTGCCATAGACAGGCCAGAGAAGTCTACCAATCTTTACAAAGTGATCAAAACGATCACCACACAAATCACTAAGCATCTGGCAGTGAACATTTTCTTCTCTGTCCTTCATTTTCTCTACCAAATACCAACCTTGGGAGCAGGAGTATCTACGAAAGGGCAGACACCATCAAGAGCAAAAATGTATACAGGGCTTGTCAAGAAAAAGGAACGACAACAACAACAACAAAAACCCAGAGAAGAGCAAAGATCTCTGAAAACTGATTAACTGTCTTGTTAGCATAAGACAATGCAAACTGTGTAAGTTCCTGGTTCTAGGATTTTAAATCTTTCAGTGAAAAGTCACGTAACAATGCTTGAAGCGCTTTTGAAGGCATTTAAAAACAGGTATTATTACGTCTTCCATAATATCGCTTTCCAACCCCCATTACTGCTGAAATTATAAAGCTAAATCCATTTTGGCCTACCACCTGACTCACTGTGTATTTAGTAAGTGAATTCAAGTCACCTGCAAAATCCAGGAGGTGGGTGACCCACCTGGCTGGAGGGGGGGGGGGTGGCAAAGAAGGAAAGGAGGGGGGTAATAATGGAGTCACTTTTCCCAAACACCATTCAATTCCTTACTGAGGATGGGAAAGAAGAAGAACTTTAAACCATCACAGAAGAACTTCTGACAGCATTTCCAAAGGACACTATCCTGCCGATCTCCTTGATTAACTGTAAGAGTAGGGACTAGACCTCCAGGGCTCCTCCTTGGTGGCAAATGTAGTTGGGAGAGGAGTATATCCTAAGAACTACACGTGACGTGTAACACTTTTAATGAATTTGAAAAGAGGAAAAGAAAAAATGCCCCATTTACAGTGAAGCAAGGGCAAAGGATAAGGTGAGCCTTACGACAACGGATACTTAAAAAAAAATTTTTTTTTAACGTTTATTTGTTTTGAGAGAGAGAGCAAGCACGCATGGGGTAGGGGCAGAGAGAGAGGGAGAGAAGAGAGAATCCCAAGCAGGCTCCACGCTGTCAGCACCGAGTCCGACTCACAACCTGTGAGATCGTGACCTGAGCTGAAATCAAGAGTCGGACGCTTAACTGACTGAGCCCCCCAGGCGCCCCAACAACTGGTATTTTATCGACCTTAACTGTGGTACCGGGCAACTTTCAGAGCCCTTGACATGTTGACTCACTTAATCCTTGTGATGTGCTGTGCTGTTTCCGTTTACAGAAGAGGAAAGCGGCACAGAGAAGCTAAGAAGTTGACTCAAGGGAACAGAGTTACTAAGTCGAAGAGTCAGGATTCAAAGAAAAGCAGCCAAGCTCCGCCGCCCGACCTCTGGGGCCATGAACCCCGCTTCTCCCGCACAGGTGTTCTGAACTGTGAGCTCACAGAGGGCTGGTTTCGGGGAGTCCAGGGCCACTTCCCGAGGTTTCTCCCAGTCAGAGATGACTACGAAAAGCCCAAGACTCAGATCGTCTTCAAGAGCCGGACAACAGGCTGAAAAGCAATAGGTTTTGGAATAACTGTGCCCACCGTTTTCAGCGTCCCCCTCCTGCTCCAGGCTGCCCCTCCCTACACCCCAGCAGGCCGACCTCTGCACAGTGCATCATCTGGGCCGCCCTGCCCAGCGGCTTCCTGTTCCTCTCTGGTCCTGGGAGGCACCTGCAAGAGACAGGGGACAGAAAGAAGGGGAGGCAGGGTTTTCATTCCCCGCCCCACCGCCGCCTCAAGCCGTCCCTGCTGTGCTCCAGGTTGAAGCAGCAGGTTCTCTATCAACAACCACAGATGCAGCCACAGCTGTCCCTTCACACCTGAGCACGGCAGTCCCTTCAAGACACTGCTGGTTCCTGGTGCTATCCCCTCCCTCCTCGGTGTCCTTAACCCCAGGCACCCCCCGGTACCTGGTCTCTCACTAAACGTTCTTCAATGATCTGCTCTGACTGTGTCATCTGTTTCCTGCTGGGGCTCTATAGCGGACACAAGAACATACAATAAATGCCATAAACTCTTAACTTCGTAACTGAAAGTGGTTAAAGACAAAGGCTTGTCCTCTTAATCTACCAGGAAGAAAGAAAAAAGAGAGAACCAAAGAAAAACGATCTACCACAATTATTCATATGAATGATCTCCACTTCCCCTTTCCCTGTGATTTCTGGCTTTTGCTCTGTAACTACTTATTTTAACACTCTTTTCTTTCTTCCCAGAATATACACAGTCTCCCACTTTGTAAACGATAATTCACATTTACATGCCGGCCTCAGAAAAGTTCCGGGCCTTCATTTAACAACACTTTTCACACTCATGGAGCTAGAGTACATTCAAAATTATTTTCAACTTAGAATTACATTATTAAAGACTGATTGCACTTGCAAGTTCTGAAATGGTGTCACTGCTCAAAGTGACTGGAAATTTGAATAATCCCGCCTCCTGTTTATATACTGCCTTACAATTTATAACACATTGTCACAAACCGAGTTTCTTGAAATGAGTTTCCAAAGGAAGAGTCCTCAAGGTGAGATACGGCTACTCACGGCCAGATCCACTCAATCAAAATCCCGGCTGATCAGTTTCACCTTGTGCTTCCCCTACTCGCTCCCTCTGCCGGACCTGCTCTGCGGACTCACCACCACCCGAGTCGTTCCCTAATCCTTTGAGGTTCCTCACCTCTCCCACCAGAGCTTGCACACAGCCCTCTGACACTGCCCCATTTTTATTTTGCCAAGTTCTAATCCCTCCCAAGTAACCCCCGCTGACTTTGCTACCCACCTCCTACCATCTGAAACTATCCCCCACCACCAACACTCGCTGCTGCTGCTTTTATAATCATCCCCAACAAATTATTTTTATCAAAGGCAACCAACAGCCTCATTCTCTTTGGCCTCTCAGCACCATCTGACACCAAAAGACCGGTCTTTCTTTTTGGGACTCGTGCTTCTGTGATATCTGGCAGCCGAGATTTTCTCCTACGTTACCAATGACTCCTTTTCCTTGTCATCTTTGTCTTTTCACGCTGGGTATTTCTTAAGGTTCTGTTTTCAGACCTCTTTCTACCGTACCTTGGTGCTTTCATATTCTCCCACCACTCCACCTACCACCACGATAATGCCTGGTGACTGCTAAATCTTTTCTCCTCAACTACAACTGCATCACCCTCTGTAATACCACCTTTACAAGTGTCTCTTTAACATCTAGGATTGGATGTCCTACCTGTACCTCAAAATTAACATGTCCCAAGCCAATCATCATCTTGACTTCTTATCAGTTCTGTCTGATTTCCCAGCTTCTGGTACAACCACGTCTCCTGGTGCCCCAAGGTGAAGCTTCAGAGATACCCCTGACTCCAGCCTTCAACTTGTACGCCTCATCCGTAAGCTGCCAGATTCTGGACATGGGTCTCTCGAGGTTTCCTTCCTACTCGTGGTCACTGCTACCTTTCTGATCCTAAGACCACATCGCCCCCAGTCCAGACTAATCCAACAGCCTCTTCACAATCTCTGCCTTCACAATCTTCACAATCTTCTTTGTCCAATTCAGCCTAGGCAACACGGCTGGGTAGGACGCCCTAAAGCTCAAGTCTAACCTTGTCAGCCATCTGTCAAAAAACTTCCGGCCTCCAACTTCCTCACAAAAAAACAAATTTCTTAGCCTTGTTTGCAAAGCCTATTGGATTTGGCTCAATTTATCTTTCCAAACTTATTGCCCATCCCCTAGTTCAACCTATTTGCTCTAAATTTCAGATTTTTTTTTTTTTTTAAATTTTTTTTTTTCAACGTTTATTTTTTATTTTTGGGACAGAGAGAGACAGAGCATGAACGGGCGAGGGGCAGAGAGAGAGGGAGACACAGAATCGGAAACAGGCTCCGGGCTCTGAGCCATCAGCCCAGAGCCCGACGTGGGGCTCGAACTCACGGACCGCGAGATCGTGACCTGGCTGAAGTCGGACGCTCAACCGACTGCGCCACCCAGGCGCCCCTAAATTTCAGATTTTTAACGAAGAAATGCCACTGCCTATTTCAAAATATCAGGATTAAAAGAAGGTTAAAAGAAGTGAACGTGAAATGTTTTTTATGACAAAGTGCTATTCAAATATAAGGTATGTCAACCTAGACACGGATCTTACAACTTTCATAAAAACTCAACATTGATCACAGGCCTAAATGTAAAACACAAAGCTATAAAACTCCTAGAAGATAACGCAGGAGGAAATCTAGATGACCTTGGGTATGGTAATAACTTTTCAGATACAACACCGAAGGCATGATCCCTGAAAGAAAGAACAGATAAGCTGAACTTCATTAAAAATTTCTGCTCCGTGAAAGGCATTAAAGAGGATGACAAGCCAAGCCACAGGCTGGGAGACAATGTTGGCAAAAGACATCAGATAAAGGACTGTTATCCAAAATATGCAAAGGACTCTTCAAACTCAACAATAAGAAAACAAACAAACCCATCGGAAAATGGGCCCCACATCTCAACAGACAACTTCACCAAAGAAGGGATGCAGAGGACATTAACATATGAAACGATGCTCTACATCCCGTGTCATCAGGGAAATGCAAATTAGAACAATGAGACACCATCCCACACCTGTAAGAACGGCCAAAGTCTAGAATACTGACAACACCAAAGGCCCACGAAGATGGGGAGCACCAGGAACTCTCGTTTATTGCTGGCGGGAATGCCAAATGGTGCAGCCGCTTTGGAAGATAGTTTGTGGTTTCTTACAACACTAAACATACTCTTACAATACGACCCAGCAAGAGCACTCCATGGCATTTACCCAAAGGTGTCAAAAATTATGTCCACACAAAAGCCTGCACACAGAAGCTTGATTCATAACTGCCAAAGCTTGGAGGCAAAACGTTCTTCGGTAGGTGAATGGATAAACTGGGGTACCACAGACAGTGGAATACTATCCAGTGCCAAAAAAGAAATGCCCTATCAAGCCATGAAAAAAAGACATGACGTGCATATTACTAAGTGAAAGAAGCCAATCTGAAAAGGCTAAACTATAAGACATTCTGGAAAAGGTGAAAAACTAGAGGCGGTAAAAAGATCAGTGGTTTTCAGGTCTGGGGGGAGGAAGTGATCAACAGGCAGAGCCCAAGGACTTTCAGAGCTGTGAAAACACTCTGTATCATACTCTAAAGGTGGACACGTGTCATCATATATTTGCCCAAACCCACAGAATGTACACCACCACAAGTGAACCCTAAACTATGGACTTTGTAGAGTTACGAAGTGTCATTGTAAGCCCATCAATTTTAACAAATGTACCACCTCAGTGGGTGATGTTGATAATGGCAGAGGCTACACATGTGTGGGGGTAGGACACATATGGGAAATCTCTGTACCTTCTGCTCCATTTTGCTGTGACCTAAAACTGCTCTAAAAAAATAAACAATTTGTTTTTTAAGTTTGCCTTTTGGGAATCTATCTTAATTCCTGGATTCCCCGCCCCTTCTGCTATAACTTACTTGAAGAAAGAAATGATACTTCGTTAATCTTTTCAGTCCTGGCATCTGACCCAGTGCCTAGAGCATGGCAGATGCTTAACAAATAGATGTTGACAACAGCAGTGCTTAATAACAATGTCTAAGAACTGGGCTAATACTTGACCAAGGAAATCAATGGTAGGCCAATACAAATTTTAACAACAAGATTTCAAGTCCCCAAAGAGCAGAGGAAATCATTTGTCTGAGTAACAAAGATTAATTAATTATACCTAGACCTGACAGCATATTAATGGAATGTCTTTCAGTTCTTTTTAAGATAGGAAGAATTATTCTGAGGCTTATAAACTGCTAATATGAATTGACCTAAGTTTCGAATTGGTGACCTATAATAAAATCAGTTCAACTAGCGAATCTATCCAGTTTACCAATCAGGTCTACCAGTTTGAGTATTTGACCACAATACAGATTAATTTGAGATGTTTCTGGCAAATCCTGAAAACACTGATTCCGTAGAGGTTCAATGTTAAAGAAGTGTAAAGAAATGTTAATGATCCTCTTTATAAAAGTCCTAAAAAATAAAGTATCCAAAGAGAGATTTCACTAGTAAACACAACCTTTAGCATATTTCAAGAGGGCTTCAGAGGCAAGGTGGAACGCAATATTTTTTTTTTTCCATCTTTTTAGGAAAAGAAAAAGTTAGCTCCAAATCAAATTAATGACATTTTAGATTAAAATACTACATTATCTCTCCTGGGACTGGGCACACACACTGAATACCTGAATGGCAAAACAAAACCTAATACATAAATGTCTATGGGGATTAACTGTAATTTACTTATTAATATTCTCACAGGATGTCTTTCATGAGATCTCACAGGCAAGACAATTAAAAACTGTGGTCAATGACACCAGAGATCATGGACAGCAAATTCAGAGCAAGCTGCTTCTCGATCATGACTAGTAATGAATATATTGTTGAAGATGTCCTGAAATTTGAGGACTTAAAGAGATCTATGAAATTAAGGTACATTTCATCAAGAATATCATATTCAATCCAATTTAACTTGCCATTTTCTCCTGATGAAGAAATGAAATAATTATTTTAAATTTTTTTTTTTTTTTTTTTAAAATTTTTTTTTTTTTTTGAACAGAGAGAGACAGAGCATGAACGGGGGGTGGGGGCAGAGAGAGAGGGAGACACAGAATCGGAAACAGGCTCCAGGCTCTGAGCCATCAGCCCAGAGCCCGACGCGGGGCTCGAACTCACGGACCGCGAGATCGTGACCTGGCTGAAGTCGGACGCTTAACCGACTGCGCCACCCAGGCGCCCCGAAATAATTATTTTAAATACAGTAGGTCAAACCATTCACAAATTTCCAAACCTAAGCCCTATGGCTTGTATGATCAAGGCCAACCCAACACCCTTGACCAGCCTTTTCTTGTGAGAGGCTGAGGACCTGGGGAAAGGAAACTCCTCCCTGGAGGGAGGGGAAGGGGTGACAAGTTGGCCCTGGGTCCCTTTGGCCTAGGCAAAGAAGGCCAGAGAGCACACAATACTCTGGGCCAAGAGTACCAAGCTGGCTCTGTACCTGGGACAAAGTCAAGTTGTGGAGAGGAAGTCAATGGAGCCCTCTGGTCACCAGGGAGGCCTCAGAGGTTCAAGAACACCCTGCAATTAGGCCCCTGGCCAGAAAGCAGCAGCTTCCCCAGCCCCAGTCATCTTTGCTGAGCCTTCAAGGAGGGACGCCCAAGGTAGCCAGACTTACCAGGGCCCTTCCATTAGGTGATCTGCACCCCAGACTCCTGTGCATACTCCCTGGAAGCAGAGCTGCTGGGGCAACTGGGAGATTTCTGGCCACTCTACACCCTCAGCTGAGAAGGCCAGCCCTGAAACTTTCCGGGTGATCAAGAACTGATTTCACAGGGCTACGAAATTATAAAATTTTGCTGGAAAATATATTGTCTTGTGTAAAAATATACTCCCTAGACACTCCAAAAGTCGGTAAATATAATTATTTTTATTGGAAATTATACATTATACCGTATCCCTCAGCCAGCTTTTTCTGAATGGTTCTTCATTATTAAAATGGTCCTTTATTATTAATAGTAAAAAAAAACTAAGAACATTTTATTATTTTTTTTTGAGAGAGAGAGAATGTGGGCACATAATCGGGGGAGAGGGGCAGAGAGGGGGAAAGGGAAAGGGAAAGGGAAAGAGGGGAGGTGGTGAGAGATTGAGAGATTGAGAGATTGAGAGAGAGAGAGAGAGACAGGGGAGAGGGAGAGAATCCCAAGCAGTCTCCGTGCTCACTGAGGAGCCCAAAGCGGGCTGGGTCTCACGACTGTGATCATGACCTGAGCCGAAATTAAGAGTAGGACACTCAACCAACTGAGCCACCTCAGCACCCCACTAAGAACATTTTAAACACAGGAATCCACTGATTTAAGAGTGTACCTTGTCCCATTTGCAAGTTTCTGACGCCACAGTAACTTCCTCATATTCTTGCTCCTACAAGCGATATAAATAAAATTACTTTTCACTGCCAACGGTTTCTATTCGAATTTAAAAACTGAACTTAGAAATGTGGTTTCACTGGCATCATTCTCTGATTTCATGAGTGTCTCTTCCTGTTCCAGCCCATATCATATATGCAGTAGCCGTGTCGCTGTTCTCTGGTCGTCCCCACAATTGTTTTCCTTTCACATCGCTCATATGCCAAAAAAATCTTTACACTTATTATAGCATTAGGTGCAAATTCTTCATTCTGATATTCTACATTCCCATTAACAAGGTCCCATCTCCACGGCTACCTCCAACCTTAATAGTTTCAGGTAGGCTAGGTCCCTGATAGCCACTTAAAACACTAACTTTTGACTCATTTACTCGTCTCATTCTAATCTCCATTCAAAACAGCACTTTCCTCTCTCTTCAGAGATCCATCCTTTGAGGCTCTGACAATTCTACCTTTTCCATGCTGCCTAGACTGCCTGAGCTCGCCCATTTAATCTCCTGTCATTTTTAGCTCTCTGAGCATTTACTAACTGTACCACCAATTAGCACAATTAATTACGTATCTTGTATCTACCTGCCAATGATCCTAAAGACAGAGACACTGCCTTATGCATCCTTGTTTCACAGTATTGATAGAATTGTCATAGGGGCGCCTGGGTGGCTCAGTAGGTGAAGCGTCTGGTTAGTTCTAAAACTAACATCTTTTTTTAGGATATCACCCTAATACATACTGTCTTGTAGTCTAAAGATAAAAGGCACAAAAAGATGGCATTATAAGACCCTACCCATCCCTATTATTGCATAAAATAAACTGATGACAATAGAAAAATACCTTAAATTTTGGTTATATGTATTTTTTCTCTTATGTGAGGAATATTTTTTAAAACCAGAATGATAGAACATTAAAAACATCAACTAATATTACTTCAGGCATATTAAAGAACCTTGAGTGGAGAAACCACTCAAGCACAATCTTATCTTCTTGGTGAAAAATAGAATACAGGACGCTTTCCCCAACAAAGAATGAAAGAGCCCACCTCCAAATCTGGTTAGAAGGGATACACTAGTGCCTGTGTGAATTTCCTAAGGCAGCGACCCTTTTCCCAAAGGGCACTCTGGAATGTTCTGAGGAGTTTTCTGTAGGTAGCACTTATCTTTCTTTTTAAAAAAAATTTTTTTTAATGTTTATTTATTTTTGAAGGAGAGAGAGAGAGAGAGAGAGACACGGAGTGTGAGTGGGGGAGGGGCAGAGAAAGAGGGAGACACAGAATTCGAAGCAGGCTCCAGGCTCCAAGCTGTCAGCACTGAGCCTGACACGAGGCTCGAACTCACAAACCGCGAGATCATGACCTGAGCCCAAGAAGTCGGACGCCCAACCGTCTGAGCCACCTAGGCGCCCCAGCATTTATCCTTCTTATTTTGATAGTCTGAACTGCCTTCTTTAACAGTTTAATCTAAGCTCAGCCACATGAGTTTAGAAAATATTCACCATGATTTAAGGTAAAGCCAAAGCTTAGATATTTACCCTATCCTTATTAGAGCTATGCAAGAATTTCTGAACGCAAGGTTTCATAGCAATATTGATTATAATACTTTTGCCTTGCAAAGTAATACATTTTCTACTTAATACGGAGAATATTTTACTTAATGTGATTTAGTTTATCAAAGATTATTATGGAACATACATCTTGAAAGAAACTAGAAAAACTATCAAGTTTATTGTTTTCTGCCAAAAGTATATCCTCCATCAATGAGAAACATGAGCCCCTAAATTCGACTTTAAGATTTAAGTTGAGAATACATTATTACTTGGAAATAATGTAACTTATTTAAAGCGATTATTACATATTCTGTAGATGCCGTGGAAGATGCCCCCACTTTCCGGGTCACCCTGTGGCAAACAACCCTAAGCACTTCATGTGCACCTACATTATTCAATCTCTTCTACGACTCCAAGGTTACCAAGCCGGTTATTCCATTTTACAGCTGAAAAACATGAGGCTTAGAAAGGCTTTAAATAAGACCATACAGGTCTCAATCCAGACCTGAGGCCTCAATTTGAACTCTTAGTACCTCTCCTAAATTCTCTTCAGAATATTCTACTATTACCGCATTTATATTTTCATGTTACCCGGCAAAATCTTTGAGTGGAAGAAGGTAATCACATAATACGTTCTGAAACAAATATTAAATTATGTGCAGTATGATTTCCATTTTTCATTAATGCGAGGCACTTAATTTCTTTGAAAATGGAAAAAAAATCTGTATGAAACAAATATACTGTTTACCTCTAGGCATCAAACACGTGATGAACCTGAACCCCACCCCCCCTTTCCCCCTCCAGGATCCACAACAAAGAGGTCCTTATATTTAACGCAGGGCTGCTGCAGGGCCCTGGCTAATTGGCTCCTTGGTCCCCTGAAGTAGCAAACGTACTTCCTCAGGAACCTACCGGGCAGGGAATGACAGACATAGAGTATAGCTCCAAGACTCCAACTAAAAAAAGAAATGGCAGCATTACCAAGTAGTTAGTAAAGAGCTAATGAAGTTAACAGTATACAGTCACTATTTATCAAATATCCTTTCAAAATGCGTCTCGCGTTTTTTTTTTTCAATGAGTTTTCTTGCTAGCTACTAAAATAACTGTCTCTCCACTCATTCCCCAACTTACAAAATCATCTTTGATGGCCGAGGTTAAGCTCAAAGGCCTCTTCCTTGAGGAAGCATTTCCCAATTTCTAGCCAAGTGTTCATCTACCTTTTGTCTATAGTGAACCCCGTGTGCAACAACACACAGTTCATTCCGCCTGGATTATGGGTCACTGCTTACATATCCCTCTCCCTAGTTTGCGTGGCTACTAGGACTTTAGTCCACTATGAATTCTATCTTCAAGCCACCCACCCTTAGCCCTAGTAGAGCTACATATGCATGTCTGTTACAACAATTTTTAAAAACTGGTGAATTACGTTTTACTCCAGGCCAAGTTGACTCATGTAATTGCTATTTAAGTGGTATTAGCACTTTTGTCAGAAAGGTTTCTAAGATTAAAATAAATACATAAAATACACACATTTTTATCTGATGTATGACATATTATATTTAACATGCAACATTTATATATCACATGTTAATGTTTGTATTATGCTATATAGTAGTATTGTATTGTATTTAACACATCAAATCAAAGAACAATAATTTGTTCTTAAAATATAAGTTCAGGGGCGCCTGGGTGGCTCAGTCGGTTAAGCGTCCGACTTCAGCTCAGGTCACGACCTCACGGTCCATGAGTTCGAGCCCCGCGTGGGACTCTGGGCTGATGGCTCAGAGACTGGAGCCTGCTTCCAATTCTGTGTCTCCCTCTCTCTCTGCCCCTCCCCCGTTCATGCTCTGTCTCTCTCTGTCTCAAAAATAAATAAACGTTAAAAAATTTAAAAAAAAAATATATAAGTTCAAGGAGACAAATGTCAAATATCTGGATCCTAATATTCTTAGAAACTAGTTAAACGTATAAAAAGGAAATTGTTTCATAATCAGATTAGTTGCTTTATTTTCTATCATCGGCAGCTATTTAAAACAACCTGGCCACAGGTTAACACTCCTACCATATATTAAAATATAAAAACAGTACCTGTATTTCAAAAGTCAAAGCTTTACTGTTATGGCAAGAAGTAGCCACGGGTGAGGTCATTAGTCATAGTGGCGCAAAAGAAAATGTTCTAAACATAGAAGCAGGGGCCTGGACAAGTAGTGTATGCAGAAGTAAGGGCTAAGTATGAAAGAAACAGAAGTTATTCTCTTGAAAGAAACAAACAAAAGGGTTCCAACAAGGACACGATTTGGTAAACTCAAAACCGCTGGAGAGAAGTACATGTAGTCATTACAATGCTAAGGTGAACACGCTTTAAATGCATTAAATCCATAAGCAATTACAGAAATCTGCATTGTTGTGTTCAAAAGAAGCCAAGTGTGTTTCAGTATTCACAAAATCTCAAGAACTATTATTACTGTGCTGATACTAATTTCCTTGTCTTCAATAACTCAGAACACGTGATTTCAATTTCTAAAATAAAGTTCTAAAATAAACAAAATAGCAACTCATTAAAAAAAAAACCCAAAACTTGAACCTCTCCATTAAGACTAAAATGCCAACTTTGATTCAAAAATAGGTCTGACATTGTTGTAATATAGATCTTCCTTGACTTACAATGGTGTCATGGCCCAATAAACTCATCATAAATTGAAAATACCGTAAGTTGAAAACGTATTTAATAATCCAAACCTACCAAACATCATTGCTTAGCCTAGCCTATCTTAAATGGGCTCAGAACACTTACATGAGCCTACAGTTGGGCAGAATCATCTAACATGAAGCCTATTTTATCATAAAGTGGTGAATATCTCATGTAACTTATTGACTACTATACTGAGAATGAAAACCAGGATGGCTGTAGGGTACAGAGTGGTTGTTAAGTTGTCTGACCTCATAATCGAGTGGCTGACCACAAGCTGTGGTGGCTGCCGCTGTCCAGCCTCATGAGGGAGGATCCTACAGCATTTCATAGGCCCAGGAAAAGAGCAAATCTCAAAATTCCGAAGTATGGTTTCTACTGAATGTGTTATCGCTTTACCACCATCACAAACTTGAAAATTCGTAAGGTGAGCCATTGTAACTTGTGTTTCATCAAATTTAAGACACTGATGAAAGACATACCATTGGAATGATCCTTGTTTCTTCTGCTTTACCAAGCCCCCACCATCCAGACCTCTGCGTACAAAAGTAACATCTCCAAGACGTTCATTTCTTTTCCAACCTCACTGCCAAGTAATCTCCACCAACTCTCGCCCCCACAATCGTTCTAACTTTCTAACTAGCTTTTCTCCCCCTTCCCATTCATGTCCCCACCAGAGTCCCCCAAGCTCCAGGGCTAGCTAAGATAATTACTCTGATCCTATCACAACCTAAGTTAAATATCTTTCACGGTTCCCCAGTGCCTATACAATGTCCAGTCCTTAGCATGGAATTGAGACCTAATACGTACATGCCTGCTTCTATGAACTCTAAGAGCAGGATTTATACCTTGATAACCTGAGTTTCTTGTATATAGTAAGTATCCAGAAATAATGCAAATGAAAATACCATTTGATTCTCAGATCTGAAATTTAGAGTAAATCATCTGGAAGGCCTGGATTAGTCACCCTGAGGAGGCAATGGAATGAATCAGGAGACCTGCAAGGGCTTTCTTTTTATTCTTAATCTTCAGAGTATAACATGTTTATAATAAAGGTCTACTGATTGTGGGAGTCTTCTGAACCAAAAATCGATTCATATCCCAACAATTTCAAATTTATGCAGGAAAAAAACCGCACCAAATGTCTGAAATTGGGAATCTCTAGAAAGTACCATAAGAGCATGACTGGAGGGACCTGTGCATATTATATAAAAGCTACACTGGTGAAAACCAGTTGCCTTTCTGGCCTTGATCCTGAGAGCTTTAAAGGGAATGAGGAAAGCAAGGTCAATTTGGAATAGACAATTTTAGCTGACAGGACACAGGTAAAGACTAAACAGAACAGCAAATGTCTAAAACAATTAGAATCATATCATTTGTGTCTTTCCAATGTATTGTTGTCATAATGCACAGGTTCATTAATGGCGATTAACAAAGATTATTAATCTATATGTAGCAAGCTTCCCTG
Source organism: Herpailurus yagouaroundi (assembly GCF_014898765.1). Taxonomy (NCBI): domain Eukaryota; kingdom Metazoa; phylum Chordata; class Mammalia; order Carnivora; family Felidae; genus Herpailurus; species Herpailurus yagouaroundi. Next base: position 54,839,247 of record NW_024412404.1, read on the forward strand.
CTTGTTGGTCTTACAAAGAAATAATCCTCTCAAATTCTATCTTAAAAATTAAAATTTACATATTGATTTACAAAATTTGGTGCACTGGGGTCACTAGAATATAATCTTAATACTTTCCTATCAGAAATCTCAAGGGGACTTATATACTATATCTTGTATTTGATCATATCATAACAACTTGTTCTCTTTAACTATTGGACTCGCTGTGTTATCCTGTGTCCAGTGCCTAAGAGCTCGTTAATTACCTAAACTATATCTCCATAGGTCTTGTTAATTACCCGTCTCCTGTCTCAGAGGACCTTGTTAATAACTTGTACAGTCTCTCTAAAGAGGTCCTAACAACACATTAAAATTAAAGATGCTTTTCTTTTAGCACCTGTCAAGTGCTGTAAATTGAGAAATTTTCACATCAGTTTATTAGCCTACAGTAGTTTTTGTGGATTTTTTTGGCTGGTTTGCTTCTCTCACAAAATCTCTCTGTATCTTAATCTCTCAGCTCAAAATAACAACAACAACAACAACAACTTAACAAAGTTTCGTCTTTTTTTGTTATGGAGCTTTTTTTGTTTTCAATTTTGAAGTCTATAAATATCAATTTGCATTAGTGAGTTAGCAAAAGGATGGCATGGTCGGTATCTGCAAATTAACCCATCGGGAAATGTACCAATTAATGAGAGCTATTATAATGAGTATTAGGATGACAAAGGGTAAAAAAAGTTTCAAGTGGCATCTGGGGAGTTCGACAGGAAAGTTCTAGTTAGTGTTAAGGGAACTCATCATATTGCATATTCTGTGTTCCCAGTCACTGTTTCATTGGATACATTCTGCAAATCCCGGGACACTAATGGATTAATGGCTCTAAAAATCACCTCAAAAGTTTTTGTTTTCTGTCTCATAAATGAGGCTACAAGTTTTCAGCTATGTAAAAGGTGTATAGCCTGTCATGAATAATAGGCAAAATTATCTTTAATATTAGACAAACAAAAAGTAAATACTGCTATTAAAATAAACCTCATGCACTTTAAGGTTTACCACGCCAAAGACTGGGTTGTAAATTCACACGGGAGGGGGACAAAAGGTCCATAAGGAGTGTTATAAAAATGAAGATTTTAAAACCATGAATGGGATTATTTCTTTAGGAGCATTTGTTCGCTATAACTTTTTAAAATCAAAATGTAGGCCTATAGTAAACAGTCTTTTTTTCATGAACATGTTCTGCAACTCCATAATAATGATTACACGCTTATAAGCCTATGGTGATTGGTGATTTGTGAAAATAAGAAACACATTTAAATATACATTCTAGGTAACAATTTTTTATACCTTCTAAGACAGGTATGATACAACCATAGACAGGAATTGACTAGTTAAGGAAAGAAAGAAGGGAGAAAGGGAAGTAGGTCAATGTGATCCCAAAAGTAAAAGGCATTCTGTCATGCAAAATTATAAAATACTAGTGATAGATAGGAGTTCTTGATCTCAGACACTATGTCTGCACTGTCCTAAAAAACAGTTAAGGGGCACACAGGGTTTTCCACAGCAAATACTGTCAATGGAAATCCATGCATATATGCTCCAATAAAATCAGTACCACCCGGAATGATATTATAAAACATACCATTAGGTGAACATAGAGCAACTGAGACTTTTTGCCACATGGTATTCACAACTACAGTAAGCCGGAAAAATAATGAAGGGAAAGCGTGTTCTTTGTGTGAGTCACAAACGGAAGGATATTCCCAAAACGAAATTCTCCAGTAAAAATACCTCCCGTAAGTTCTTGCTCTCCGACGAGCTTCCTCTCTTAACATCAAACATCAGCTCTCCATACAGGGTACGCTTATATTATCGACTGTGTATTTTTTTTTTTAATTTCAGAATAAGACATACCCAACGAACTTTCTCCTTAACGAATTCCCTTGACTGGGTAGAGTTCTTCAATCCTACACTTTTTCACGGAGGCTCAGAAGAACACCCATCTCAGAGTTTCTCTTCAAGTTATTATAGATAGCGTATAAACACACGCATGTTTTGTAAGTGTTGTTCATTACTACTGATGCCTAGGTTTTACCTGAACCCTGAGAAACAAATCATGCACAGAGGCCATAAATATTAAGCCGTCAGACATTTCAATGCCTACCATGATTTAGATGTGTCTTAGCTATTCGGCCAAATCTCACAGTCCTCTCCACATCCCTGTTACAGTCAAGCTCATCTCCTTACTTTGGCCTCCGCCTCAGCGAAGGCCCTGTCAGCAAAACTAACATGACGATGTCACCTATTCAACTATGAGTTCACCAACAGGACTCCTAATTCCTATTCATCAATGAGTACTTACTGAGCTCTTAGGAAATACATGATATAATTTAGACTAGTGATTGTTAAACCTGACTGAGAATCAGTGGTTAAGTCTTAAAAATGTTGATTTTTATTTCAGGGCCCATTCCACTAAAGATTCTAACTCAGTTTGAGATAGGACCCAACAAACTGTAAGTTGAAAAGAAGTCCCTAGGAGCCCCTGATGATCAGCACTAAGGATGTGCACCGATGTAGGTGCTGCGGGGCACCCACAAAAGAAGAATTCAGCATAGCTGTTACGAAGCTTAGGTAGCTTAGGAAGTCTGCATCTGGTGTTACAAATCAGTGGTTCTTACAACTTTTTTCAACTAGGCTTTTTGAGCACACCTAAGTTACCATGGCCTCTGTGCCCTAACGATTAATAATAGTGCTAAGGGTTGTGAGAAGTAAATGCAAAAACTGCAGTTCACTTAATATTCTGAGGATGTATCACTCAGACAAGGTTTAACTAGCTATGCTTCGTTAGGTGGCCTTCCACACGCGTTCAGGGACACAGGCTGCCCCTCTCTTATGGCTCTGCCCTTCTCAAAGATCTCCACTCAGTTAGCCTGGGGCTCCGCCAACTAGTTCAGTAAACTGCCAAATAATAAATACCTTCGGCTTTGGCCTTCCTGGCCATACAGCCTCTGTTACAACTACTTGACTCTACCACTGTAGCACAAAAGTACCCATAAACCAACGGGTAGGCTGTGCTCCACTGAAACATTCCTTACAAAAATAGGCAGCGAGCCAGACTTGGCCCCCGAGCCTTGTTTGCCAATGCCCAGGTCTAAGGTAGTGAGGAAGAGAGGCAACAGTGATGACCATCCAGTACGTTTTCACGAACAGACCTGAAGATGGTCGACATCTCTTCAGCTAACTCTTCATTAAGCCAGAACTTTGTCACATGTCCCCACCTAACTAAGGGTCTGTGTCCGTCTGAAAAGAAAGGGCATCATGTGTGCTGAACACACCCACCGCTTCCACGTTCCACTGGAAGACCGGCCCAGTGTTATAGAAGAAATGGCTGTGAACAGATTATTTAAAAATGGTGCAACGAACATGCAGGGGTTTTTTGTTTTTGGAAAATTATATACTGCTGATGCAAACAGGCACGACTTTACGAATTGTGGAGTTAACCACACAATACATTAGTTGATGCTGATGATGCCAAAGCACCTGTGATTTATAATTTAAAAAAGCAAGCGTAGCAATTTTAAATCACAGATAACTCGATACCCATCATAAAGGGATGAAACATCTTCCTGAAAATGACGAGAATTCCAACTACACCTTCCAGTCCACGTGCAGTAGGCGCTTTGCAGCATGCCAAGTGTTCAACGGCATCCAGACTTTTCAGAAGTGGCACAGACCACAAAGTCAATGCGGTGTACTCACCGCACCCCATTCAGCTTCTTCCGGGTCCATCGCTGAGCCCGATTTCTTCACTGGCTGCACTGAGGCTGGGACGTGACTGCGTTCTGGCCAAGGGGACATCTGCAGAAGTGACGTACAGCACGGCCAGGCCTGGCACATGAAAGCGTGCTGCGTGGGGGCCTCCGCTCGCTTTGCCTGCCGCCTGACCTCGGAGACAAGGTGGTAAATGGTGGCACAAGAAAGGAGGAGCCTGGTTCCAGAATACTAGGGTGGCGCTGAATGGCTGCAGGGAGCAAAACACTGGCTTCCCTCGTCCCTGGCATCGTGAGTCAGGAGGCAACGACACGGAGCTGTATGCTTGTACCGTGATAGGTGATAAGCCACTGAAATCTGGGGTTATTACATTACAGCTGGTAACTTGCCTAACACTGGGTTCTTAAGAAACTCCAGAAAATGTGCTATTTAGGGTATGAATATTACATTTCAGGAGTCCTTTAAACACACTCAGATTCTGAATAATGCTTAGTTGTACACAAAAAATGCACGTATCTGCCTTTGTGGCTCTGTCTTCCACGTCCCAGAAGATCTCGATCTCTGCAGCCCACCCTGGGCTGGAAGAGGAGACTGAAGGAATAAAAGCACATTTTAGGAAACTGGTCTGCCAAGCTTTGTATTCATTCATTCAAAAATGTTTTTTTCTAACACCTGCTACCTGCCAAGCATCAGGCTGGAGACTCGGGGCAGAAACACGAATGCCATGTGGGCACTGCCCTCAAGTTGTCCACGGCGGCGGGAGGGAAAACAGTGAGCAGCCTGTATCAGTGAACGATGGGAGGCCCGTAGAAAGGAAGACTTACGTAAGAAAATGCTGCAGCACACGGATCAATTACCCTCTCCACCTCCCTAGAAAGAGCAGGCCGGGCTTCCGAGAAGAGGGGCAGGGAGATGAAAGAGACTGCAAGTTAGTGACTGCGAGGACAAGCGTAGAACCCCCGTTCTCTGTTGGAGTAATCCCACAAAAAGCCTGATTCATTTCTCCTATCAGTTTGATGCAAGACTGTAGGACCTATTCCAAGAACAGAAGCAAAATACCATATTTGTTTGTGGTTTACAAGGTGCTTTCTTCAGGTGGATTTCACTTTTTACTAAGAAAAACTGATGTCTAAGAAAGTGTTCCTTGGTCCTTTCCAGTTTTAATCCTACGCTATGCACACGCAGGGCAATACCACGGCCTCCCTGCACCTGCCATCACAGGTGAGCCAGAGACACCACAAAGAACACGATCCAGTTCCACAGCTACCCAGTTTACCCTCAACTTTGCTCAGCATTCTCGCAGACACTAGTCCCAAGAGTCCAGGAGACCCTACACACATCGATTTAGCACAACTGGAAAAAAAATAACCTGCAGCACACGTCCTAGTGATAGGAGTCCATAGCTTCAAAAGGGCCTTCGGTGGAGATATTAATGTGAACAATCTAAAATGTCTCCTATCACTGACGGCTGATGTCGGGAGGAGAAACAGGAACATACTGTTACGTAACGACATAACTACCTTGACCATATTCTCCAAATTCCACTCAAGATAAAGCTGCTTTCTGGAAGTTTGAACTGCTATCTTTTCCAAGATCTATTTATAGTCGATCCTCCTTCTTTACGCTATAAATTAGAGCAACCCGCAACCCTTTTATTCCAAATGTGTTACATTTACCACAAACATGGTTTGTACACAGATGAAAGGTTAACTTCCCAGGAACCTGGATGGTTGTTATCCTCATACCTGACATCCCAAAGAATAGGGAGAAGAGAAATAAAATTTTTAAATCTTGTTTTTTTGGTTTTTTTTTTAAATGCTTGCGAGCGTTTTATGCATATATCAAGAAACAACTCTAATTCTGATAGAAATAGCACTCGTACTGAAATCGCCCAAACAAAGCCTGAATCGGGCAAAATGCCACACTCACTTTTCAAATCTGTGGCAGTCCATGTGAACAGCCCAAGTAAAGGGCAATTAAGGAGCTGAGGACACTTATTTTTCCATACGCTGCCATAATTTAAAAACCTTATTTTCCTACCATTTCCCATTTTTCTTGCTTTTTTTTGACTCTAGAATTATATAAATTATCCAATCTCTAAGTTATCTCAGACAGTTGTTTTTAATTATCTTCTTCATAAAAAGAAGTTCAGTGAAAGTGGGGAGAAGCAAATATATTCCTATTTACCCCTGTAATTTAGGACTTAATATATGCAATATACTATGTAAAATCCCAAAATGAAATATTTGAGAGCGGCATAACAAAACTACGGACTCAATAAAACATTAATACCACATGATAAAAATATATTTCTTTGGAGTGTAGTTTATAAAGAAAACCGAACAATACTTTTTAAAGCCATGGCAAATATTTATTGCTAAAAGAAAACGAAAGAAACACGTTTCCCGTGAAAATGTTAAATGCCTACTTTAACGTGTCATTAGGAGATCGGAAGACAGGTGGGAGAGTACGGTCTAAACGGATGCTTGTTAGCACTGTATTTTTTGCTTCTAGTGGGACAAAACAAAGCACTGCTTTTGAATAAAGTATGGTATGACAGTATATAAAACATAATAACAGCTACCGTTCACGGGTTCCCTATCTGGGCCCTGGCTTTATACCATGTACTTGATTTGTAACTTATCATCACCCAGTCCTACCAGGTAGGTATTCTTTACCCTGTTTCAAAGATGGAGATGATGAGGTTTATAGAGGTCACAGAGGTAGCGAGTCAGGGTTCCCGCTCCGGTCTGCATTCTAGACATTACTGCCTTGAGGAAAAACTTCTATTTCCCATGGCAGACACGCTACGATACTATTCTATAATTGCTTAGGATTCCAATACATTCATCTTAGTCTTTGCTTAAGGTTTCTTTAATCAGCTGTTCCACGGTGTACTTCTGCAAAATCCATAAGCTCATTTAAAGGTATATTCGCAGTTCCAACTTGTACTAAGGAATAAGAAAAGTACCGTTATATGCATAACTGAGAACTCAGATTTTGAAAACCTAATCTTGATCATTACCATGAGAGTGAGCATTCCCATGCCTACAAATCATCATATAGATGCACTTTGATATATTTACAGTACCCACAAGGGTCACAAAATTCCAGTAAACAGTCACAAAGCAAAGCTACTTACTTCTAAAGAGCCACTTGTTAAAGGCAGGTGACACCTACTATGAAAACCAGTAAGACCTAACATGAGCCAGCTATTCTTAGAGAATAGCCCACGGGTTGCTATGGTCCACTAATCCTCTCCAGAGAGCGCAGGAACTAATCCCTGGAAAATAATATCTAGAAACACAACATATCACCTAAATTTCTGGCTTAAATGAACACCCACTGGTGATTCACTCTCCCCATGTCTCATCAAAAGCTATGCTGCTCTCTTCACAAGTTTCAGTTGAGTTTCTGGCTCACATAAGTAGAAAATAGACTAGGGTAGGGATTAAGAATCTTTTATCCTTCTAAGATAAAAAGTCCAATTCCAAAGATGTATGCAATGATTCCTGGCTCCATAATTAATTATAAAAATAAGATAAGAATTTTGTTCAAGTCAAATAAAAGGAATTTAAAACATGCAAGTATTTTTAAAGGGATATTTGATACTTTAAGGACGCTATTTTTCAAAATAGCCCAACTTCCCCCACGTTAGGCTTACCTTGAAGATGGCATTATATTTGAAGCCCTGAACTTTGCTGTAAATGGATTAGTTGACTCATAATCGAAATAGTCCTGACGATTTTCACTAAATGCATTGGGTGATTTCAAGTCACAAGGGCTATCAGATCCCCCATTGTTAAGTTTATCAGATCTTCTGCTATCTTTTTTTCCAGTCACTCTTTCAAACAGGCTAACTTTCTCCCTTTTCTCCCTTTTATTTTCTTTCCTTACTTCGACTGGTTTTGAAAATAAACTCATGCTGCTGTCCCAGGATTCACTGCTTTCTTCAAATGGATTTTTCTTCCTTGGCAGTGTTGCAAATTTTGGGGGTAATGAAGCAGTCACATTTGTAAATGGGTCATTTTGTCTTCCGAAAGACGAGTCACCTTCATCCACACTGCTGTCAGGTTGGTTCATTTTAGAAGTATCAAAGCTTAATGTTCTTCTGTGGGGAGATTTGAGACTTCCTGCAAACAATTTTGTAGTTAGTACATAATCAGTGACACATTGCATCATGCTACTTGACAGATTCTGTGTGCACACTGCTGCTTTTAGAATGAGAGCAATTAGCTATTTAAAGATATTAACCTTTAAAATAATCAAGGAAAACAATCTTAAAATGCTAAAGTATAGCGGTCTGAAGTAGGCAGGCTATTAATAATTAGCATATTGCTAGACAATCAGTAATTTACTCAGCTCAGAAAGAAACAATCATATAAACACACTAGAATGTCAAAACCAGAGGTTCTGGTGGGCATGATGGTGCTATAAATTCTCAAAGACGTTTTTCATCATTAGCATTAAATATACTTTCCTACTCCTGCACACGCAAGGTTTTTCTTCTAGGAACTTTCTGATTAAATGGAATATCCATTTACGTCTCAGGCTTCCGAGACTGAAGAAACAGCAATTAAGAAAAAAAAAAGAGAGAGAGAAAGAGAATCCAGGCTTTGAAAAGCAACTGGGACTTATTTTTGTTATCACTTAATATAACCACAATGCTGAATGCAGACAAGTTCTGCCTTTAATAAACATCAATTTTGAGGATAGTCAGCACTCAACAAAGATTTGATAACTAAACTTGAAAACTATCAAGAAGTTGCAATTTTTAATTTTCTAAGTGAAACTCTGAAAATTAAAAGGGTAGTTCAGATCACCGAGGCTACGATTAGAAAGTGTCACTTACCACTTTCCGGAACCGCTCCGAAGGAATCTATCTGGCGTCCAAGAAGATGTGTCTGACCAGCGGTGCCAGACTTCAGCTTCTCAGAAGATATGTGGGTCCCAGTCAGATCAGACATCGAATGTGCTGAAGAGAGTCGCTGAGGACCCAAAAGGAAAGGCTTTTTTGGTTTGGATTTCATCTGCATTTCACCACTTGAAAATTCAGTACTGGCATCAGGCATGTGAGAACTTGGAATGATGGCAGAAGACGTATCAGAAAATGTCCCATCGTTTTTTCTACCTTTCATCTTATCTTTTAATTTTGCAAAAGGAGACCTTGTTTTGTCCTTCATTGATAAGTCAAACATACTTGCTGTCATATTGTTCCTCATGAATTGAATATTGACCTTTATCTCACCCCTGTTTTTGGCTCTTTTTCCTTGTTTGGATTCTAATCTAAACCACCTTAAAGAGAAGGAAAAAAAAAACTGGGTTGTAACATGTAACAAAGAGAGGATATGTGCTTGTTATGTACAAATAGCTCTTCAGGCTAAGCTATTATTACAAATCAAGGCACTCTAAGCATGACAGTGATTATGTGTCCATCTGACGAAAATGTTGCTAGTGGCCCAAGAACACTGTTGAAGGTTAAAAGACACTGAGGTAAAGACTACTGAAAGAATTCATCAATACAAACTACTTTTGAGCACTATAAAATGATAAAGGATCACATTTTTTTAACAAATACATATTTAGCCCCAACCCCCAAATATTTCTTCTCTAAAAACTACTAGAAGAATGTTGTTGATATTGGAGACCACTGCACTGGAGTTTGCTAATCATGAAAATTACATGTGATGTGAATTTAGATCCATGTGAAGTGGGTCAAAGCCTTCTCCTGAATAAAATCTGAAAAATGTGCAAAACGTAGGAAGTGACAATTAGTAATAACTCCTGTAAGGGTTTTGAAGAAAAGAGAAAGCCTAAATGCTTCCTGTTAGAATGGACTTGCTTCATTTGCTATTGCCACTGTAACAATACCAAATAAAAATTCTCTTAATTGGGGCCAAATCTTCTGCTTTTAGTCAGTTCGCCGAATTGCACTGCCTGTTCTCAAATGACGTTACAGGAGTCGCCCTTATCCGCGGTTTCACTTTCCACGGCTTGCTACCAGTGGTCAACCGCCTTCTGGAAGAAGATGATCCTTCTGGTACTTCCTCAGAAGGTCGGCGGTAGCCTCATGCTAGGTCACGAAGCCTACATCACTCACCCCACTTTGTCTCAATCCGGAGGCATTTTATCATCTCACATGATCACAAGAAGGATGATTACAGGACAGTAAGAGATGTGAAGAGAGAGACCCCATTCACGTTACTCTTATCATAGCATATGTTACAACTGTTCTGTTGTATTATGAATTTCTTACTGTGCCTAATTTATAAGTTAAACTTTATGACAGGCACACATATATAGGGAAAAACATAGTGTATCTAGGGTGGGGTACTAGCCACACTTTTAGGCAACCAACGGATGACCCGTGGATAAGAGGGGCTACTGGGTAAGACGCAAAGTTTATTTTGGTTTTGTTCACAGTACTTTTACCCATGAGAAAGTCTTCAGCTGTCAGTGTTACAAGTGGTCATTCTATAGGGAAAACAGCCAAAAGAAAAAGAAAAAAAATTTGCAAAATCGAGCCTAGAAGAAAGTTTCTACAGTGTTTTCCCATTACTTAACAATGAAGCATAAACCGCACACGGGTTAGTACTTAAACACAGCTCTAATAAAGTATAACACATTTTCTTAGCTACAAAGGAACTCTGATCTAAGTTTACATTAGTACTTTCTCTCCTTGTTACTAAGAAGATACCCAAGAAGAAGCTTATGTTTACCATACACCAAGTGAAGACTGGTTCACGGGTCTTTCCAGGCAGGAGAGGAAATTAGCACATAGCGTATATACCAGCCACATCTTAGCAAGCAGCACACAAGAGAAATATTTTCTTCGTTAATTTGAGGCATTTCAATCAATTAAGATTTAGTTGCACCAAAGCAAGCAATTTATTAAAATAAAATATTTTATAACAGAAAGCCTTACTCAGAGACCCTAAACTGAGAAAAGCCCTTGAGGCCAATGGTGAAATCTGAAGACACAGGGACTAGAAATAAGAAATGACAGCAATAAACTCTGTGGACTAGAAAACCTTGAACAATACAGAACTTAGCACTTGAAAAGCTTGGTAATAAAACAAGGTTATATACCCAGTTATTAATTCCCAGTTTGGGATAATAAAGCCATTTTAAATAGGGGAGAAATGCTTCTGACGGAGGGTACATGGGAAATATTCTGTACCATTTTAGGCTTTACACAAAATAAGCGAAATACACTTTGCAAGAAACATACCAAAAACAAAACAAAAAACCCACGCATGTAGGACTTTCATGTATATAACAAATCAAAGCAAATCTGGGAAAAAAAAAAAATAAACCAATAAACCAATAACCCAATAAATGGAAGAGGGTAGAAGTAATCGAAACTCACTGAATTTCAGAGATAAGGCCAAACCAATCATCTAATTTAACATCTGCTTTTCACAGATGAGGAAATTGAGGCACAAACGGTAAGTAACTTCCCAATGTCAGATTAAAAGTTCAATAAGGAAAATATCCAAGTGGATGAACAACATGTGCATGAAAACAGTTGCTCTTTCCTATGTGATGAACCACATATGTTAGTAACATTAAAGGCAGGGCTGGTCACATGTTATAGAACACTCTATCTAATCAAGAGACAGGGACAGCCAAAGAGGAAGGCAGCACAGGTTTTCTACTGCTAAAGGGTAAGCTACTTGAAGAGTCTGCCTTGCACTCAATAAATGTTTACTGAATACTTTTTCTAAAACTCTATTTTTAACACAACCGAGCTATAATTCCGTGCGTGTGTTGCATTGTTTTATTTTACAGTAGGGAACACTAAAGACTTAGGTAAGCTTTGAAGGATCAAGCAAGTCGGTATTTGAATACAAAGTGTAAATACAGTATATTTTCCATCCTCCCCCCACCCCGCCCCAAGGAGAAAACTGCAAAGCACTTTTAGCGAATATGTAAACTTAAAATTTAGGCATGACAAATAACTTCAGCTGCTTTGTTCTGAAAGTGATATAATGGGGAAGAAGTCTTAATGAGACCTTCAAGAATCATTCCAGAGATAGTACTTCTTTTCCCAGGCTTCAGAAAGATAAAATGAAGACACATCATTTGGGGCTTAGTGGATTAATGCTGATTTTTTTCACCTCTGGAGTACCGGGTTTCAACTGCGTCTGGCCTCTGTTCAATTTTTAGCGGGCACAGGCCCATGTTCAAAAGCCACCACACATGTGGGAACTATTCCCAAGCAATCGGTGCTGTGTGGTCAGAAACGGGACAAGATTGGCAGGAAGGGTGCCAGAGGCCAGGACACAGGTGCACTGCAGACTCACACAAAAGTCCTAAAATCTGCATGTGTTTGAGTCATACCTAACTCGAGGGACTCTGATTGTTATTACTTTTCATGAGCATTAAAAAAAAAAAAAAAAATCAACATCACCCATTTTTGCTATAAAAAAAAAAAAAAAAAAAAAAAAAAAAAATCAATAGATATTACATAACAGCATGAACGATTTTACCATTCTATTATTAAACATTGTATTATTTCCTTAAATCTTGTGCCAGAACCAACCCAGACACTCATAAAAGTGGGAGATACAGAAGTTCTCTTTCCGTGCCCCACTCAAAGTGTTCTGGCTCAGGCCCTTTCCCTCTCCGGACAGGAGAAGAGAAGAGAAGAAAAGAAAAGAAAAAAGAAAAAAAAAAGGGGGGGGGGGGCATTTAATTTCAAATCATAAAAATAAGCAAAATAAGAGTTTTAGCCTTCATGCTTCTCTCCCTATCATGACACAATTGGAAGACAAGCTGGAAATACTTGTCTTCAGCGTCGAGAGTAAAAAGTGTCACACCCAGCAGCTTCGTGGGACTTCTAAATCAGCTGGTGGCCTTCATCACTCATACCGGTTTTCTAAAAAGCACTTGGGGATAGGCCGACAAGGCTCAGCACTGTGCAGAATATTAAATATCTTTCTTGCAATACACCGGTGGCTCAAGTTCATCGCTCACTGTGCCACGTGCACAGCTGTGCTGCAAAAGGAAGCTATTAAATATATTAAAAAACCCAGAAATATTACCAATAAAGATATCTCATCAAATATGTGGTCCTCATTTATCCACAAAGAAAATGGGATTTAATAACATATGAAAATCGCTTCACATGCAATAAACATCACAAGCCCTGTTGATAACATTTAAAAGCGTTTTCCCCCTAAAAGTTCTTATCAGTTTTATGTAGTGGCCAATAGAGAATTCCCGTAGGGAGACTACGATAAGAGAGTGTTGCTTATGATCAAATTTATTGTCATTCGGATGCTGACAAAGATAAAGAGTCCAACAAGAAGGAACTTTAAAAGCTTGGTTCATCCTCTGAGTTTCCGAATTCACGGTTGGGCCTACTTTCACTCAGAAAACTTCTATTGGAGAGAAGGCCTGAAATACATCATTCGATAACCTAAAAAGTGCCCAAAGTGCAGCATAATATTTCAAGTTATAATATGCTTAGAAGTTTACATTCAAAGCACTTTAAATATTATAGAGTGAGTGTCATCCAAAGTTGGTGATTTGAAACAAATTATTTGCTAATTATCCACTTTTTTTTTCAGTTTAAATTTGATGAAGAACTCCTCAGGGGAAACTGAATACCACTTTGTAGCAATCAAACAGTGACCAACATCACTGATATATATTCAACTTTACATTTTTTAAGCCCTTTCTTTTTCTTAAAATACTGTTATCTCTTGGTGAGCTTAAACGTTTACCATTTTCCCTCATGCATTCCCAGTACTTATCCCTCTACCCTTTTACCCTGCGTATATTAAATCTTACATACAGTTCCGATTTAAAAGACATTTTTTAATAAAAATAAAAACTGCAACCAGGAGAAGCCTGCAGGAAGATATGTACAGAAAATAATAAGACACGGTTGTTCTAAAAATGTAAGAAATTAACACGAACCTCAAGAAAGTTACGCTTATAAAAAGTTTTTAAAAGGGCAAATAAATTTCAGTTATGACTGAAAGAAACACCAAAGCTGCTTCGGAAACTTGAAGTCCTGTTATAAATTCAACCTGTATTTTTCTCTCATTAATTCCATTAATCTTAAGGGTCTCTCAGACCAGAATAATTAATTACAGGCTTAAGAAAGGGTGAGTACACCTATCTCTGGAAATTTACTATTTTTCGACTTGAGGACATAACATCCAGTGTTAAATTATATTAGCCTTTTTTTAAATGAGAACGTATCTACTCTAAGCTTGAAAGTCACAGGTAAGAGGTCATGTTTGTATTGAAAAGGTCATCAAATCACTTCATCAGAACTGAACCCTTGTCTCCAATCTGAGAACATTCCACATAGTCTAAACATGCCGACTTCACAGAACTAATTCTGAAGTAATACACTCCCTCCAATACGCTGTAAATTCAAAGAAAAATGTTAGTGTCTATTGAAGGTTGAGAATATTTGTACATAGTTTTCATTTTTTTTTTCTTGTAACGGCTTTAGACTCCATCAAGCTGTCCTGACCCTGAAAGATGGTTGAGCTAAAATAAAGGCCAAGTTTATAAAGCTGCAATGAAATACTGAGCTCTAAATGTGGTCATTTATCTTCTGACAGAGTTCAATATGTGACCTGATATTGAAGACTTAATTTTCTGATGTTCCAATTCCTGGAAAATTGTAATGTTTAATGATTAGAACAATTTACACATACATGAAGTTTTAGTTGCTCAACACTGGGATCCAGTCCTCCGAGGAGTAGTGAAACAATGTCAATTTACTTACAATTCAATGCAAAATATTCAATTATTTAAGATGTTTCCCTTAAACGCAAAATGAGAGTAATGGATCCTTAACGACTCCATTTAAAAAATATTTCTTCACAAGGGCTACTTCGACTTCAGATGTGTGCAAATGTGGTGCCCAAAACTAGGTCATGTTTCAGTCCAAACACCAACGCCCCAGTTACACAAATAATTTCCAAGAACAGAAAATCCATAAATAAGATATCATCTCCCCCCAAATTCAAAATAAATTATATAACTTACTCTGTTTTCCTTCTTTGTTTGTCCTCAAAGATGTCATTGAGATTGATTGCCACCTGCCCTAAAAATTTATCCAGACCCACCAGGGACCTGTGCATAACTATGAGGAAAAGAATGTATTTCTCTGGATTCCCCTGCATTAGCAACCCAGGTAGCTCAAAAGAGGCCTCTTCCTTCCAGACTGGCTCAAGGGTTTTCTCGGCTACAGAGGTGGAGTACTTTTCCTTGCCCAGCTGAATTATAGTGTATGTGTCATTGGTGCCACTTTTGCCTTTGGGCTTCAGATCTTTGGCTTGGAGCACTGTGACCTGCACGTGGGTAGGAAACCACTTTTGGGCTTGCTCGGACAGCATCATTCTGTCCTTTTTCTCTGCACCGGGTTCTCAAGCGCAGGCAGTGCCCCTCCCGGAGGGAGAGCCTAATTCCTTAATCGCTGCATCCTAAGGGCACTTAACGGCGACGGGCAGACTCACAGCTGCCCAACTTCGCCAGGGCTCACTGTCAAGCGCCTTGCTGGGGCAGCCCCGGGGCACGGCTGCTCTGGGGGTGCCCTCGCCGCGGCAGAAGCGCAGGGGCCCACCATCCCCAGGCCGCGCCGCCCAGGCCTCCGCGAGGACCCCGCACCTTCACGCGCCGCCGGCCGCGAGGACGGGCCCTGGGCGGCGGCGGCGGCGGCGGCGGGCGGCTCCCGGG